>NC_086330.1:230747275-231057090 GCF_032445375.1 Bacillus rossius redtenbacheri
AACAAAAGGATATGAAAATATATACATAACTCAATAGTGTTCTGCCAATTATGTTTTCATTTTCATTTAATTTTGTTCTTTAAATCGCTCCTGAAGTAGTCCAACAGTGATCAATGGAAATTGTCAATATTAAACTGTAATTTTGACGATGAAAATTTTTTCTTCTTACTTTTATATGTGCAGAAACCTATTCGTACACTCGTTTCTTGAACTATACTTAAGTTTAACATAATTATGTGTTTTCTAAAAAATTCTGGCTTGGAATAAAAATAAATGCATTTAAAATGACATAAATCAGTAAAAAAAAGTTTATTAAAAATATTCTAGGTTTATTATGTCTTAAAAAGAAGCATCAAAAATAAATATGTACACTTAAATTAGTTTTGTCATAATATTTTCCATGCACCAATCGCCTTAAGGCTTGGTGCCGATAGTGCCGACCGTCATCTCTGATTGTGACGACACGGCGGCCATCTCGGACTCAAATTGACTGGAAATATATGAAAATTTCCCATTTACGAGGGAAAAATTACCATTTTGTGTGAAAATTTCTCGTTTTATTCCTCGAAAAATGGCTTAAAACTCCTAAAAGCAAGCCACTATAAGCAGCTATTATCAGGATCTTGACCTAGACCTTGACTTAAAAATATTAATATTTAATTTTTGACAGAAAAATTCCGAAAAAGTATAAAATATATAAAATATTGCCTAATTCAAATGTTTAGTTACTGAAAGGATTTCGGCCCATGGTTCGATTCCTGGGTGGAGTAAAAATCTTAATGAGTAATAATATATTAAAAATTCTAATAAAAATTAAAAATAAAAATTTCTTACATCACACCTTCAATCTTCAATTATGACCTAACTGCTGAAATAAATGTTAAGGCGGCAACTTGAAAATCTGTAATTATTATGCTAGAAAATCGGGAGGAGTTTTAAAATGAAAGTAGTGTAGTTTGGGGGCTCCTTGTCCAGGCTTTAGGCTGTGGTTTGTGTTTGTTGGTCCGCCATCTTGGATTCTGACGTCACGGCGCCCATTTTGGACTCAAAATTCCTTAAAATTCCTCAAAAATGACTGAAAATGACTAAAAATTTATCGTTTTGAGGAAAACTTCACGTTTTCATCCATAAAAATTAAAAAATTAGGATTCCGAAAAACCTCAAAAGTCTTTTGCTTTAGAAAGAATACAAAATCTTAAAAGCTGCTTAAAATTCTTAAGAGCTAGCCGCTCTTTGCCGCAGACGTCGTCTAGGAGTATGACGTCACCGTTGAAATTTCCATTACGGCCGCAATCTTGAAAATCTTTATTTGTTAACGGAATTTAATGAAAAATAAATAAAATTTATAAAAAATTTCAATTAAAAAAATTTTAGTAAAAATATTTAACAAAAATACTTTTACGACATGAAGCTCGGAGCCCTCGGTTCGAACCCAGCGAGGGAAAAAAAATTAAAATGACGATCGAACCTTCTTCCAAAGTAGCCGCTGGCAGACTGACTCCCCTCAACACTTATGTTAAAGTATATATAACAACACAAAGTATGAAATCATGTCCGCCATCTTGAAAATCCGTAATTTTTATGCTAGAAATTCCGAAAAAATTCCAAAAATATTTTAAATATTGCCTACTTAAAACATTTAGTTATTTAAACGATTTCGGTCCTCCGGTTGATTTCCGGCGAGAGTAATCAAGAAATTTATTAATATAATTAAAAAATTCTAAATAAAAAGTAATAAGAATTTCTTATACCACACCCAACATTTTTAGTTATGTCACCACTGTATCAATTATCATTACAGAAGCCATCTTGAATATCTTTATTTATTATCCGTTTATAATGAAAAAAATTCAAAAATCATCAAAAAATTAACTTATTAGAATACTGATTGATTAGATCGATTCCCGTCCTTGGTTAGAATCCGGCAAGAGAAAAAAAATGATCCTTCCTCCATGAAGCTACCTAGACTGACCTCAAACCACCAATACCAAAGTATAAATATATCGTCAACTGGAATGACATGTCCGCCACTTTGTCTTCGTCCGCTAGAGGCCGACATCTTGCTTTCGTCTGCTAGAGTGTGCTGGTGACATGTTAGTATAATTTTCTGTTCACCATACCTTTTACCTCGATTTTAAGCAATGATATTTGACCTTAACATTGAAATTAGACATTGACCATTAAATTTGACCTTGACCTTGAAATTTGACCCTGAACTTTAACTTTGACATCGACATTGAAATATGACCTCGACCTTAAACTTTGACCTTGACTTTGAAATTTGTCATTGAACTTGAACTTTGACCTTGTCCTTGAAATCTGACTTTGACTTTGACGACCATCATGGATCCGACATTTTATGTTCAGTACATCCTACCAGGAGCTACCACTTGCTAGAGGACATTGTCACCATCTTGTTTTCGTCTTCTGGAGGACACCATCTTGTGTGTGTACTCGTCTTACCATCATTACCATCTTAATATTTTTATTCTAACCCGCTAGAGTGCAGTAATCATTTATTATTACTGAGGTGCTCAGGCATCTTGAAATTTGGACACCATATTGAAATAATGTAATTATTTAGCTAGAGATTCCGGAACAATTCAAAAAGTCACCGAAAAAATCACTTATTAAATTAAATATTGAATCGATGGATTCCTGTCTTCGGAGCAATTCTTTACAAGTGACTGGTGTAACTAAATATTAAACATATTTAATATTTGGTTTTCCATTACCTTTCGTGTAATTTATTAATCATTCACTCTACGAAAAACAACTTAAGTAAATATACCTGACCAACTAAATAAATACAGTGCCGCTATTCCTTACACAGAGTCTAGCTTTTTGATAACTAGAATAATCTTTAAAATTTTCATAAAAAACCATCCATACATATACACCAAGCGACTTCGGACAGCGAGACTGGATCATGAACAATGTCAGACATGTAGACCATTAACACAGTACACACAGGAAAGCGGAATGAACACACTGGAAAACAGAATGTACACACAGTACACACAGAAAAACGGAATGTACACACAGTACACATAGGAAACTGAATGAACGCACAGTACACACAGGAAAACGGAATGTACACACAGTAAACACAGAAAATAACGGAATGTACACACAGTACACACAGGAAAACGGAATGTACACACAGTACACACAGGAAATGGAATGAACACACGGTACATACAGGAAACGGAACGTACACACAGTACACACAGGAAACGGAATGTACACACAGGAAACGGAACGAACACACAGGAAACGAAATGGTCACACACACAGTAGCCGAATCACAGGCTTATTTGGAAATCAGAATACAATAAATAAAACATTAAATTTTTATAATTTTAATTATTTATTTTATTTCTCAACATTATACAAATGCAGGTAAAACAAGTCATTATTGTATGTAGCCAGCCTCCTTCAGTTCTTTGAGAATAAAGGATATTTCTTTGATGCTCGAATAGTTTCCTGCACAAAGCGAACCATGTAGAAAACATAGCCGGTCAACCAATATGTTTGGATCTTTCCATGATGTGTAATCAATATCTTCTGCCACAATCTTCCTTGCACGTTTATAATAAATATTATGATCTCTGGTGTCTTCCGTTTTAACACCAAACACAAGATCACTTTCATCATGGAGCCAGTGATCATCAGAAGTTTGGTCAGATTTATTTAATATAACACGACGTTTCCATCGTTTTAATCTCAGGACACCATCACAGTCTTCCATATTGCCTGCTTTAGGTGCTTCAGCACAGTCTTCGATCACGTCGCCAGCTTCAGAGTCACTGTAGAATCACCGTAGAAGGCATCATCTTCACCCAGATTACCGTAAGAGTTCAATATCGTTGATGTCGAAGTGTCTTTACCGTCTTGATTTTTCCTTTTTAGGAGTCCATAATTTTTACAAAGTATGGAGGATCTACTGAATATAGGCTTGAATGTATTCTCACTTTTCACGGTGTTTATACTTCCATTAGTTTCAGTCTTCCCGAAGCCATCAGGCATCCTTCAATTTATGTTCTTCGTCACGATGGTGTGAGCTAATACCATCACACTCAGGACAAGTAAAATTATTTACATCAACCAGCACGATCTTTCTTTGTGCAGTGTCTTCGTCGATGTCCTCTATGCCGTAAGTGGGCTTGGCTTTAAATGTTCTACCATGTCAGTAGATGTATTTGGTTCGTATGGTGACAGGGGAAGGGGGAGGGCGATCCGGGGATTCGCGGCAGCCACCTTAAGGCTTCGCTTCATCAGCCATGTTGGATTACGACACTCAGGATCCAACCTTGACCTTTAAGTTTGACCTTGACCTTTAACTTTGACCTTGACCTTGAAATTCGACCCTGACTTTTAGCCTTGCGACCCTCGATGTTGCCAACCTCTTGGATGACGTCATCGGCGGCCATCTTGGATGACGTCATCTAATCCATGCTTATCCATATGCCAATCTATGCTAATCCGTATGCCAATCTATGCTAATCCGTATGCCAATCCATATGTCAATATATGCTAATCAATGCTAATCCGTATGACAATCTATGCTAATCCATATACCAATCTATGCTAATCCGTATACCAATCTATGCTAATCCATCCGCCATTTGGTTTTGTAGAAAAAAACCTACGCATCGAACACCCCACTCCTCTACATTACGAAATAACCATCTAGCATCCCGCTCCTCTGTTACAATGACATCGTCATCGAACACCCCACTCATCCCTGTTACAATTTTTCGTTACACCGCATTCTTTAAAGTAATTTATTATCAAAAAATATATATATATACCATCGTCTGCCAGAGGCAGCCATCTTAATTAGTGGAGACCACCATCTTGTTTTCATCTGATGGTATCATCAAGTGTAGGTTTTAAGTTCGCTAGTGTATGTAAGGTAGAGTTCCTATCCCGTACTAGCATTATTATCACCCTTATAGACAAAAATCCACAAAATCCACAGTCATTTTGCTGTTGTAACCACCATGTTTTCTTATAGGTTTTAACTAAAATATATGTTATCAATAATACCGTTGTGGATGCGATAGTTAAAGTACATAATGATAATTTAAAAAAAAAACCTTTATTACTCCATCTTAGCGGACCAGAAATTTTTTCAGAGTCCTAACTCACAAGTAATATTCCCTTGTCATGGTTGCGTACTCGTATTTATAAAGCTGCATGGAAGTAGATATTCTTATTGTCTGCATATAATTACATTTTACCATTCACTAAGACATTTATAAGTATCAGTACCTTGGGGGGGGATATAGGTTATAACAATTAAAAAATAATAAGTAATCTGTAGGTAAAATCTTATTTATTAAATTAATAACATAAACTGAAACAGAAAATATACAAAAAATTACATAAACTATACACCAAAAATGGAAACTATACAACAAAATGAAAACTATAAAACAAAAAATGGAAACTATACGACGAATGGAAACGGAAACCAAACTACCAAACTGTTTAAAACAAAAACTATTTACAAAAAAAAAAAATTATTCGTCGCCTCCGATATAGCCGTGGGTGACCGTGCGGATGCCATCTTCACAGATTAAACGTTTGTCTTCCTCCCACGTTATGGATAGCCTATTGCTGTATTCGCTGTACAGCACATGCTTTCTCGACCATATGGCTCTAACACCTGCCCTCCTTGTGCGGTGGTCTTGCAGGGCATCCAGGTAATCACCGAATGTGATGTGGTTTTTGACCACACAATGCTGGATGCCCTTAGCCTTCTTCTCAACCTTGCCGCCGCACCTGTATGCATAGATTTTGGCCTGCAGACTGACTAACTCGCTCATTACTTCTCCCCCACATTCATCTTTGAATTTGCCAACAACTTTCTTGTTGATGGGGGAGAAGCATGGGTGGTCAGGAGGGTAGCAGCTGGTGACGAATTCAGACATGAACTTAGGGTCGGCTCCAAAATCATGGTAGAAGTCCTGTGTTTGAATCTCATACACAAAGCTGTCTGTATCCATATATGCCAGATGAATATTTTTTTGGTTTCATAGTATTATAGTGGCAGTCGTACATGAGTGTTTTTGAAAGATCAAGTACTACGAGTCCGGCATAGATCGGCTTGTCGAAAATGATGGTCTCATGGTTCAGGTGGACAAGAGACAAGTTTGGCTCATACATCGTGCGGTCCTTGAAGGACGGACGACACACCAACTTCTGAAAACGCTTCTCGGAGCACACCAACTCCATTTTGAGCCTCTGTCTCTTGTTCTCCATTAGTTTGCCAAATGTCGAGTTCACAGCGAGCTTGAAGAACTCCTTCTCGAACTCGTTGATTGCTGCTTTGCGCTTGTTGGTGTTCAACCGAATATAAGGCTCCAACCATGACGACTGCTCAAACTGAAGAACAACATCGAGTTTCCTACTACAATGCGAGAAATACTTAACTCTGTTCGAAAAACAGAACCCTGGAGTCTCAATCAACATCTACAGTATCGATGAGAACCAGAACATTGTACCTGCACGAGTCGCTCCTGAAGAAAAAGAACATCATTTCGATCTTCTGCTCTTGGTTATGACAATTCGTCCCATTTCACCTACATCACTAATTTTTCTGCCCTGGTTTGGTCCCAAATCACTTCACATCATGATGCTATTCATGTCTGTAAAAGATGCTTCAAGCATTATGATGATCGGGAAAGGTTTAGTGGGCTGACTGGTCTTCAGTGTTTGGCATAACACAGTGAGCTCTGCAAACAGCATGCTGCTGTTAGGATGGAAATGCCAGCGCTCGATCAAAATGGCTTGCCTCCCGTTCTGAAGTTCAAAAACTTCCATCATGCTGATAAGATGCCCATCGTGGTATATTGCGACTTTGAAGCTATTCTGGAGAAAATCCATACGTGTCACCTTAATCCTGATGAGTCATGTACGCTGCAGTACCAAAAGCAAAAGGCATACAGCTACTGCATTTACGTGAAAGCAGATAATACAGTCATTCCTGCACACCTCACTTCTTCACTTCCTTCAGAGCCTGAAATATACAGGGGGTGTGATGCAGAAGATAAATTCATTTCTCGCATTGTCGAAATCGGTCAGGATGTCGAGAAAATCTTTTCTATTTCTGTTTCTATGACTCCACTCACACATGCACAGAACACTGCTTTTCTGCAAGCAAGGTGTTGTTGCTACTGTGGGGGAAAGTTCTGAGGGGCTGTAAAGAAAGTTCGTGACCATATTCACTTCACTGGCGAATTTATTGGGGTTGCATGTAATGACTGCAACCTTCTCAGGCGTAGACCGAAAAAGTTGATTGTGTTCTTCCACAACCTGGCATACGATCAGAACTTCATTATCAGGAAGTTGGGGTATGATAGTAAAGATATTTTCATCATTCCTAATTCAGAAGAGAAGCTGATAACTTTTTCCAAAAAGTTATGCGATATGTTCAATATCCAGTTTGTTGATACTTTCCGTTTTATGAATCGGGGTCTCGCTTCGCTCGCCGAGTTCTTGCCTGCAGACAAGTTTATAAATACTGCTGAATATTTCGCTCCTGATGAGTTGGAGCTGGTTACCCGCAAAGGAGTATTCCCATACGACTTCTTTGATTCTTTTGCTCGACTAGACGATACTATTCTTCCATCCATCGATGAGTTCTTTAATATTCTGACTGATACTGGTATTTCCGAGGCGGATTACGCTCACGCACAAAATGTCTGAGACAAGTTTCAGTGTGCTACTTTGGGGGAGTACGCTGACTTGTACCTGAAGACGAATGTTCTGATATTGGCGGACGTATTCGAGAATTTTCGCAGTCTTTGCTTGGAAACATATAGTTTAGATCCGTCTCTCTACATTTCTTGTCCTGGGTTCGCTTTCGACACGATGCTTCGAACCACAGGTGTACAGCTAGAGCTACTCACAGATTACGACATGTATATGTTTGTGGAGGCTGGTATTCGTGGTGGTGTAGCGCAAAGCATTAAACATCATTGTGTAGCCAATAATTCCTACGTACCAGAAACACACGA
This sequence comes from Bacillus rossius redtenbacheri, assembly GCF_032445375.1. Taxonomy (NCBI): domain Eukaryota; kingdom Metazoa; phylum Arthropoda; class Insecta; order Phasmatodea; family Bacillidae; genus Bacillus; species Bacillus rossius. The sequence continues at coordinate 230,755,303 of NC_086330.1, forward strand.
TTCTTCCAAGCCATCCACATTCCTGGAGTACATTGATGCAAACAACTTGTACGGGTGGGCGATGTCTCTGCCGCTCCCCATTCGTCATTTCCAATGGGCAGACACATCAATTGATGTCATGTCTATTCCGGAAAATTCCCCCACAGGCTACATTATCGAGTGTGATGTGGAGTACCCTCTCGAACTCCACGAAAGTCACAAATACCTACCATTTCTTCCCATGAATCAGTGTCCACCCGGCTCAAAGCAATCAAAGCTGATGACAACGCTAGAAAATAAAGAGCACTACATCGTTCACTATAAAAACCTACAGCAGGCAGTATCGCATGGTCTAAAAATCATAAGAATCCATAAAGTTCTTCAGTTTGAGCAGTCGTCATGGTTGGAGCCTTATATTCTGTTGAACACCAACAAGCACAAAGCAGCAATCAACGAGTTCGAGAAGGATTTCTTCAAGCTCGCTGTGAACTCGACATTTGGCAAACTAATGGAGAACAAGAGACGGAGGCTCAAAATAGAGTTGGTGTGCTCCGAGAAGCGTTTTAAACAGTTGGTGTGTCGTCCGTCCTTCAAGGACCGCACGATGTATGAGTCAAACTTGTCTCTTGTCCACCTGAACCATGAGACCATCATTTTCAACAAGCCGATCTCTGCCAGACTCGCAGTACTTGATCTATCAAAAAAACTCATGTACGACTTCCACTATAATACTATCAGGAAAATATTCATCTGGCATATATGGATACAGACAGCTTTGTGTATGAGATTCAAACACAGGACTTCTACCATGATTTTGGAGCCGATCCTAAGTTCATGTCTGAATTCGTCACCAGATGCTACCCTCCTGACCACCCATGCTTCTCCCCCATCAACAAGAAAGTTGTTGGCAAATTCAAAGATGAATGTGGGGGAGAAGTAATGAGCGAGTTTGTCAGTATGCAGGCCAAACTCTATGCATACAGGTGCGGCGGCAAGGTTGAGAAGAAGGCTAAGGGCATCCAGTATTGTGTGGTCAAAAACTTCATCACATTCGGTGATTACCTGGATGCCCTGCAAGACCACCGCACAAGGAGGGCAGGTGTTAGAGCCATATGGTCGAGAAAGCATGTGCTGTACAGCGAATACAGCAATAAGCTAGCCATAACGTGGGAGGATGAAAAACGTTTAATCTGTGAAGACGGCATCCGCACGGTCACCCACGGCTATATCGGAGGCGACGAATATATTTTTTTCTGTAAATAGTTTTTGTTTTAAATAGTTTGGTAGTTTGGTTTCTGTTTCCATGCGCCGTATAGTTTCCTTTTTTTTTTAGTTTTCATTTTGTTGTATAGTTTCCATTTTTGGTGTATAGTTTATGTATTTTTTTGTATATTTTCTGTTTCAGTTTATGTTTTTAATTTAATAAATAAGATTTTACCTTCATATTACTTATCTTTTTTTTAATTGTTATAACCTATATTCCTTCCAAGGTACTGATACTTATAAATGTCTTAGAGAATGGTAAAATGTAATTATACGCAGACAATAAGAATATCTGCTACCATGCAGCTTTTTAAATACGAGTACGCAAACATGAGAAGAGAATATTACTTGTGAGTTAGGACTCTGAAAAAATTTTGGTCCGCTAAGATGGAGTAATATATGTTTTTTTAAAATTATCATTATGTACTTTAACTATCGCATCCACAACGGTAGTATTGATAAAATATATTTTAGTTAAAACCTATAAGAAAACATGGGGGTTACAACATCAAAATGACTGTGGATTTTGTGGATTTTTGTCTATAGGGGTCATAATAATGCTGGTACGGGATAGGAACTCTACCTTACATACACTAGCGTACTTTAAAAACCTACACTTGATGATACCATCAGATGAAATCAAGATGGTGGTCTCTACTAAATAAGATGTCTGCCTCTGGCAGACGATGGTATATATATATATTTTTTTTTTGATAATAAATTATTTTTAAGAATGCGGTGTAACGAAAAATTGTAACAGGGATGAGTGGGGTGTTCGATGACGATGTCATTGTAACAGAGGAGAGGGATGCTAGATGGTTTATTCGTATTGTAGAGGAGTGGGGTGTTCGATGCGTAGGTTTTTTTTCTACAAAACCAAATGGCGGATGGATTAGCATAGATTGATATATGGATTAGCATAGATTGTCATACGGATTAGCATTGATTAGCATAGATTGACATATGAATTGGCATACGGATTAGCATAGATTGGCATACGGATTAGCATAGATTGGCATATGGATTAGCATGGAATAGATGACATCATCAAAAATGGCCGCCGATGACGTCATCCAAGAGGTTGGCAACATCGAGGGTCGCAAGGCTAAAGGTCAGGTTTGAATTTCAAGGTCAAGGTCAAATTTCAAGGTCAAGGTCAAAGTTAAAGGTCAAGGTCAAAGTTAAAGGTCAAGGTCAAAGTTAAAGGTCAAAGGTCAAAGGTCAAGGTCAAAGTCAAAGTACAAGGTCGGATCCTGAGTGACGTAATCAACATGGCTGATGAAGCGACGCCTTAAGGTTGCTGCCACGGATCCCCGGATCCCCCTCCCCCCCCTGTCACCATACGAACCAAATACATCTACTCATGACTTTTTAAGCTGTCAATTCGTGTTAACAGCCTGCTACACCGATTACAGCATAACATTTTGCGTAGTGGGTTGTTAACACAATCATTCTTCTCATGACGTCTAGCATTCCTTCTCATGACAAAATCCTTGCTACAGTTTCTACAGCGGCTTCCTTCCGATTCAGCTGCAGATAACAAACCATGATCCATGGTAGTGTAACGTGCGGCTGCGCTCAATATGACATTTCGTCTAAAGAACAAATATAGATTGGCCGTGGAAGCTCCAGGCAGAAACAGTACTAAAAACATTACCCATAGGGGCACAGCGCACGCACAACAAAATTTATGATTAACCTCCTTAAAACTTGGTAAGGTTATGTGGATCGTAATCAAGGATAAGATAATAATAGATCTGGTTTGGTTTATATAGGCATTTACTTAATCTTACTTAATGATTTTGTTACTGTTATGTTTGACTTTACAAACGTTATTCCACTGAAGATGACCCCTGGCATTACAGCCGAAACAAAATACCAAGAAAATTGTTGACCTTATTTGCTATACTTAATACATTAAATCTTGTTAAACAATAAACCAAATGGGAGGCCCCGGGGCGAGATATTATAATAAGTAACAATGGTTATACTTGACTGAATATAAGGTCATTTGGTCTCTTAACTTTACAGGCCATTGAATATTGAGCGCCCAGGCTCTTCATAAGACAAATTATAAAAAAAAAATTACATTTACTCGTTAAATGAATAAAAGTGTCCTGAAACTGGTTGCTTAGAATTATAAATTATTTTTTGGTTTTTCCACTCAGGGAAAAAGATGCTGAATGCTGAAACTCTTGAGAAATTCTCCGATTGCAGGAGGCGATGAATTTCGGTGAACTAACTCATGAACTGCACATTCGGGAGTTGAATTTGGAGCGGAATTTCTCGTCCTAATTCTTGATCCCCGCCTGCAACCAGTATTCCCATCAAATTAGGTTGGTTAACAGGCGGCTGATGTTGGGCGAAGTTAAGCCCAGGTGAAATGCAAAAGGAAAAGTGTGTGTGGGGCGATGAAACAACTTACCTAAGCTGCGGGGTGGAGTAGATCAGGTCATTCCCTGGAGATGGCCAGGTGATGGGCGACGCGGAAGTTCGCGGTCGCCATGAAGAATAATAAGACCAAAAAAACTATTCCAAAAACTAAACTATTTCGGGCAGCTAAAAATTAAAAATTTAGTGCTAAGGCACATGGCCTTGTCGATAACCAAATACATGCTTTAGAGAAAGCCGTTCACGACTTTTCAGAAGCGCGTTGTCTCGGGCTGCGAAGAGAGATCCGCCCTTACCGCGTGCTGCCCACCGAATCGTCAAAAATGGCGCCGGCTAGCCTAATTAAAACTGCCTTTTGTCGCCTGTCCAGGGGAGGGGCTTCGGAAAACCCGAAGGGAACCCGAATGGTTCCGATTGAAGTAGCCGCACTCTAGCGCGTCCTGGCGAGTGGGCACAGAACTTCAAGCCATAAACGACCTCTCGACTTGGATACAAGTCGATCCTTAAGGCTGGCTTGGATAGGAGGGGACTATGCTGTACTCTGGCGGAGAGGCGTGGGATCATGCCCGATAGTTATCGAAACTCCCGCGAGATGTCGTGTGTGTGGTCCATCTGGGGCGCGAGGGGCTGTGACCTTCGTCCCGGGCATTGGCGCGGCTGTGAGTTATGACCTGCGTGGACCAGAAGAAACAGGGGGGGGGGGGGGTGACTACGACCGGTGACTGACCCGGCCTGGGAACAGGATGGTCTGACACGACGCTACGTGTTGTTGGGCTGATGAACGGAACGCCGTTTCGTGAGAGGGACAGCTAGCTTCAGCACAGCTCCGAGAAGAGGAGTTAGCATCTTTGGGAGCAGATAACAGCTTTTCTAGTCACGCTACCGTCTAGGGTGAACAGCTTGACGCGTGACGCCTAGCAGGGTCCAGACGAGACGATCGCAGGCCCAGCATGTCGCCAGCAAACCTCACCCTTCATCGCTGGGAACGGCGTTGGGAGCACTGAACTGCTAAACAAACTAACCTGTCGGTACACTCGACTAAACAAATTTCAATGAGTGAAAAAAAAAAAAAAAAACAAAAAAAAAAATCTGTGGGACATCATATGGAAGATAAAGTAAAAAATTTTAAATTTCGTAAAATTAAGTAAATCGTTCATTTGTGCCCGAAATTAGCACTGAAACGGCACAGTAGCTTCTGTAACTAATTTTAGATGCAAACTGACAGTTTTCCAATTGGAACCATTACTTAAATAGAACTTTTTAAATATTTCATCAGCGAGAGTTAAGTTATCTTATGCAAAGTAAATTGTTGTAAGTAGTTCTGCTTGTCAAAAACAGATGACTCCATATTTTGCTTGCAGGTAAATATTATTTATTTTATGTGGGATGCGGGATGCTCACTAAAGATCGCAAAAGAAGGAAGGCTTCGCTAGACCACAAGAAGAAGGATGTTCGTCCTTTGTGATAGTGTTTCTCATCCGTCTTATCACATATTTTTGGACTGAGTAATGTTATTTTTTTTTTTGAAATCCACCTTATAAAAATACTGTCAGTTCTGATTTAGTAGCAGACTTATTAAGTAAAAAATTCCTTCATGCAGAGATCGATTTCTCATCTGTAACCAGAAGCACTTGGAGAAAACCATCAGATTTCTAGCCAGGAATAATCGGAATAACTTGGAGAAAACCGTCAAAAAATTGACAAGAATAATCAGGAGCACACGGAGAAAACAACCATAATATTGACAAGAATAATCAGGAGCACACGGAGAAAACCACCTTAATATTAAAAATAATAATCGGAAGCACACGGAGAAAACAGACACACGTTTTCTCTTATACCATAAAAGTACAGAAAAAAATTAATAAAAAATTGAAAATAAAAACGAAAAAGTACAAAAATTCTGGCTTGTACTAGAACTTTAACATTGCACAACAATGAGAAGTTCACAAGCTAGCAGAATTTTTTTTTAATTTTAAATTTTTTATTAATTCTTTTCTGAATTTTTATGTTTTAAAAGAAAACTTGTGTCTGTATTCTCCGTGTGCTTCCGATTATTCTTTTTAATATTAAGGTGGTTTTCTCCGTGTGCTCCTGATTATTCTTGTCAATATTACGGTTGTTTTCTCCGTGTGCTCCTGATTATTCTTGTAAATTTTTTGACGGTTTTCTCCAAGTTATTCCGATTATTACTGACGAGAAATCTGATGGTTTTCTCCAAGTGCTTCTGGTTACAGATAAGAAATCGATATCTGCATGAAGGAATTTTTTACTTAATGAGTCAAACCATTTTATCCTGTGTTGAAATTAAATTTTAAATTTCTGCTACTAAATCAGAACTGACAATATTTTTATAAGGTGGATTAAAAAAATAATTACTCAGTCCAAAAATATGTGATAAGACGGATGAGAAACACTTTCACGAAGGACGAACTTCCTTCTCCTTGTTGTCTAGCGAAGCCTTCCTTCTTTTGCGATCGTTAGTGAGCATCCCGCATCCCACATAAAATAAATAATATTTACCTGCAAGCAAAATATGGAGTCATCTATTGTTGACAAGCAGAACTACTTACAACAATTTACTTTGCATAAGGTAACTTAACTCTCGCTGATGAAATATTTAAAAAATTCTATTTAAGTAATGGTTCGAATTGGAAAACTGTCAGTTTGCATCTAAAATTAGTTACAGAAGCAACCATGGATCATGGTTTGTTTTCTGCAGCTGAATCGGAAGGAAGCCGCTGTAGATACTTAGCAAGGATTTTGTCTTGAGAAGGATTGCTAGACGTCATGAGAAGAATGATTGTGTTAAAAACCCACTACGCAAAATGTTATGCTGTAATCGATGTAGCAGGCTGTTAACACGAATTGACAGCTTAAAAAGACATGGTAGAACATGTAAAGCCAAGCCCACTTACGGCATAGAGGACATCGATGAAGACACTGCACAAAGAAAGATCGTGCTGGTTGATGTAAATAATTTTACTTGTCCTGAGTGTGATGGTATTAGCTCACACGATCGTGACGAAGAACATAAATTGAAGGATGCCTGATGGCTTCGGGAAGACCGAAACTAATGGAAGTATCAACACCGTGAAAAGTGAGAATACATTCAAGCCTATATTCAGTAGATCCTCCATACATTGTAAAAATGATGGACTCCTAAAAAGGAAAATCAAGATGGTAAAGACACTTCGACATCAACGATATTGAATTCTTACGGTAATCTGGGTGAAGACGATGCCTTCTACGGTGATTCTACAGTGACTCTGAAGCTGGCAACGTGATCGAAGACTGTGCTGAAGCACCTAAAGCAGGCAGGATGGAATACTGTGATGGTGTCCTTAGATCAAAACGATTGAAACGTCGTGTTATATTAAATAAATCTGACCAAACTTCTGATGATCACTGGCTCCATGATGAAAGTGATCTTGTGTTTGGTGTTAAAACGGAAGACACCAGAGATCATAATATTTATTATAAACGTGCAAGGAAGATTGTGGCAGAAGATATTGATTACACATCATGGAAAGATCCAAACATATTGGTTGACCGGCTATGTAAGGAATAGTGCCACTGTATTTATTTAGTTGGTCAGGTATATTGACTTGAGTTGATTTTCGTAGAGTGAATGATTAATAAATTACACGAAAGGTAATGGAAAACCAAATATTAAATAAGTTTAACATTTAGTTACACCAGTCACTGGTCAAGAATCGAACCGAGGTCAGGAAACCATGGATTCAATATGTAAATTAATAAGTGATTTTTCGGTGACTTTTGCAATTTTTCCGGAATCTCTAGCTAAATAATTACATGATTTCAATATGGTTCCCCAATTTCAAGATGTCGGGGCACCTCAGTAATAATAAATGATTACTGCACTCTAGCGAGTTAGAATAAAACTATCATGATGGTAATGATGGTAATGATGGTAAGACGAGCACAAACACAAGATGGTGTCCTACAGCAGACGAAAACCAGATGCCGACAATGTCCTCTAGCAGGTGGTAGCTCCTGGTAGCATGTACTGAACATAAAATGTCGGATCCATGATGTTCGTCAAGGTCAAAGTCTAATATCAAGGACAAGGTCAAGTTCAAATTTCAAGATCAAATTTCAATGTCATGGTCAAAGTTCAAGGTCATGGTCAATTTTCAAAGTCAATGTCAATTTTCAATGCGAACAGACGAGGTCAAAGGTATAGTGAACAGAAAATAATGCTAACATGTCACCAGCACACTCTAGCATACGAATACAAGATGTTGGCCTCCAGCGGACGAAGACAAGGTGGCGGACATGATGTCATTCCAGTTGACGATATATTTATACCTTTGTATTGGTGGTGTGAGGTCAGTCTAGGTAGCTTCCATGGAGGAAGGATCATTTTTTTTGCTCTTGTCGGATTCGAACCAAGGACGGGAATCGTTCTAATCAATCAGTATTCTAATAAGTTAATTTTTTGATGATTTTTGAATTTTTTTCATTAATTACGGATAGTAAATAAAAATTGTCAAGATGGCATCTGTAACGATAATTGATACAGTGGTGACATAATTCAAAATGTTGGGTGTAGTGGAAGACGTTTTTATTACTTTTTATTTAGAATTTTTTAATTATATAAATAAATTACTGGATTACTCTCTCCGGAAATCATCCGGAGGACCGAAATCGTTTAAATAACTAAATATTTTAAGTAGGCAATTTTTAAAATATTTTTGAAATTTTTTCGGAATTTCTAGCATAAAAATTACGGATTTTCAAGATGGCAACCGTAACGATAAGTGCAACAGTGGTTTTTAAGTAATATTTTATTAAATTTTCATTATTCAAATCGATTAATTAATTTTTTAATGATTTTTAAAATTGTTCCCGATTTTATAACATAAAATTTACGGATTTTCAAGATGGCGGACATGATTTCATACTAGGCGTTGTTATATTTACTTTGACATAAGTGTTGAGGGGAGTCAGTCTGCCAGCGGTTTCCTTGGAAGAAGGTTCGATCGTCATTTTAATTTTTTTCTTTCACTGGGTTCGAACCGAGGACTCCGAGCTCCATGTCGTAAAAGTATGTTTGTTAAATATTTTTATTAAAATATTATTAATTGAGTTTTTTTATAAATTTGTCTTTATTTTTCATTAAATTCCGTTAACAAATAAAGATTTTCAAGATTGCTGCCATAACGGAAATTTCAACGGTGACGTCATACTCCTAGACGACGTCTGCGGCTTAGAGTGGCTAGCTCTTAGGACTTTTAAGCCGCTTTTACTATTTTGTATTCTTTCTAAGGCAAAAGAATTTTGAGGTTTTTCGAAATCCTATATTTTTGAATTTTAATGGAAGAAAACGTGAAAGTTTTCTTCAAAACGAAAAATTTTGAGTCATTTTGAGTCATTTTTGAGGAATTTTGAGGAATTTTGAGGAATTTTTGAGTCCAAGGTGGGCGCCGTGACGTCAGAATCCAAGATGGTGGACCGACAATCACAAACCACAGCCTGAAGCCGGGGCAAGGAGCCCCCTTGCTACACTACTAATAAAAAAATTAAAATAAATTTTTAGTAAAATTACATTTTAAAACACCGTTGCACATTTCGTTATTGTCACCATCTTGGATTCTAGAAATATTGCACATTTAGTTATGTCCGACATCTTAGGCGTGTTTAACATAATCTTTGCACATTTCGTTACGGCTGCCATATTGGATTATATATGGTACAACCTCCATCGATTTCGCCGTTAAAGACGGTAAAGATGCACGACTTATGCACCAGATGAATCAAACTAGGTGATCCTTACACCGTCGACAGTAATAAACTGAGCGACTTGCTGTCTAGGACTCGCTTATATACATGCACCTGAAAGAATAATTTGCTAGTCAAATCAAGAACCAATTACTATAATACATGAGTCAAAACAACATTAAAAATATAAGTTCATATGAATAAAATTTCTATGCGGTGTGATACGTTTTCGCCTCAGGAATTCGATCTGACCAATATACGCTAAGCACCAAGAGCTCCAATTCGCGCCATCAGATCCATCTACATTTGTTTAAAATTCTCCAATTACTCATCAGCTTCAAGTGCTCAAAGATCTCCAAAGCTCCATTCGCTCCAACACGCAATATTCGCGCAAATGACACGCAATGTACGCGCAATTCACACCATGAACACACAGTACACACAGGAAATGGAATGAACGCACAGTACACCCAGTACACACAAGAAACGGAATGAACACACAATACACACAGTACACACAGGAAACGGAATGAACACACAATACACACAGTAAACGGAACGAACACGCAATGTTCACGGAATTGACGCACAAAAACACAATGAACACGCAATGTATGCAATGTATAAGCAATGACTACAGAACATTCACGCAGTTCAATCATTTAATGAAAAGGAAGCACATTTGGACGAAAATTCTACAAAACGGAAGCGCATTTAACGAAAAAGAGGTGCATTCTCACGTACATTCAACTCGGTAGGACGCGATCGTCAATGTTACGTTAGGATATAATGTCACCAACAGTCTTTTGGCTCCAAAAGTCATTGTCTCCAACAGTCATTGGGTTTAACAGTCATTTGCTCCAACTGTTTTTGGCTCCAACAATCAATGACGTCAAAAGTATTTGACTCCAAATAGTCTTAGGCCTAGCGCTATTTGACAACAAGACAAGGAGGCTATGAAGCTACGAGTCTACTGGACTGCTTGTCTACATGAGTACTTGACTACGAAGCTACAATTCTACAAGGCTCCAATAATTGATGCATCTGTCTTCGGTTGTATTTTCTCTGTGGCTCCAAATGCTCCGACAGCATTATGTTATAAGATTACAAGGCTACTTTGGTCGTAGCTTCAAGTTTACGAGGCTCCAAGACATTATGCCTACATGACTTCGAGCCACGAGGTTACGAGATTACGCGACTACGTGTCTATAATGTTACGAGACTGTGAGGCTACAGGATTACGAAGCATACAGGACACAAGGCTACTTGGCTATTACTGTCTTGGATTCCATTCAGCTGCGAGAGTTAATTTATCTCATGAAAAGGAACTTGCTGTAAGTAGTCCCGATTCTCGTCAACAGATGACGCCACGTGTTGCTTGCAGGTAAATATTATTTAGTTCTTTTATGTGGGATGCAGGATGCTCACTAACGATCGCCAAAGAAGGATGGTTTCGCTAGACACTAAGGAGAAGGAAGTTCGTCTTGCATGTTAGTGCTTCTCAGATGTCTCATGGTATATTATTTGAATGAGTAATGGTTGTTTATTATTTTTTGAATTCCACTTGGTAAAAATTTTGCAAGTGCTGTTTTAGTAGCAGAAATTCACTAATCAAATGTAACTCCAAATGAAATGACCTGTCTCATTAAGTAAAAAAAAAAAAAAAAAAAATCCTACATGCAGAGAGTGGTTTCTCAGAAATAGTCAGAAGCACTTGAAGAAACCCCAGGAATAACCAGGAGCACTCGGAGAAAACCATCAAAATATTGTCAAGAATAATCGGGAGCACACGGAAAAAACAATCACACGTTTTACTTAATAACAGAAAAAATAAAAAATAAAAAAAATTGGTTGTCTGTAAAGTCGGTTTACGGACGATAGTTTAACGTGACGTCATAACAAAACATTGATGAAATGATTGCATACTTTCATGAATAAAATTGAATTATATTTATTTTAATAATAAAAGAATAAATACTTGAAATTATACTAGTAATCCGATTTTTAAAATGCAAGAATAATTAACCTTTATTGCCGAAATTGTTGTTGTAATAAGCAATGAAAACCACATTTTTTCACTTCACTTTATAAACAGTCGACGAAACAGTTCACATGTAGATGACTTGTAATTAATTTTAAAAACTAGCGTTCAGCTATAAAGTTTATATATATTTATGTACAAGTTTTCATATAGATAAACTATAATAAAATATCTAACATAACCTATTATTACTGCACTCGCTGACAGATGCTACTTTTTTTAATAATAAAAGAATAAATACTTGAAATTATACTAGTAATCAGATTTTTAAAATGCAAAAATAATTAACCTTTATTGCCGAAATTGTGGTTGTAATAAGCAATGAGAACCACATTTTTTCACTTCACTTTATAAACAGTCGACGAAACAGTTCACATCTAGATGACTTGTAATTAATTTTAAAAACTGGTGTTTAGCTAAAAGTTTAAATATAATTATGAACAAGTTTTCATATAAATAATCTGTAATCAAATATCTATCATAAATTATATTTATCAAAATAGTTCTTTAGTCAATTGTAACATAACCTATTATTACTGCACTCGCCGTGCCTGGTTCCCGCGATAGCGGATAGATATCACGTTTCATTCGGTTCGCGTCCGTCACCGTAGATAGCAGCACGGTAGGGGAATAATATTATTATTTGTGTAATTTGAATTGTTATGTGTAACTGTAAAACACCATTGTTCGTTAAAAATATGTTATTCTTTGAGGAAGTTATTTGTTTTTATTTTTTATATCTTGTGTATGATAAAATCTACCTCTGCATATATTTATGAATAAAATTGAATCATTTTTATTGAATTATCACTATTTTGTATGGATACAAAGAAGGAGTGAAATGAAATCTACATTTTAATTGATAAATTTACTTTTATTTGCACTCATTAATTCAAATATGTTTATTACTTTTGTAGTGTCGCGTGCGCCATATTTATTTTAACAAGTACAAAAATGTAAGTATAGCGGTGGCGGGGATTCGATCCGTTAACGTTTGAATTGGTATCAATTCAATTCAATAGGTTTTTATTGACACACTTTTTTACACTTTACATATCTTGTTATTGCAATATGGCATTCCAGCACTAAGTGCTCTTTTACCTAATTTTGTTGATATATATATATATTTCTGATATGGTTATAGTAAAACAATATTTAAATTAAAGGAAATTTAAAAAAAACCTTTAGCAACATTTTTTGAAGCCTCTTTGGCTCAATGTTTTTGTTTTGAGTCTACACCTAGAAAATCTTACACTATATATTATACACACATTCATAGTAACTAATTGTCTTTAACTGTACATAAAAACCGCACTAAAATTTAACTATTTACATACATGACACTGTGGTGAGCTTCTATGGCTATTCAATTTTGGTGAGCACTGTGGCTGGTGTCTCTTGGTCTGGTTTCACATGCGTAGCCCAGTCAGGGTGGTCTGCTAGGGTGGTAATAGGAGATGAGTTTGTGTGGGTATGGGCGTGTAATGTCGTGCTGTCCGATGTTCTGAATGAGTGTGGACGGGTGTTGTGCTGCTTTGTTGAAACATTTGTCTGTGTATTGTATAACCAATTGGCGTGGTGATGGCGTGTCTGCGAGTTCGTGTAGTTGGATGTTAGTTACGTATTTGTGATTTACCGAGTGTTGCTCTTAGTAGTTTATTGAAACATGTATTAATTTGGTGGAAACGGATGTTGGCTACATGAGCAAATGTTACAGAGGAGTACAATAGAATAGGGACGATGTACGCCTTGAAGAGGCACACTCTGTCCTTGGCTGGTAGGGGACTGTGGGGGCGGAGAATGGTGGACAGCGAGTTAAATGGGCGGTAGGCCTGGGCAGTGGCAGATGGGAAGTGCGGTGAGAAGCGCAGTGTGCGATCCAGTGTCACACCAAGGTATTTCACTGAATCGATCCATTTTATCACTGCGCCTCCCACCTCCCGCCTGGTGAAAAATATGGCTTTAGTTTTGGAGGGGTTTGGGAGGATGCCCCAGGAGGTAAAATACATTGTGATAGTGCGAATGGCCGAGGTCAGCCTGGCGTTTATTTGTAGGGGAAAATGATGTTTTACAATCAGCACGGTATCGTCCGCGTACATGACGATCGTGCATTCGGGGGGTTGAGGAATATCGTGTGTATACAGGGAGAATAAGAGGGGTGAAATCGTGGACCCTAGTGGGACCCCTGCAGTGATCTCTCTCGAGGATGAAGTGGACCTGCGGGCTTCCAGGAAAGAATGGAGTATGGAACGAAGAGCAGGGTTGAATCTCAGAAAGGCCAGCTTGAGGATTAGGGCTTGGTGGTGGACTGTATCGAATGCACGATTCAGGTCTAGCAACACCATGCCAACATGGTTCCTTTGGGTGAATTTGAGGGTGATTTGGTCGGTGATGTGAGCCAGTGCGTTCTGGGTTGATAGTTGCCACCTGAAGCCAAACTGAAACTCGGGCAGCGGCTGCAGGCGAGCCACTTCTGCCTCCAGCCTGGCCAGGACTATGCATTCCGCTACTTTTGACGTCACTGATAGCAGAGATATGGGGCGGTACGACGCTGGCCGGTTGGCGGCGCCCTTCCCCTTGAAATGGGTACCACCATGGCCTCACGCCATGGAAGTGGGTAGTGGCCTATAATGAGGATGGAGTTTATGATGCTAGTGAGATAGATGATGGCTTTCTGAGAGATTTATTTAAGAAGGTGTGGTGTAATGCTATCAGGGCCAGGGACAGCATTGGCATGCACACAATCTATTTCCCTCCTCACCTGCCTGGGCGTGGCCAGTTTGATGGCACCAGGTAGAGGGCGGGGAAGGGAGTTGTAGTGAGTGGGGAGCTTTGACAGATGAGGTGTAACTTGTGCTGGGGTGAATGAGTTGGGAAAGTGGTCGGCCAAGCACTCAGCCCTGTCAGTCGCCGACTCCGCCATGCCGCCGACCATCTTGAGAGGTGGGATCGCCGACCTAGCAGAACGGATACTACGTGCAAAGCACCACACCGAACCATTCGCGAGTGACAAAGCTCGGAGCTTTTTACTTCCTTCGCTGACATCCATTAGCGACGACCACTCTGCACTGTCGGAACAGTGCATTGTAGGTATCCCTGTCCGGCTGCTGGTGGGTCTGCTGCCATCGGCCCCGAGCCTTGTTGCGGGATGATATGAGTTGTTTGATGTGATCAGGGAAGGGGACTCCCAGTGGGTGAGGCCTGACTTGGGGGATGTGCAGTGAAGCAGAGGTGATAATGGTGTCTGCAAAGTGAAGAACATGTTGGTCAAGTTCTTCCTTTGAGCGGGCTTTATGGCGCAGATCTAGCTGCTGGTCCATGGCTGTCCGGTATGCTTTCCAGTCAGCCAACTTGTAGTTAAAAGGGAGTGTGGTGGTTGTGGGGGTGATTGTGGTGTCTATGGTCCCCATGACGGGGAGGTGGTCTGATGTCAGATCGGTGCTGACTGTAAGGCGATGGACTCTGGGTAGGGGGGTGCTTACCACCAGGTCCAGTATGCTGGGGCTACCAGTGTGGGAGTGGGGGTAGTAAGTGTATGTGTCAGGAGCATGGAGTGTTAGTGGTGTTCCCATTAGGTATTTGCAGAGGGCAATACCTTTATAATTACTGTTAAGGCAGCCCCAGGTTGTGTCTAGCATTGAAGTCACCTGCTAGCATCACACGTGAGTCTAGCCGACGGAGGCTGGTGAGGTAGGTGGAATGTAGAGGGTCACGGCTGTGAGAGGCGTGGGGTTCATGTGCAGTCAAACTGCCACCGCTTCCACGTGTTGCAGTTGCAGTTTTTGTCGCCTGTGGTGGGATAGGGTTTGATGCAGAAGAAGAGCCACGCCTCCTTGTGCACCGTCCAACCGGTCAGCTTGGTGCGTCACATATCCTGGTACTGTGAACGGAACGCCAGCCCTGAGCCAGGTTTTTGCCAGGAATACCAGGTCTGGTTTGTGGGATGAGATGAAATGATTGAACTCCGCAGTCTTGTTGACAATGCTGTTGCTATTCCAGACTATGAATTTAAGGGAAGGCATTGGCGAGGGCAGTCATTGTCGAGGGAATCACTGAGCACTTCTCGTCATAGTTCTGCACTGATTTGAACTTTCTTGTTGAACTCCGCAGTCTTGTTGACAATGCTGTTGCTATTCCAGACTATGAATTTAAGGGAAGGCATTGGCGAGGGCAGTCATTGTCGAGGGAATCACTGAGTACTTCTCGTCATAGTTCTGCACTGATTTGAACTTTCTTGTGGCATCAAGGAAAAAAGGAACCCATTTTAGTAAATTAAACTCTTTAATCATTTTAACTAGTTCGGTTATTTCTCCAAGAATGTTGGGTTTGGAGTTATGTGCTTGATTATTAGTTGGCGGTTGGTTGTTCCTGCTTTGACGGGGTGGCTAGGATTGGGGGGGGGGGGGGCGGGGGTTGCGGCTTGGGGAATGTGTTTGTGTCAGTTGCTGTGGTGCTGGTGTGATTGGTTGAGGATAAAATGATTTTAATGGGCTTGCGAATGTGGTTCTGGGTGGTCGCAGCTGTGGGAAATTGGTGCCTGTGGTTGTGTGCTGTGCTGGGCATTGTTTTGTTGGTTGGTTTACCTTTGCCCTGAGCAGGGCCATCCTAACTGGGCAGTCCTTGGAGGCTGCGATGTGGGAGCACTCTTGCAGCTGGTGCTCCACACAGTTCACGCATGTAGGGGTGTCCTCCTGGATCCTTGTGCAGGCGGTGGATGGGTGTTCGCCCGGGAAACGCACGCACCTGGGGTGCATGTCGCAGTGGTACGACGAGTGCCCCCAGCGCTGACAGTTGATGCAGCGTTGCAGCTCCTGTTGACCATGGTAGGCCTCGAACTGCACCCGCACTTGGTCCAAGAAGTGCACTCCTAGGATCGTAGATAGCTGTGTGGTGCCATGCAGTGACACCAGGAAGAGGGGCATAAGAACTTCTTCTCCTCTGGGGGTCTTTCTGTCCATACACTTGATACCAGCCACATTGAGGCCCATTGCCTTCAGTTAATTGTTTAGTTCTTCGGTGTCGCTGTCGATGCTGAGGCCACGGACGACGAAGCGACTGTTTCTTTGGTCGGGCCTGGGGTTGGTAAAACAATCAAACTTCCTCTCCTTGAGGAACTTGAGGAGGTTTTCGTGGTCCTGGATGGTGGCCGTGCAGATTTTTACATTGAACCTGGTAGCACTGATTGAATAATTGTTGTTTAGTAGTGCACTGAGTGTTGTCTTAAGTCGTAAGAATGCCTTATCCAGGCCTGTTTTTGCAGTCACTGGGGGCATCGGGAATTTTGTCATAGTTGGTGGGATGCTCGCCTGGGCCTGCGGCTTGGGTGGCAGGTTGGGGGCACCGTGCTGTCTTGTTTCGGAGCTGTGAGTGTTGGTAGCAGCTGGCTGCGACGATTGTGGTTGCTGGGCTTTTTCTTCTTCCTGGTTGAGGACCTCGAACCTGTTTGCTTTGGCAAGCCGAGATGCTTGGGGGCTTGTTTCCAAGTGGGAAGATACCCGTTTTGTTCGTCCTCCTCCTGGCACTGTTTGCCAGTCTGGTTCTGCTCGTGGTTGGGGCGGTGGCTTTGAAATACGCCTGTGGTAAGAGTTTTCAGTCACCTTCTGTGTGTTGGTATACCAGTGAAAGTATTTGTTGAATTCAGTTTCACCAATAAGTTCAGGTATCTTTTTATTAATGTCAAATAGATTAGTTTTTAGTTGGTGTGGATCACATATGATATTATTATCGTCACTTGTTGGTTCATCCAGAATTTCCCTGAGATACACTATCATCATAACACTTTTATCATTGTCACATTCCACATAATAAAAGTGATCGAAATGAAAATTAACATTAGTGTCAGCAATTACTTCCCCTTTGGCTGGGCAGAACAGTTCGAACAATTTATTTTCACTTGTCGCCATTTCGTGAATGTTAGTTAAAGTTGGAGAAAAGTTGGCCACCATGTTTGTTTCAGTTCCTACCAGTATTGTGCTATTCTCCTGTAGTATTTTGCGGTGCGATCTATACCTATCGATATATTTTGCCACTTTCGAATGTTGACGAATCATTGTTTACATTTATTAGCACAGGCTATTTACAGTTTATTTACACAATTTACAGATGATTGCGGTAAAACCGCAGTTTACTTATAATTGTCCACATGCACAAATGTTGTTTGCACTCGAAATTCACTATGTAAACGCGAAATTCGTTATTATACTGCGAAAACGCGGTATAATATTCACAACACACTCGCGCGCCAACCGACCATTGGTAGTCAGCGATGCTATCCGCATGACCACGAGGCCATATTTGAAATAATCGTTTCAGATGTTATATATATTTATAAAAATTTTGTTCACGGTAGGGGAATATTATTATTTCGTTTTTATAACAAATACGCATCCCAAATACACCAAACTTATTTATAATATGTTACAATATTTTTTAAAACATTGTGCAAAAGATCCCAGGTGTAATTTGAATTATTATGTGTAACAGTAAAACACCATTGCTTGTTAAATTACGTATTTGAATATTTAACATTACCTTTAAATAACCGTACCGATTATGCTGAAAATCGGTGGACGATCGTTAAATTACATAATATTTATAATTCAATCGACGAAAATATAATTGAAAAGATAAACCGATGGTTGTTCCAATCGAGTGGAAGAGAGATGCCACGCATGCGTACAATGAGCATAACAGGACACATCCGTAGTGGGACATCCGTAGTGGGACAATGTGCGTTACGGGACACTTTTTCGTGCGTGCAGCCGGCGTTCATCGATTTATTAGACGTCACGTCAAAAAATTACAAAAAAAAAAAAAAAAATTTCTGGCTGGTACTAGAACTATATATCCTTTCTCGACAACGGAAAAGTTCACAAGCTGACAGAAGCTGTTTTTGTTAATTTTTGTAATTCCTTGTCGAAAACTATGTGCAAACATAAACAAGTTAAATAAATTTTCTCGGAACCGAGGTTTCATATTTTCACATTAACTGGCGAGTACTGAATTACTCGCTCACATTTTTTTAAATTTTTTTTTTATGTTTTCGAAATGTGAAATGTCTGCGCAAGTAATACGAACTCTTCCGTAACATTTTACCGCTGTTAAATAATAAAAGAGAGAGCATCTGTTTACGAAACTGAGGTGAAACACAAATACAATAGAGCTATGGGGTTGAATTAACAGGCAAAGCCCTCAAATAACAGTAAAAACAAGGATCATGACACAATCAGTGTGGCGGGTGAGACAGAGTCTTGAGGTCATGTAGTAGGCCTACCTCAATACCTTTCCACTACTTCTTATCTAGGAAAATTTCTTTACATGTTCCATTATACTTATAAACATTGCATTTTATATTCTGTGTTAAATTTTATTGCCAGATATATGCTGATTGATATCTGCCATTTGTAAAAATTTAAACAAATACTTCTAATTATAATTTTGTTTAACTAATTGCATTGTAGTCACTCACTAGAATCTGCTTTTAGTTTTTTCCATAGCTGCTTAAAACATACATTAACTCTTTTATAATCTAATTTTCAGTCAAATTCTTTATGAAAATCAGCAATGAGCGAAAATTGAAAAATTGAAAATGGAAGGTAAAGCCGAACCTTTTGTGTTTTGCTCATGGTTTTAAATAAATTAATAATATAACCTCATTTAATTCTTAATGGAATTCTTTTACTACAGAACATGATAATATTTTTTTTATGAACTCAAAGAACATTTTTTATGTCAGGTTTCTATGGTTTCGGGACACCATAATTTTTTTTCGATTCAATGAATTATATAGGTACTAAATATAAAAGGTTTTACAACAAAAACTACAAACAAATGGTTATTTAAAATCTGTCTACGACGTTATTCTATAATTTGTGTGCACGCTAGGACTGATGCAATAATATGTCTTTAAGATCGTTAATAGCAATAACTATTTACGTCTTTGGTAAAAAAATCTATAAATTATTAAATATGGTTCAAATATAAATTTACTTAATTTAGGATACTACCCTCTTCATATATTCATTACATTATCAAATACGTGTAGTGTTAAAAAGTGCACAACCTATCTAGTTCTAACCGAGAACACTATGATTCACCTCCATTGTTTCCGTTTTACCATAGCCTTCTTATAAAATATGGGTGACAAGATAATTTACATCAGCGTGTATTCAACAAAAGACGCTAGAAATGGTTTTTGTGACATGCTGATAATCAAGATTGCCATGCAAGTTGGATTTAAAAAAAAATTATAGGTAGCCTAAATTAGTTTTATCATGATAAGTTAGTATAGTACATGTTGGCCGGTTCTGCTACTGGGCGCTGGGTGAGGATTGGGACGTCACAGCAGCCGTATAGGATTACCTTGACTTTGACTTCTGACTTTGACCTTATCCCAACGGCCATATTAAGTGATCTTGACCCTGACCACTGCCTTGGATTCCGGCATCTTGGATCCCACCATTTTTAATTATAATCACGACTGTCATATTGAAAATTCGTACTATCCAAAAATTCTGAAAAAAAATTTAATTAAAAAAATATTTTGATGACAACATTCATCAAATTTTAATTTAAAAAAAACATTTATGTCGGGAAGCATGGAGACCTCGTTTCGATCCCGTCGAGGGCAAAAATAAAAATAATAAAACATACCCATATGTTCGCAGTTGGCAGACTGAACCTCACCACTTTTACCTATGCATATATGAATTAACAACCCCCTACTATCCTCTTCCCCCTCAACATCCACTACTCAAACAGTAGTGGAGAAAGGGGGCTACTGGTGCTGGCTTCTGCCTGTGGATTGTGGATGGGGTCAATGATCGATTGCTCTGACGTCAAGGCGGCCATATTGGATGAACTTGACCTTTGACCTTGACCTTTTACCCGGAAGCCTTTTTGGATCCGCCATTTTGGATCCACCATTTTGTTTTCTAAAACATTTAACCATTTTGTTTTCTCGAACTTTCGGCCATTTTTAATTCCGCCATTTTGTTTTTTTCTTACTTTCCACTAATTTGAAATATGACATCACTGTTTCAATTATCGTTATGACCACTATCTTTAAAATCTATAATATTTATTATAAAAATTTGAAAAAAAATTAAAATTTATAAAAAAAATTAATGAATTAAATTTTAATAACAATATTTTTAAAATGTACTTACGTCCTCAGTTCGAACCATATGAGGTCAATAACAAAAAGTTGCGACCGATCCTTCCCCCTTGGCAGATTTTGGCAGACTGACCACCTTACTAATGCCAAGGTATATATATCAACTAGTATGATGTCATGTTCGCCATATTGTTTTAGTATTTGATACAAGGAGCGCTAGTGGCATGTAGTACACATGCCATCTGCTAGAGGGCATTTACAACATATTAGTTTAGCTAATTTTGGTCTGCTAGAGTGCAGTAATAATTTATCATTACTGTGGCACCTGCCATTTTGACATTTGTGTACCATCTCGGAAATTCGTAATTATTTAACTATAAATTCGGGAAAAAGTCCAAATTTCATTAAATATTTGCAAATAATTTTCTGAGTGATTTGATTAGTTCCTCTCCTTGGTTCGATCCTTGACCGATGCAAATATTTTAATTTTATTTAACAAAAAATAATTATTTAATAAATCATAAATAAAATCCATAAAAGAAGCTTTGTTTCCTAACCAAGCCAATATGTTCACCATCTTGAAAATTCGTAATATTTAACCTAGAAATTCGGGAAAAATTCCAAAATACATTAAATAAATTTGTAATTAATTTACTGATTGAATTGATGGATTTCCACCCTCGGTTCTATACCTGACTGAAACAAATATTTTAATATTATGTAATAAAATACTTATCTATTAAATCATGTTCTAAATCCTAAAAAAAAAAGCTTGGTTTCCTCATATACAAGCCTTCAATAAGTCGGTATGACAGCCATCTTGGAAATTCGTAATAATTAATCTAGAATTTCGGAAAAATTTCAAATTTCATCAAAAAATTCACTTATTAAAATAATGATTGTCGTGATTGATTTCCGTCCTTTATTTGTTTCTAAGCCATTGATAAGGATAACTAAAGCTTAAAATAAATTATAATTTAGGTTTCCCACGGAGTTTATTAATCATTCACACTACGAAAAACGATTCTATACAAGATAGCCTATCTGGACAACGAATTAAATATGTTTTTGCTATGCCTAATATGGAAGTATAATTTTTTGATACTTAGAATACATTCGGACCAGTTCATCAATGCTATACGTATAGGTCAAGTGTCTTCGGACCACGAGACCAGGTCTTGTACAATGTCAGACATATAGACCAGACGTCTCCTATCCACAACACCTTCTTCGTCGATAGCTAATATAACATTTTTTTTTCAGTCAGTAAAGACAAAGTCTTCGAACTGTCAGACCTAAGATATCGTTAAAATCAGTTACAAGCATTTAGACCAACAGAACATGTTTTATGCTTACTAAAGAACGAAAATTTCCGGAAAAATTGTTTTATTAAGACAAAGAGGTTTTGAACCAGTAAATATTCAGAGCTAATACAGACTTAACTACCCATATTTATTTCGTGAATCGGAGCCTAGGACCTACTATCTGGAAGATTTGGACCACAAGCCTATTCAGCCTACGATGCATCCCGATACATAGGTACTTGGTGAGAAGATTCTCAAACGAAAAAATGGACTATCCTATGTCAAGTGGTGGGACTTCTCATCTCGCTTTAATTCGTGGGTAGCAGATAGTACATCCTATATCGAGAAACGCTAGAAATCACTTTTTTGTACTTGCAGAAATTATGAACTAATTTTTATTTGTAATTGGGTTATATTTTCTGAACTTGTAACTGTTTTTAGTAATTTTAATTAAATTAACTTTTTTGCATCCGTCAAGGATAGAACCGAAGAGATCAAATCAATCAGTTCTATTTTAACAGGTGATTTATGAATTTTGGAATTTTTCCGAATGTCTAGCTAAAAATTGCAGCTTTATAAAATGTCAGACAAATTTCAAGATGTTGTTATCGATGATGGCGGCCGGGGTCAAGGCCAAAGGTCGTCACCCCAGATGGCCACCGTGACGTCACATTCCGAATTTCATACAGCTGCACCTGGCTCCTCATCCTGAACCCTGGCGCCGGAGCTCCATTCCGATACTACTGAAGTTTCACTTCTAAAGCACGAGTCACCCATGTGTTTTTAATTATCACCACGAAGTTGCACGAGCGAACGGCGAACATCGGATAAGTATGCATGTGACTTCACACCTTCCATATTGTTTTCTAAGAATTTCATGCCATCGTGGATCCTGCCTTTTTGATTTATTACATCATGCCTACCATGTTGAAGAACCTTAATTTTTATCCAAAAAAATTGGCGAAAATGTTTAAAGTTTATAAAATATTAGTTAATAACAGTTTTAAATAAAAAAATAATTTATGTTATTCAGATTGGTGGCCTCGGTTCGATTATCGATTAACATATCGATTAAAAATGTTGACTGGTCCTTTCCCCATAGTCACTACTGGCAGACTTACCACCACCACTAATGCCAAGTAATATATATTATGCCAACTATTATGACGTCATGGTGGAAATTTTGAGTCTGCCTTCTTTTCGTCTGAAAGAGTTCGCTGCCCATCTAGGTTTATTTTTTCACCACTAGTATTCAGTTGTGTCAATCACCAGATCGTCAGCTTTCGAGGTATCCACCATCTGTCAGCCATATTACAAATTTAAATTTCAATAATATCAAAAAATTATTAAAAAATATTAAGTAAGCCACTGGATACTAAATATAAGGAGCGAAATATATTTCCGACATTTAATATGATACCAGCAATTACAGGAATATGTAGGTCACCAGCTTCAATTCTTACGAATTCAACGGCTTATCCACGGCCCTTCCTTCTTTAAAAGATTTTTTTTTTAAATCAGCCCCTTGTTGACATATCAAAAAGGTTTTTAAAACATAAATGTTATCACTTAAAAGAAATTTTCCGTCCTTTTTTATGCATTTTATGTTGTACGAACTTAGCAACGCAATTGGACCCAAATAAACTTATGAGTAAATTAATTAATAATAAGGGTTGTTCCAACTTAAAAATGTTATGATCTGTTGCCTTTAAATAATATTTCATGTTATTTTTTTAAGTAAAAAGCATTTACTCTCTCTCTCTCTCTCTCTCTAAATAATGAGACTTTGGAATGATCCTTTACACCAGATAATTTATTCTCACTTTCTAAATTCTTTATAGTACATCGCTAACTCTTTTTTTATCAAAAGCAATTAATGAATTTATATATAAAAAAATAAGAATAAAGTAAATATTTAATGTGCATTAATTACTTATGTTTTAAAAACAGTCTTTTCTTTAATAAAAATTATTGGTACTGCAGCTTCACTGAGAAGTCTAACTTAGATTGTTATCTGAAGTGAAAAATTTTTTTACAACTTAATAACCTTGGCGAGGAACTTATTTGACGAAAACAGCTTTCGGTTTCAATGTGCCATATAATAATACTTTTTACATTACTCCCTAGAATTTCACCAGAATATGGCAACTATCTGTATGGTTGTTTGCTTTGGCACTTTGCGTGTAATAAATCGTACCTTTTACGTCCATAATCTTAAGTAGAGAGGATTTGCAACACGACCATTGTGTTGTTCTCTGCAAGGTTACAAGTAGCAACAGCATAAACTACAAGCAGAAATTTCCAGTTAGGGCCCAACTACTGCCGAGTGTGGCACAAAACATTTTTAATACTGTTGATTCAAGCAACATTCAACATGATGTACTGTTGACAGTGGACATTTCCTGTTTATTCGACGAGAGACTCAGACGAGATAACACTTCGTTATTAAGGTAAATGGCATTGATTTAAATTTTTGTTTTTATAATGTTTACGAATAATTACAAACGTACCTATTAAAACAGATTTTAACATTTTTTATAAGTTATGTTCGGTTTTAGAGGTATAGCTTTAAATTTAGACTTTAATTATTTTCATCTGTTAATTTCAAGCTACCTTATGAAACCATTAACTCCCGAGTTCACAGAGTGGGGTTCTTACTTGAGGAATTTGGCTCCCCGATGAACTAGTTGTTGTGTTTCTGTAACACCTCTCCTTTGCGGGAGGCGGCGGAATCTTCCCGCCGTAATAAACTCAGGTAGTTTGGGACATCTATAACGGCATTATCGCAAGGTCACCACGGTTAGAATTTAGCATCATTATCTGTTTATTATCAGCAATAATAAACTACTTATTCGTCTAAAGTTACTGTTGGAATATAGTATAAGTGCATACAGACATCTGTCTATTTAAGGCAATCGATTAAGTTTTGTTGATTATAATGACGGAAGTTGAAGTACAAATTCGCTTAACTATGCTGATTAAACTCGTATATGAACTACACCCAGAATCCACTGTCTTAAACCATCTTTACGGATTGTGTACACTTAAATGTTTTTAATTTTAATATAGTGAAACATTGAAGTCCTTGTTTATTCTGTTTCAAATATAAATTAAGTTCATCTAAAGTGAAAGTCCTCTGAATTAGAAATCTTATTTTAAATTCTTGGTTCTAACATATTAAGATAAGTTTTTAAATATTCATCATTCCAGGAATCTTCAAGATTCATAACATGATTTTGATTCATCCATTGCATTTGGAAACCAAATTTCAAATTAGGTTTTTAATTACATCACACAAAAAATATTCAGGAATTCCTTGTCTTCAAACATGACAGTAATTTACGAAATTGCTGAAGAGTTAATTTGTATAGTCAGTCTATAAGTTAAATTACTACGACATTGTTAAAAGAACATTGCAGAGTAATGTTCAACATACATATATTGTGCGTTTTATTGATTACTAAAAAATAAATTGTGTAAAGTCCAGAATATTGGAAATATTTATATAGATTGCTCTTATTGTTAAGTATTGAGTTCGTATTATCAAAGTTACATCAAATAACGGCTGTTAATATCTCTCGGAGATTAAGTTATCATAATATTAAATAACAGTTATTGCAGAAACGTATAACATAAATGCTAAAATACTTAAGGATTTTGAGTAAAAAGCATCTTATTATTATAATAAATATGATTTTTGTTAAAAGTTTTTAAGTATTATTTTTACATTGCAAAACTAAAAACAAATTTACCTGAGTGATTAAAAGAGTGTAGGATTACGAAAAATTCACCCATAATTTTTGACTTACATTTTCTTAGTAATATTTTAGTGCGAAATTCAAGAATCAATTTTACTTGCTCTTGAACTAATGTACAGTGTTACAGAGCAGAAACAGGTGAATAAGTTAGGAGAAAAATTATTTCCCATCGAAGCCGTAAAATAATTTTAATTATTTTAAAACTGGTTAACCAACAAGGGAGTAAGATAAAGAGGTTTCGGTTAGTGGAAATACCAACAGTAATCTATATAAACAGGAGAGTTCATCTGTCTTTCGCGTAGTGCAAAGATGAAGAGGCCTAGAGGCTTGAAAATAGGCACACAAATTATTTAGGGGGCTTCCCTTTGTACCACAAAATTATTTTTTTATAATTTCAATTTTCTACTTTTGAATTTTAATATTTTCCAGTTTTCAGCTATAAATAATGATTTATGGGTCTCAATATTTTGGGCGAGTCTTTAAGTAGAGGCAAATCGTCCAGATTCTTTGCTTGTTCATCTCCGCAACGTTTTTTTTTTAAGTGAAAATTTATTTCTAACATAATTAATTATAAAATTTTATTACTCTATCAGTAGTGGATTCTCCCATAAATGGCAGAGACAGAGATGGTCTTCATTAACGTAGCAGGGGCAGCCGTCATCTAAAGTCACGTAGCTGTGGCGGATGTACCGAGGAGAGGAAGAGGTGATCATAGTTGGCGTAACAGAGGAAGCTGTGGTCTAAAGTCACGCAGCTGTAACGGACGCACCTAGGAGGAGCATAGGTGGTCTTCATTAGCGTAGCAGGGGAAGTTTTTCTCTAAAGATAAGTAGCCATGGCAAACGTGCCGAGGAGTGGTAGTTAGTTATTTATTTGCTTAGCAAGGGAAATTGTGGTGAAAATTAAAGTAGCAGTTGTGGACACACCGAGGAGTGGCAGGTGTGGTCTTCATTAGTGTACAGGGGCTGTTGGGCTCTAAATCTAGCCGTGGTGAATGCACCTAGGAGTGGCGGAGGTGGTTATTTATAGCATAGCAGGGGCAACTGTGGTCTAACGCACCGAGGAGCGGCGGTGGTCATGTTTAGCATAGTAGGGGCAGCTGTGGTTAAAAGTCAAGTAGCTTTGGCAGTAGTATAGTTTAGTTCCTCCGGCGCCAGGCTTCTAGGCTGTGGATTGTAGATGAGGTCAATGGCTGATTGCTCTGACGTCGCAGTGGCCATCTTGGGCTCAAAATTCCTCAAAATGTCTTAAAATGACTCAAAATTCAATTTTCATATTTAATATTTCGTGCTACATGGGAAAATGTGAACTACGTATCGCAGTAGCTGCAAGGATACCGCGGTGATGAAGACGAGCCTTTCAGACCCGATCCAGATACTGGCGTTGCCACAGTTGTACCATTTCCAGGCATAATTTTATGTACATCAATGCATCGTTGTTCTATAGAAACCTTTACTTTCTGCCGCACAGCAAGATATTTACATGTCTTCATGTGCGTTTTCATATAATATTTTCTGGCAAACTGCTTATGACATTTCTCACAACCAAACATGTTGCGAGGAGGATTCTTAGCACATTCTCTCTCTTTTCGTGTCGACGAGCATTGTTGTTGTTTGAGAGAATCTTGTCACAGTAACGGCACCGATGTTCGTTAGATGGTGACGAATCACCATCCATTGAAGTCTCCATCGAGGGCGAAACAGCGTTCATCGAGGTTTCCTGTGCAGCCAGCACTGAAGTCATTGAGCTCTCTTCCGCTGGTGGTACCACGACTGTTGAAGTCGTCGTTGCCAACGGTATCTGCTCCATCATCGTCGTCGCTGAAGTCAGGGTTCCCGTAGACGATGGTACAGCCTCCATCAATTTCAACGTTAAAGATGGTAAAGAAGCCATTCAGTATACATGAACTGGTAATTGCGCGACTTATGCACCAGAGGAGACAAAATTTGTGAACCTTACACCGTCGACGACAGTAACAAACTGAAAGTCCCGTCGTCTAAGAACATGCTTATATACACGCAAACGACTAAATAATATGCTAGTAAAAACAATACCCATTTACTATAATAAACGAGTTAAAACAACATTCAAAACAGAAGCAAATTTGAAAGCAAATTAGTCAAAAATGGACGCACAGTTCAACCATTGGACGTGCAGTACACATAGGACACGGAATGTACGCACAGTGCACACCGAACTGGTAATGAACACGATATATACACACCGAATATCTACGTAATGAACACGCAATGTACACACCTACCAAAGATCCGTCAGCTCCAAAGCTCTAACTGTTCCAACAGCTCCAAAGCTCCAAACAGTACACACACTAGACACACAGTAGTACAAAGCACACTACGTAATACACACAGTACATACACTGCTACCACCGAACACACCCAATGTACACGCAATGACCACGCAATGACTACGCAATGACCATGTAATGTACGCACTGGACATGCAAGGTACACGCAATGACCACGCATAGTACGCACCAAACATGTAATGTACACACTGGACACGCAATGTACACGTAATGACCACGCAATGTACACATCATTTACGTAATGTATCAAAGGATTCGCATTTAACGGAAAGGACGCACATTTGGAAAAAAAATTGACAAAAAGGAACTACATTTAACGAAAAGGATGCACTTTTTTGAACATAAATTGATTAACAAAGGAAGCTCATTTAACGAAAATGATGCTCTATTTTCACAAACATTCAATCAGCAGGATGAAATCACTAATTTTAAGAAGGATTAAATGCCTCCAAAATTAGTTAGCTCTAACAGTCATTGGATCCATCAATCATTGGATCCATCAATCATTGGCTCCAATAGTCATTAGCTCTAGCAGTAATTCACTCTAACATTTATTAACTCCATCATTCATTGGCTCCAACAATCTTTTGTTTCCAATGGTGATTGAGTCCCACAGTCATTGACTTCAGTAGTCATTGGATTCAATAGTATTTTGCTCCAAAAGGTTTTAGTTCTAGTTGCTATTAAGCTACTAGAATAGGAGGCTAAGAAGCTACGAAACTACATGACTACAGGACTACATGGCTTCAACTGGCTATGAGGTAGCATGTCTACAAGGCTACGAGACTATATAGCTACAAGTCTACGAGGCTACAAGTTTACGATACTACATGGCTCTTTAACTGTTTTTGGCTCCATTCAGTGGTGAGAGTTAATTTATCTCATGTAAAATAACTCGTTTAAAGTAGTGTCGATCCTTGTCAACAGATATCGCCATGTGTTGCTTGCAGGTAAATAATATTTAATTTTTTTTTTTGTGGGATGCGGGATGCTCACTAACGATCGCAAAAGATGGATGGTTTTGCTAGACACCAAGGAGAAGGAAGTTCGTCCTTCCTGTTAGTGTTTCTCAGATGTCTCAGAGTTTATTGTAATTTGACTGAGTAATGAATTTTTTTTAAAGTCCACCTGATAAAAATATTGCAAGTGCTGATTTAGTATCAGAAATTCACTAATTAGATGCCACCTTAAGTAAAATAACATGACTCATTAAGTAAACAATCCTTCATGCAAAGATCGGTTTCTCAAAAATAACCAGAAGCACTTGAAAAACCACAGGAATAATCAGGAGCACACGGAGATAACCATCAAAATATAGACAAAAATAATCGATAGAATATGGAGAAAGCCATCATAATATTGACAAGAATAATCGGGAGCACACGGAGAAAACCATCACACATTTTCTTTGATATCATAAAATTACATACAAATTTATAAAATAAAAATATAATAATTAAAATTGTAAAACAATGAAATAAATGACCAAAAAAATGAAATTGAATGAAATTTTTTTTTTTTAACTTGTACTAGAACTCTATCTTTACTCAACATTGAGAAGTTCACAATCTAGCAGAAACTGTTTTTGTATTTGTCCATTCAATTTCTTTTCTTTTTTTCTTTTTTGGTAAATTTTTTCATTACTTCTACATTGCGTGACCAGTGTGTACATTACGTGTTTGGTGCGTACTATGCATGGTCATTGCGTGTACATTGCATGTCCAGTGCGTACATTACATGGTCATTGCGTGGTCATTGCGTGGTCATTGCGTGTACATTGGGTGTGTTCGGTGGTAGCAGTGTATGTACTGTGTGTATTACGTAGTGTGCTTTGTACTACTGTGTGTCTAGTGTGTGTAGGTACTGTTTGGAGCTTTGGAGCTCTTGTAGCTTTGGAGCTTTTGGAACAGTTAGAGCTTTGGAGCTGACGGATCTTTGGTAGGTGTGTACATTGCGTGTTCATTACGTAGATATTCGGTGTGTACATATCGTGTTCATTACGTGTTTGGTGTGCACTGTGCGTACATTCCGTGTCCTATGTGTACTGCACGTCCAGTGGTTGTACTGTGCGTCCATTTTTGACTAATTTGCTTTCAAATTTGCTTCTGTTTTGAATGTTGTTTTAACTCGTATATTATAGTAAATGGGTATTGTTTTTACTAGCATATTATTTAGTCGTTTGCGTGTATATAAGCATGTTCTTAGACGACGGGACTTTCAGTTTGTTACTGTCGTCGACGGTGTAAGGTTCACCAATTTTGTCTTCTCTGGTGCATAAGTCGCGCAATTACCAGTTCATGTATACTCAATAGCTTCTTTACCATCTTTAACGTTCACATTGATGGAGGTTTTACCATCGTCTACGGGAACCCTGACTTCAGCGACGACGATGATGGAGCAGATACCGTTGGCAACGACGACATCAACACTGGAGGCGACTTCAACAGTCGTGGTACCACCAGCGGAAGAGAGCTCAATGACTTCAGTGCTGGCTGCACAGGAAACCTCGATGAACGCTGTTTCGCCCTCAATGGATGGTGTTCGTCAACATCTAACGAACATCGGTGCCGTTACTGTGACAAGATTCTCTCAAACAACAACAATGCTCGTCGACACGAAAAGAGAGAGAATGTGCTAAGAATCCTCCTCGTAACATGTTTGGTTGTGAGAAATGTCATAAGCAGTTTGCCAGAAAATATTATATGAAAACGCGCATGAAGACATGTAAATATCTTGCTGTGCGGCAGAAAGTAAAGGTTTCTATAGAACAACGATGCATTGATGTGCATAAAATTATGCCTGGAAATGGTACAACTGTGGCAACGCCAGTATCTGGATCGGGTCTGAAAGGCTCGTCTTCATCACCGCGGTATCCTTGCAGCTACTGCGATACGTAGTTTGCATTTTCCCATGTAGCACGAAGACATGAACTGAGTAAATGCAAGAAGAATCCTTCTCGTATAAAGTTTCGCTGTGATCAGTGTCATGTTTGGTTTATAGGTATATTGACAGTTTGCGATGTCGTGCGAAAAAAATGTAAAGGTGTAGTCCGTGTGACTACTGTTGAACTACCTACGGAAATTTCGTCTTCTCGCTTTCGATTTAAGTCTCGTGAGCATAATAGCAAGAAATAACAGTTGTGCAGCAACCAATTGCTATGATATCTGGACATGAAACTAAACGCATGACTGTTTTCGGTTGCATTACAGGTGAATGATAATGGGTTTTACTTGGCTTAGTCTGCATTTCGTGGAACATTGAAAGACTACTATTATCTAAATACTTTCAGTGAGTCGAAGGACATTTGTACTTTTCTTAACGATATCAAGCAGAACTCAATCAATCAGCTTACTGATTACGTAGCAACAAACGGACCTTTAAAATGTAACTTGTGGTTGGACTGTACATATGGAAAG
The DNA here is from genome assembly GCF_032445375.1 of Bacillus rossius redtenbacheri. NCBI lineage: Eukaryota > Metazoa > Arthropoda > Insecta > Phasmatodea > Bacillidae > Bacillus > Bacillus rossius. The sequence goes on from NC_086330.1 coordinate 230,786,644, forward strand.
CCATATCCGTTCGATGACAAAGTGAAGAAGTGTATGTTCAAGACATCGGCTACAGTAATTTACAGTTCTGACGATGTGAAGCAAACAGTTAAACATGGTGTCCAGAAACACTGTCAAGAAGAGGAAGACTATGTCAGTAAAGCATCTGGCTGGTCTCAGTCTAGTTTAAACCGATTGGAGCTATGAATTAGTCATTTCACGCCGACGCAGGACTAAATGTTTATAAGATTGCTAGCTTTCGCAAGTGTTTCTGTAGTTGAATCGAAATTATGTAATACAATTTATGTTTGTAAAAGAACTTGTGGTGTTTTATTTTCAAATCTGTCATTTTTGTGGTATTTTTAATTAAATTTATTTATTTTTGTTTCGCTTAGGGATCGAACCAAGAACGGAAATGGATCTAATTGATCAGTTAATTAATAAGTTTTTTTTGGATGAATTTAAGATTTTTCCTGATTTTCTAGGTAAATTATTTCTAATTTCGAATATGACGGACATAAAGACTAATATGATGCTGGTTGGCTAGGAATATAAGTTACTTTTAGGACTTTGAACATGATTTATTGAAATTATTATTATTTTACATAAAATTATTATTTTTGCATCACCCAGAGATCGATTCAAGGACAGGAATCGATCGAATATATCAGTATATTGATTGCAATTTTTTTTGGTGACTTTGAAATTCTTACCGAATTTCTAGCTAAATCATTACGATTTTCCAAGATGGCATCCGAATGTAAAGATGGTTGGTGCCACGGTAATAATAAATTAATGCTGGTATCTAGTGCGTAAAAATTAAACTAACATAATGGTGGTGTACTCTAGAAGTCGAAAACAATATGGTGGCCTCCAGTAGCAGAAAAAAAGATGGTGGACATGATGTAATACTAGCCGATAATATATACCTTGGTATTAGAAGTGGGAGGTCAGTCTGCCGGCGGCTTTCATGGAGGAAGGATCTGTCGCCATTTTTTTAATTTTTGCTTTTATGTGGTTTGAACCTAGGATTTTAATGTGTATGTGTATTTTTAAATAATAATTTAATATACTTAAATGAATTAAATTTTATATTTTTAAAATTTTTTCCCAATATCTAGCCATAAATTTACAGTTTTTCAAGATGGCGGCCGTAACGAAAAAAGCAATGTTCTATAATACAGTATGGCAGATGTAATTTAAAGTGTAATGATGATGTCATAGTCGTCCAAGTTGGCGGGAATAAGGAAACATGCAACATTTATAGAATCGAAGATGGCGACCATAACGAGATGTGCTGCGGTGTTTTGAAATATTTTTTATAAAAAATTAATTAATTATTATTTATGAATATTTTTCAATTAAATCGGATAATAAATAAAGTTTTTTAAGATGGCTGCCATTACGAAAATTACAATGGTGATGTCATAATTCAAAATGGCTTATAGCGGCTAGCTCTTAGGAATTTTAAGCCGTTTTTAGGAATTTGTGTTCTTTCTAAGGCAAAAAGACTTTTGAGGTTTTTCGAAATCCTAATTTTTGAAGTGTCGATTTTTTTTTTAGATTTTGTTTTGCGAAATTTATTTTCCAAAAAAACTGGAAATTTAGGTGGATTTTGGTGGATTTTGGCGAATTTGGGCAAATTTTGACTAATTTTGGCAAATTATGAAGGTCTAAAGTCAAGGTCAATGTCAAAGGTCACGGTAAAGGTCATCCAAGGTGGCTGTCGTTACTTCACATTCCAATATGGCGGTCGGCGCCACGCTCTACGCGCCTGCGTCTGGCGCCGGTCCCCCTTCACGTACTACTTAAAATATAAATCATCGTGCTCCCTAGCTTGTAGAACTGTAGGAATTTCCCCAGATACCTGTTGAGCAGTATCATCAAATTCATGTAAGAAACCTAGCTTCATCCCTTGATGTAAAGCTACCGGCTGATTTGCGGTATTTGAGACCCACAGGTGGGCATGTTTGTTTCTGTTCACAATACTGCAGGTTATTAGGACTGATAATTTATTGTAAATGTCCTCTTATGGTTTCACCATAACTTCCTCTGCTAAATTATTACCTTAAAACACACTGGAATTATATGATGCATCCTGACATCGATGTGTAAATGTTCTTTCACCCTGATACAGCCTAACCACAAAGTAGGTTCTGATTCAATTTCGTTTAGTCTATGAGGATCGGCTTTAGTTACCGATTCCTTAACCTGGTTATCACAAGGGTTTGAGTTAGCTTTATCACTTCTTCTGTGTCTACCCTTGGTTTGGTAACTGGGCTTAGCCTCCTTCACTTCCGCTTTGGATTAGAATGCTCGAAGTGGGAAGGTTTGTTTTGAATAAAGCGTTTCTGTTTCCCTGACATGAAAATACTGCCTCAAACTTAGTGAGAAAGTCACACCCTAAAATAAGGACATGGATCGGTGTCTCTACCAGTCCTACTGGGTAAAAAAAAAGTAAAAAAAAAAACAAAACTGTAACCAGACTACGGAAAACAAACCCTAAAAGGTAAGAAACAAGGTAGGTGTTGTTTTATATCATCGTATTATTGAGTAAAACAAGTAATTTGATATGTTAGATATTCCTATTTATTTAGTTATACAGGTGACAAGTAATTTTGTTATTAGGTTAGGCATTTAATGCACATTTTGTCTCGTTTGTGGGTATTATTTAAACAATAGAATGAATGCAATTTTTCTTAAAATAATTTTGGCTAAATATGGCATATGCATTTTTAAAATTTTTAAAATGAAATTTGAATTTATTTTAATGGGAATTGTTTATGCGAAGATATTGAGTATCGTAATTGTTTATCCATTAGTGTTAAACATATACTCTGTGTGATGATTTTGTAAAGTCCTGGCACAGGTGTAATTGTACCATTATAGCAAATCTGATAGGAACATTTGATCTTTATTTCTGTATATTAATTTGTTACTCCTCGAAATAAAAAAAAAAAACCTCTGGAAAATTTTATGGTGTTAAAATCATAACTTGACATATATCGTTATAGCCTACACTACGTATGCGATATTAAAAATCCAAATGTTAACCAATTATCCAAACTAGCGATTAAGCTGGTGCACTGGATGGACTGTATCAGTAATATTCTGAATACTTGGTAAGCTATACTTCGTCCAAGTTACTCACTCCTTCGTTACTGATTAGTGATTACTAACAAGAATTTTGGGAACATGAAAAAATGTATACTTGATGCTTGATGTTAATGTTCGATGCTTATAATTTTATAAGTGTCGACTTTCGCAGTATGGTATGTGGGTTCGACTCCTCTAGTATATGCACTACAATTTTTTTTGTTGCAAATTATACATTGTAGGCTCGTACTTTGAACTCATTACATCAATTACGTTACATTAGCTTGATTATGATTTTAATAATGTTTTTTTATATAATGGCGCGACGGCTGGGTAAGTAGTGCTACGGGTCTCGTGCGAACATCTGCCTGCCGTGACAGTCTGCTGGCTTGCGAGTCTCTCCCCGCACGCGAGGTTTCAATGTTAATTTGCAGGTTCCTGTAGGCGTGCTTCGTTCTTCAACCTCTATCTATAGCCGTGAAAATTTTTTAAAATTTTCTTTGAGGTTAACGAGCTAAAATTTGGGTACTTGACTAGTCGTATGTAAATACTTTTAAGTTCACATGTATTGAAAGTTATTTTCCTACATGTAGCAAAAATATATATACAAAGTTATTCAATTCCTGAGGTATGTACCGAGTACATAATAAACCTATGAGTGACTAAGCACTTGTCATGTGTGCTATTTCCTCTGACCAGCTTTTACTTCGTGTTATAGATGGGGCATGCTTGTTTTCAGAGATGATGGATAAAAAGTCCTAAGTGAAGAGCCATTTTTAGAAAATACTAAATGTGGTAGTTATTTTAATCGAAGTGATAATAAAATAAAACACACGAAGAATTGTAATGTTTTTTTTTTGTGTTTCTAGAGTGAAAAAAAATCATTGATAGGCTGTATTTGTGAGTGGAACTGGTAGTATATACTATCTCCCTTGTCGAACACTACATGGCCTACAATGAAAGGCTCCTGCGCTTAAGAAACTATACTATAGGGGTAAAGGATGATGGGGTTCCTAAGATTAAATCAATAGTACTTTGTTGTTTTTTCCTATATAAAGCGATGATAAAATTGTGTTTGGGAGGCTGAATTAAAGGATTAAATAATAATACTGGAAACACTAGCTATTACAGAAAATGAGAATGTAGCTAGCCATGAGCTTGAAAACAATCTAGAGTAAAGTGAAACTCCCAAAATCAAAGTTTGTGGTAAATCTTTGTCAAAAGATAAATTGAAACGATATTATTAAATAAATGTTAATGATAGAGCTTATGATAATATTGCCGATAGTTACGATGATGATGACTTTAAAACTGTGATATTGACATGGACTCGGAAATTTTAAGAATATTCATAACAAATATGTAAAAAAGTTGGAAACAGTAGCTCACGAGACATGTTGTACATTGAGAGACAATCCAAATGGTGAATAGGCTAAAACTTCTATTTGTTTCGCAAAATGGTGATAATTTATACATCATCAAAGAAACATGTGCTAAGAAGTGTGAGGTTAATAGAATAAAAAGTATTTTTTTTCTAATGCTAATTGTTTGGAAAAACATTACCAATATAATATGACTTTTTTTAAATAACATTCTTACATACTACTTTTAAGTTTTTGCTGCCTACAGTGTTCTTGCAGTATAAAAATATTAGCATACCCGGTTCTTCTAATTAACATGCATATTTTACATTATTAAATTTGTATTTGTTTAAGGTATATTTACTGAAATGATGCGTGTTATCAAATATTAATCCTTCTTTTATTTGGACTAGGCCCTTGAAATGAAATACTGCAGCTGATTTTACAAATACGATGGAGGATATTTTAAAACAAATACGTAGGCCAATATTATTGCAGACGGACGACAGGAAAGAATATTATAATGCATCATTAAACGCATTAATGAAAAAGTACGACATCAATCACTACTCTATTTTTAGCGGCGTGAAGGCATCGATAGCCGAACGCGACATTCGTACAACAAGAATATACTGTGTAGATGTTTTATAACGAACGGAAAATACAAGAGAATCGATATCTTGCCGAAAGTTATAAGCGAGTACAATTCTAAAGTACATTATAACACGAAATTGAAGCCAAATGAAGTAACGGACAATCGTCTGATTCGAACCGTGTTCTCTGATGTAAAGAGACTGGATCCGCGAAAGAAGGCTAATGTCGGCGCTTATTAAGAAAAAAAAAAAAAGGAAAATTTGCCCTATAAGGGAAACTTGACTGGTGAATTATTTCGTGTTCATAGAATAAAGATTACGTCTTTTCAAACTTATTTTATGGAAGACTTGAAAAGCAAGACAATTTCAGGCGCATTTCACCAAGAAAAGAACAAACAAAAACTAGGTTCCCAGACACTTAACTTGTCAAAAAAGTGTTGAAACGTAAAAATGGAAAGGTCTTAATTCGCTGGCTCTTCCATGGACCCAAGTTTAATTTGTGGAGTGATGAAATTTTTTTTCGAAACATTAACTTTTTGTGTAGATAAATTTATATGTAAATAATATTTATGTGTAATAGTATGTAAATAAATTAATGTTTAAATAAAATTTATGTGTAAATACCATTTGAAGTTTTTGTATTACTGTAAACTGTGGGTGGTATCCCCAGGGCAGTGCTCCGGGTCATATGTGATGGAGGAATGACGGCAGATTACGCCCACCATGCGGTCCCCGGAAGAGGCGGTCAGCGGACGTGCGCTTGCATGTTGTTGCTCTCCGCCACGGGTAGCCACGCTCGTGCCCCGTGAGCCATCACCTGGCGACGTGATCTATCCGCGTCCTCTCTCAGAGGTTCACGTGAAGGTGGAAAGGCAAACTGTGTGTATTGTGTGTCCAGTGTGTGTACTGTGTGTACCGTATTCTTCTCAACCTCTCGACCTAGCCGTGCGCTCGCCAGTAACATGCCGCGAATGGAAATGGCGAATTTATTTCCCGGTTCTTGGAACCCATGTTGGACACTGGCAACAGTGTCAGGCATGTAAAAGATACATCTTTCTCCTAACCAGGTAAACACCCTAGCGGGTTTAGATGCCTGGGGGAGTATTGGTGTATTCATGAGGTGTGAACCTAAATTACGTGTGTGTACTGTATGTCCAGTGTGTATTGTATGTCAATTCTGTACTGTGTGTTCAGTGTGTGTACTTAGTGTCCAGTTTGTACTGTATGTACTGTGTGTCTAGTGTGTGTAATGTGTGTGTCCAGTGTGTGCACTGTGTCTTCAGGGTGTGTACTGTGTGTATTGTGCGTTCAGTGTGTGTACTGTGTGTATGGTGTGTCCAATGTGTGTACCGTGTGTGTTGTGTATGTATATTTTGTTTATAGTGCGTCTTTTCTTTTGTTGATTATATGTCGTTTCTTTAAATATTTGTTTTCTAATCTGTAGTAGCTCTGATTATTTACTGGTTCAAAACCTCTTGGTCCTGATAAAATAATTTTCAGGGATTCTTGGTAAACATGTTCCATTGGGTTAATTTATTGTAATTGATTTTATCGAATCTTTAAGTCTGACAGTTCAAAGACTTGTCTTGACTGATTGAAATATGTTATATTTGATATCGACGAAAAAGGTCTTGAGGTTCGGATATGTCTTTTCTATACGTCTGACATTGTTAATGACCTGGATTCGTGGCCAGAAGACACTTGGCTTATACGTATAATCCATGACCTGGTTGGAATGTATTTTATACATAAATAAAAAGAGAAGTCTATGTTAGGCAGCGCGCCAACATACTTAATTTGTTGGACAGGACTATTCGTCGTTAGACTGACGTAGTGTCGTAAGCGCCATAAGGACAATTTTTCAGGAGAGCACTTTAAAGAAAATTGGCACCAAACTCACTGAACTGGAGCAATTTTTTATAGAGCTGTGCGCAAAGTAATGACTCATTAAAATAGTATATTTGGTGCTCCTTCCGAAAATATGATTAAAAGTTTTATAGCTGCCGCCATTTTTTTGTAAATTGGCCTAAATGGAGATACGCCAGTTCGACGGTCCTGAAGGTTAAGGTATTGTATCCATTTTGGCAGTTACGTCAATATGTATTTTCTTTGAATTAACGATTTTTATGCAGAAAAATACAAATCAACATAGTTTAGCAATGTGTACACTATATGTGAAATGTAATATTAACACATATCTGTAGTTTTTGTCAGCACTTTTGCAGCACCAAACTGAAAAAAAAATATGTTTTTTTTTTTTTTTTTGCAATATTTGGGTGCTGTCCAAGGTGTGATAATCCTTTGTAGAACTGCTGACAAACAGGATTACGAATCACTGGGTTGGGGCCAACACAAAGTGTGACAAAGTACTAGTATTTTTCGTAGGCCAAAGGTGGAGGACTAGAATTGAGTTTGGAAACACCATGTTTCATGCAGTCCAAAGCTTGACGTTTGAGAGACAGCCTCTCGTAGGTAGCATCAGTGTGACTATTTTTGATGTATATGCAGTTCACATCTTCTTTTGTCACAAACACTTCACGGATTTCTTTCCAATTAACTGGTTGTCCAGAGTCAAAGAACTTTATAGTCTTTATTCTAATAACTTCAGATAATTTTTTATAATCTAAGAACTCGTTAGATTGCATTTCTCGAACTTCATATGGAGAAGCTCGGCTTGCAAGAGTTATTATTGGTGGTAGCGGGCAAGGCATGAAAACATCACCGGAGTGAGACAGAGCAGTTGAAATTGCACTGTTCGCAGAATATCCTTCGCTCTGTCCATGGTTTACCTCGAAGAAGTTGAGGGTGATCGAATGCAAGCTAGTGGAGTGCCTTAAGACATACAGGAGCATTGTAATGAATATACTGTTTTTGTTCTGCCCAGCAGCTCCGTCGGAGAAGAGATGAACTTCCTCTTTTCCTTCTCGATCAAGAATTTGAAGGAATATAGCAACACATGTAGCTTTTTCGCAGGACCCCCTTCTGCTGATCGCCTCGTGCCACAGGAAGCATAGGCAGTGCTTATTTCCAATGTTATAAATGGTAAAGTTGTAGTTTGAAAGACGACGCTTGTAAAAAATGGGCACTCTCCTTGGAAATAGGTAAAAAGATTACCTGTTGCAGATCAAAGACTGCTGCAGCTACTTTATTTGGATGTTGTTTCGCTAGTTCCTTGGCTGTGGTTTTCTTCTGACGGAAAGCTTCTTATTTTTGTGCAATGTGTTTATCGAAAGTTTCTTTCAATGCTCTCTCTCTTTCTTTCTTTCTTCATCTGCTTGTCTGTATGAAGAACACAGACTACATTGGTATTTTTTAGGGTGATGGAATGACTAATGCATATATGCGAAAAGTATTATAAATAATAATATTATAAAAATAATTTAGCAAAGTGATGTATTCACCAATATAAGAAAATTTGAAATGACAAAGTGGTGTCAATACCATTCCTGGCACTAACGCCACTTGGTGTGTCCAAGAATCGTGGAAATATGGCGCTTACGCTAAAAACCAGAATGCCCCCCCCCCCCCCCCACAGTTATAGAAAGGAGATGGAGATACGCCACTTCGTCAGGTCATAGATCAACACATAGCCGACAGCCAGGCTTAATATCTCAATTTTTGCACATTTGGCGCTTACGTCACTTCGTCAGTCTAACGACGTAGTGATAGTATTGTTTTTTTAGAGTGAATGATTAATAAAATCTACGAAAAGTAATGGGAAAAAAAATTAAAATTTATTTTAAGCTTCAGTTAGTCTAATCACTGATTCAGACTCAAACCAAGGACGTAAATCTACAGCGTTAATAATTATTTTAATAAGTGATTTTTTTAAGATTTTGATAATTTTTTTTCCTAATTTGTAGGTCAGTAAATACAAATTTCCAAGATGGTCTTATTGGCTTATAGGAGGCTTTTTTTTAGGAGGAACTATATCTGCTTTTAGGATTTGAACATGATTTATTAAATAAATATTTTTACCATAGTAAAGCTTTTTTGCATTCATCAAGCATCGAACCAAGGACAGATATCGATCGAATCAATCATATTGATGAGTGATTTTTTATTAATTTGTAATTTTTGCCAGGTTTTATAGCTAAATAATTAAGAATTTCCAAGATGGCATCCCAATTTGAAGATGGTAGATGCCACAGTAATAATAAATAAGTCGGTAAGTGGGTAAAAATAAACTAACATGGTAGCAGTGCACCTTAGCAAACTAAAACCAGCAGACGAAAACAAAATGGCTGCCAAATGTCAAACTGGTTGGCATTAGTGAGTGGTCAGTCTGCCGGTCGCTTCAGTGGAAGAAGGATCGGTCTCTTTTATTTTTTATTTTTGCCCTCACCGGGTTTCGAAACCAGGTCTCCATGACGTAAGTGCGTTTTATAAATAACAATTTATTAAAATTTGATAAATTATTATTTTTTTATTTATAATTTTTCCATTGAAATCTGATAATTTTTAGTGATTTAATATGGTTGCCGTGACGTCATTATACAAGATTACGGAGCGTTTTTATTTAAAGTTTTTAAAATAATTTTTTTATAAATTTTAAATTTTTCCCGCTTTTCTATCTGAAAAAGTAGGAATTTTAATGATGCGTCCATAACGAAAATGGCTACGTTCTAGAATCCAATATGTCAGCCGTAACTTAATGTGCGATGCTGGTGTCATACACATCCAAGATGGCAGGCATAACGAAACATGCAACGTATCTAGAATACAAGATGACGACCGTAACTATATGTGTAACGGTGATGTATTAATTCAAGATGGCGGAGTTTTTTTATTAAAATTTCACGAATTAAATTTTTTATATATATTTTTAAATCTCCTGATTTGCTAGCATAAAATATACGGATTTTCAAGGTGGCGGTCAAAACGATAATGTCAAAATTCTAGAATCCAATATGGCCACCGTAACTAAACATATGCATTCAAAATGGCGGGCGTAACGAAACATGCAATGTTTCTAGAATCCAAGGTTTTGACCACAGCTATATGTGCAACGGTGATGTCTTATCCAAGATAATGTAGTGTTTTTTTATAATTTATATTAATTAATTTTTTTAATAATATTAAAAATTTTCCCAATTTCCTAACATAATAATTATTGTTTTTCAAGATGGTGAGCGTAACTAAAATTGCAAAGGTGTTTTTAAATAGTGTTTTATTAAATTTTGATTAATTAATTTTTTTATAAATTTTAATTTTTTCAATTTTTATAGAATAATAATTACGAATTTTCAAGATGGCTATCGTAACGAAAATTGCAACGCTCACATCATAATTTTTAATGGTGGAAAATTCTAGAAACAAAATGGTGGTTCCAAGATGGAGGATTCAAGATGACCATCTGGGTCAAGGTCAAGGCGAAAGGTCAAGGCCAAAGGTCAAGGTCAAGGCCAAAGGTCAAGGTCAAGGCCAAAGGTCAAGGCCATACAATATGGCCGCCGTGATGTAACATTCCAATATGGTGGACACCAACATTTCACGAGAATCTCTGCACTCAGAGGAACTATGACAAATCATCAATCCACAGCCAGAAGCCAGGCGCACGAGCATATTTTATATACTACTTATATATGTTTATATATGCTTGTTTGTTTGTACCTTATGCGTACCTAATTGAAATTTTGCACACTTGAAATTTGAAATCTGATTAATCCAATCCTTCAATCCAAATTTAATTATTTTTGGTGATTTTTCGCCATTTAATTGTTAACGCGTCGTTCATCCGATCTCCGTGACATTTTGTACACTTTACCTTTGAAACACAAATAAGGTTTCTGTCTGGTCGTATTCATGGAGTAGATATCTGTTCTGAAGTTAAGGTCAACTGCCTAGCAGTTGGTTAACAAAACAAACCATAGCCGTATAGAGGCTAATCAATTCATAGAAAAATTAAATTGCGTTTGTTTGTCCCGTATGCATTCCTATTCTATAAATTCGGTTGCAATTAACATTTGGTGAGTTGTTATGCGCATTTTCGCGAAGGTTTATGAATTAGCACATAATTTAGCGGCAGTTCGTGTGTTTTCAGTATATGAGTGCGCAAGCATGACGGAATTAAATTAAATATAAAAGAGAGATATGAGGATATAGAGACATCTATAGATTTATATATAAGTATATAGAGATGAGAGAGATAGAGGGAAATTCAAATATATAAATTAATATATATATAAAGGGAGATAGCGAGGGGTAGATATATAAATATATAGTGATATAGATGTATAAAGAGATAAATTGATATATCAAAATATAGAGGGATGTTGAGAAATATAAATATACATAGAGAAAAATAGAATCAGAGAGAGATAAATATATTTTGTATATGTGTAGCTAAGTCAAAAAAATAACAAAAAAATTTGATTGAGATGTTGCAGCGCATACCAGGCATTAGAAAGTATTACTAAAAAATTATGAAAAAAATGACTAAGCAAAAACATTTTACATTAGGTATGAATAAAATTAAAGTATTAACAATGTTAACGTTTAGTCTGTTATTCCGGCTGTATTTATAAATTTCTAAAAAAATTTATTTGTTAGTTAGAACTATTGCTATTCTAAACTCTTTACATAAAGTCATTACGAAATTTCACCCCTAATGTGACAAAATATATTTTACAGTAATTAATTATAGCTCTTAAGCTAACCAAGCAAAAATTAAGTAATTTTTTTTTTTACAAAAAATACAATAATTACGAACTTTATTTAAACATTATTTATAAATTTCACCTTCAAGGGGTGGGAGCGGGATAATTTTATTTAAAAGAAGGTAAAAATAATCTCTACAAATCTACCAGAGCCGTAGGTAAGTAACTAAGCATGGACTTGACTAAAACTTCATTATTAAATTATATTTTCTTTTATCTTAGTAAAAGTTACCATGCGTTTTTAATGTTTCTTAACTGAAATGCCGGACAAGAATCGCAGTTTTTACTGTCCATTGTGTGGAGTTGCAGTTACCTTCCTCAGTAGGTAACTGCTCCCTGATGGCGGTGATTGCAACGTTCACAGAAACGTCGGTTATAAATTCGTCTTCGTCGTGGCTACAACATAGAAGCCAAGCAACACCTTAAATGCCATGCGTTTTAAACTCTTAAAAAAGTTTGATTTCTAAACTTTTAAACATTTGAATCTGCTCTTATGATACGGTTTGAAACTATCACAGACAAGATGAGATGATGAGTATCAATGATTTCTTCTTCGATAAATTACTGAATTTGTAATCTAAGTGTTAAACCACTCCACTTTTTAGTTTGGTTATAATTGGCAAGCTTCTGTAACTTATTACTTGCTCCCTTCGCAGTATGACAGAAGGATAAGAAGCTCAATGTTAAAAAAAAAAAAGTCCAAAGTTAGTGCAGCGCTGCTGAGCGGAGTGAAGGATCACTCTTCATAACGTCACGTGCATGAAAGCAGGCCTGAAGTCTAGTGGGTGTCGCCGGGACGAACTAGTCTATGGTATGGCGTTCACCGGTGGTAGCAGACTGCGAGGTCATGGCTTTGTTGGTATCGTTAATATATTTGTTGGTGGAACAGAAATCAAATAGCGATGTTGGAATAAAAGTTGATGGCTTGATACGGAACATACATGTAACGTAATTTAAAGTGGTGGTAGATTACGATATATTGGCTTAGGAACAATTATAAAAGTTTTTATTGTTGAAGAGTAAAGTTTGGACTAGAAAATTGATAGTCATATCCAGTAGTAGTTGTAAATATATTTGTGATTTGAAGGGGAATAAGAGTGTAAGAGTTTAAGGAGAAGGCTGGGATATTTTTTGTTTAAGGAAAGAGGCGATTGTGTAAGAAGAGCCTTCTGCGGTAGATAAGGTAAGAATTTGTTAAGCCAGTGGTTTTTGTTAAAAATTTTGTTACATGATATGTATAATATAGCGACCTTGGAGTTAGTGGCGATGGCTTGGTGGGTATCTTGAATGTGTTGATAGTTGTAGGAGAAGAAATCAGTTGGTGGTGTTAGTAGATATATCTTTGGGATGGTCGTTAAAACATTTTTAGTCTAATAAGTTGGGCAAAGATGGCATATTAGGAAATGAATGTAATGGTTGTGGTATTATTTTTGCAAAAAAAAAAATATCATTTGGTAGCGAGAGAAAATTGCTCTGGAGACTATGCTCATAGGTTTGATTGATTTATCTATGCGGTGCTTATTATGAGGAAACTGTTTACGTGGGTATGATAAATGCTTTTGCTAATTTTAAGACAAAGGCAATGGTGAAGTATGTGGCAGTGACGGAGAATGCTGCCAGCTGAAGGAGAATGGCAGTGGTGTAAAAGCAGTGTTGGTGAATATTGCCATGAAGGGGAATGACAGTGTGTTAAGTGGTTGTGTTTTTTGAATTTTGCCATCTCTAGGAGAATGTCTGTGGTGGTGTAGGTGGCAGTGTTGGTGAATATTTCAAGCTGAAAGAGAATGACAGTGTTGGTTAATGTTGCCAGCTTTAGGAGAATGGCTGTGGTGGACAGGTGACGGAGAATAGCACTGGTGTAGGTGGCAGTGTTGGTGAATGTTGCGAGCGGAAGGAAACTGGTGGTGTTGTAGGTGGCAGTGTTGGTGAAGGATAATGGCGGTGGTGGAGTACGAGGAGATGGTGACGACGCCCGAGGAGGCGCACGTGCGGACACGCGTGTACGCCAAGCGCTGGGTGGTGCTGGCGGTGCACATGCTGTTCTGCGCCTGCAGCTCGTTCCACTGGGTGCAGTACGCCGTGGTGGGCGACCAGGTGGCGCGCTACTACTGCGTGCCGGCCGCGCGGGTGCAGGACACGTCCCTCGCCTTCATGGGCTGCGTGGCGGCGCTGGTGCTGCCCGCCTGCTTCCTCATCGACGTCATGGTGAGGCCACGCCGCTACTCCTACTCTCACACATCGCCGTCAAAATAACCTAGCGTAAAGCTTACTATTGAATAGTATTGTTTTAATAACAACTCATTCAACTTATTTGTGTTAAAATTTACCGTAGGTTTTTAAAGCAAATAAATATATTTTCAACGTAATTTTTAAGAACATTACATTGTTATTTTCAAAATGTTAATCATTTTCCAAGTATTTACGTTATTAAATATGATACATGCTAAATTTTTAATTGGTTTTAAAAATGTATTATTGTGACTTTAGACTTCTTTGCCAGGAGTGTCAAAGTAATTTTACAAGTAATCACAAGGAATAACATGTCTCTTATTATTTACTCCAATATTTGCCAAAAATACATAAACTCAAATTTCAAAGGCTTTAGTAAACACTTAAAAACTAAAGTTTTGTAAATATTTTCAACATATTTTTATAATTAACCTGCAGCTAAAATTTTTCCATCGAATACAGACTGCAAAATAGCTCTGTTGTCACTACAAAATAATTTATGGGATCCATATCGACGAAATATTTTGATGCGAAAAAAACAACTAATAGTGCAGTATTTTAAACAAATTTTATGCTTCGTCTTTCTTTATGTAAATAAAGTGTTATCATATTTAATCATTGTCACGCTAGTGACATTGTAATTCTAATTATTTGGGTGCCTTTCTAAACTTACATTATATGTTTAGAACTTAATCTTTATTTGTCATACTCAATGGGTTACCCTTCTCAGATAATATGTATGGTTCCGCTTTGGAGTGTGGCTGTAATATAACCAAAATCTGAAACTCAATAGCAAAATGATAGTAGTATAGTTTGGGGGCTCCCAGCTCAGGCTTCTAAGCTGTGGTGCTTTGTGCCGGGACAATGACCGATTGCTCTGACGTCACGGCAGCCATCTTGGATGACATTGACTATGACCTTTGACCTTGACCTTTGACATTGATTGGCCTTTGATCCGGCAGACATTTTGGATCCGCCATCTTTAAATCGAACGCCCCACTCACTAATGCTGCATTTTTCGTTACGCCTGTCATCTTGGACGTGTTGATGTCACCGTTGAACTTTTCGTTACGAACGCCATCTTGGATTATATAACGTGGAAATTTTCGTTATGGCCGCCATCTTAAATTCTAATAACACGTCCGACATCTTGGATTTGATTTCGAAGCCATTTTTTGGATTCTGATATCATATCCCCCGTTTTATTTTCAACTGCTGGAGGCCGCCATCTTATGTGACGAAACGTCCACCATCTTGGTTTTTTTCTGTTCCCATGGAGGCCGCCATCCTGGATACCGACGTCAATGTTACTGCTATTTATTCATGGAGAGCGCCAGTTTCGCTCTGTCTCATCACATAAGGTCGATGTTCTGTTACCTACCAAAGCTATTATGGTCCATATCGTCATATTAAATTAAATTTTTTTACATCATACATTGGAAACGATGTGATTCGAACCATCACAGCTCTGTCCTCTAGGTTGGAAAACATACGCCTTTAATCGCACGGCCATCAAGACTATAGAGGCAAATGGTTTCGCTCTCATAGAGGTTTTATATTGCAAACAAAAAAAATAATTTATTTATAATTTTTTTTAAATTTCCTTACACGTGTTTAACGCAATTGTTCTTTATAATTTCTTACTGCACTAAAATATGTTTTGCCTGCAGTCATTTCTCTAAGCGTTGCGCTTGTTTAATTTTTTTATATTTTGTTTGAACACACCATATTTTTGAGAATCGTGGACAATAATTAGAAATTTTTGCATTTTGAAAGTAATCGTTCCATAGTCGTACTGAAAGGATACATGAAAACTAGCTCCTACATGAAAGACTTCTGATTTAGTTCAAGATATTTATTGTAAGCAGTGGACATCGTCATTATATTGACTAACGAATATCTGCCATATAGATATTTCTGATTTTCTATCAGTGCAAAAAATTAAAGTAAGAGACAGGTAAATCTGTATTGTACGGATTAGCGCCAAAAAAATCGTACAAATATGAAATAACTTTTATTATATGCTATCTTACGTTCTCTTTTCAGAACCGCCTGCGGAGATAAAAAATTCCAATTACTTTTGGAGATATCGAATTTTTTAATATTCATTTTTTGGCGATTTTTTTTAAAAAAAATATTAAAAATCGGAAAATACCTTTATTCTGTGCTCTTTAACTTCCTCTTTTCATTAAACCCGGCGGAGATAAGAAATTCCAAATACTTTAGGAGATATTGAATTTTTTAATTTTAATCACGATATCTGTACATTCACACGGCGTCGACCATTGCTTTTTGTTTACGAGTGTCAATTGTGTTTTATTGGATAAGGTTGTCACGTGATTGGTTGTGATAGGCCAATATTTAAATGAACCAATAGGTGATGATTAATTTATTATTGTTCAAAACGATGTGTAATTACAACGGTCACTTGCGCTATTTGTATTAGATGTTGTAGTCGTTCTTGGAATTCCTATCATTATCGTGTTACATTCTGTCTTTGAAATGGCCTGTGTTTCTGGGAATAGTCAGCTATGCGGCGGGTGTACCCTGCATGTATTCGATTTTGTGCATTTGTGTGATGATTGGAAATTTTTGTTTGAATTTTTAGTTGATCATGGAGTTTTGAGTAGTGAGGTAAAGTGCGACCAATGTGGGACGGTAATTGAGTTGGCCGAGGACAGCGAATATTTTCAATGTCACCGGACAACGGTAACGCGTGCCAATAAAAGAATTAAAAGGGTAACTTGTTGTTTCAAAAAATCTTTCAGAACCGGCACGTGGTTTTCCAAAAGTAGACTTTCGATTGAAACGATTATGAAGATGACTTATTT
The DNA here is from genome assembly GCF_032445375.1 of Bacillus rossius redtenbacheri. Classification (NCBI taxonomy): domain Eukaryota; kingdom Metazoa; phylum Arthropoda; class Insecta; order Phasmatodea; family Bacillidae; genus Bacillus; species Bacillus rossius. The sequence continues at coordinate 230,803,392 of NC_086330.1, forward strand.
TTTTTTTAACGATTCATCACCCAAATACTGTTTTCATTGAGAAGAATTGTAATGTCAGTAAGAAAACCGTCATAGATTGGACGTCCTTTTGCAGGGAAGTATTAATTAAGTGGAGTTTGGACTTAAATGTAGGGAAGTTGGGTGGGCCGGGGAAAGTTGTCGAAATTGATGAGGAAAAAATTGGTAAGCGTAAAAATAATAAGGGGCGAGTCATCCAGGGTCAGTGGGTTTTTGGCGGAATCGAGAGAAATGGTGATAACATTTTTCTCGTTCCTGTCAAAGATCGTACTAGCAGAACGCTCCTGCGCGTGATCAAGAAGTACATTTTGCCTGGAACAACAATTATAAGCGACTGTTGGCGTGCTTATAATTGTCTTTCTCAGCATGATTATCTTCACCTGAAGGTTAATCATAATATGAACTTTGTTGATCCCGACACAGGGGCGAACACCCAAAGAATAGAGAGACTTTGGCGGGAAGTGAGGCAGAATGTGCCTCGATATGGTCGACGAGTTGACCACTACGTCGGGTACCTTGCGGAATTCATGTTCCGTCGGAGGTATCGCGACGTAGGTGAACGACTACATCATTTCTTACTAAGTGCGAAGGAAATGTACCCGCCTCCAACTTAGGTGAGTTTTTAACGTTTCAAATTTTGTTGTGTTATTTTTTATTATATTGTTGCGCGTAAAAAAAAATTACGTTCGTTCCTACTGTTAATCATTTGTTCCGGGTTTGTTAGGTTAGGTCAGCTACATTATAAATGCTCTAAAACTAAACAACCATTGAAATAAATTTATATAATTTTCATGTCCGTTCAGTTTTTAATTATTTATAATGTAGCTGACCTGACCTAATCTACCTTTGTCCCGTTTTGCACACACGGCAAAATATAAAATGGCGACGCTCGAATGATTACATAGGGCTTGTATTGCAAAATAAGAACGGCGATATCTCCAAAAGTAATTGGAATTTTTAATATCCGCAGGCGGTTTTGAAAAGAGGACGTAAAAGAGCATATAATGAAAGTTATTTCGTATTTGTACGATTTTTTTTGGCGCTAATCCGTACAATACAGATTTACCAAGAGGCATTATTGAAGAATATTAAGAAACTTCCTAGAAGATGGATAACTCGTCGTAAGTTACTACAGCGTCAAACGCAGAGAAACTAAAAAGAATCTACGCCAATACAACCTCCCGAAGGAGGGATGTCTTTCCGTTGGCGGAGTACCAAGAAATAGCTGACCTCGAAGACATCACTGCCGAGTTGAACTTCAATTCCTGTTCTATCTGCCTTAGTCGACCCAGAACTGTCAAACCCGAAGAAGTACGTTTCCGTCATCCGCAGTCGTAGTTCGACGTCGCAGAATGGAGGCCTATTCCAAAGGTGTCATTAACTTGAACATATTAAGGTATACATCTAACTGAGGTGGGTTGTTCTCCCCAAGTAAATGCCTGAAACTTCGTACACCTTGTTATAGTCGAACACCACACCAAACATTTCCGGATTTAATATATTAATCTGTACCGTGACAACATTGCTATTCTAAGTCAAACTTTTGTTGTTAGGTTAAACACAAAACGGATGGTGTCTGTTTTCACCTTATGAATACTATAGTAAATGTAATAATTTTCGTTGAGTTAAATTTTGTGCTTACATTAGAAATCATCACCCAGTGGTCCAATTGCTGAACCGCTGAGCATACTTAGCTTGAGCCTTTGAAATAATAAGTTTTACATTTACAATTAATTTTATCTTGAATCTGATAAATGTTCAGAAAACCATAGATGCATAATACGTAAATTACCCCTTTTTGATTATGAAAATAAGTAAATAATGTTTTGCAATGTTTGTTTTTAATAGCTTATCGAGAGAATTAGGATAGTATTGACAAAACTGAGCCCGTATTAACCAAGATCATCTATTACTGTTTAAATTAGAATTAAGGGACAGGGTTTATGATTAATAGTGTTTCTTAGATAAATTGTTTATATTTTGTGGACATTTGTGTTGTCACCGGAGTACTTTTAACCTTTTAAAATTACACATAGTATTCTACACCTAATTTGCATTTTATTCCAAGTATACTTCATGACCCAGAACACATAATTTAAATTCCAGGTTGAAATTATAGAGATTACTGCAGTTCTGTCCATTACATTGATGCTGTGGTTTTGCCTTAAGAGTAGAAAGGTTCACTAGTACAGTAGACGTCTTTCAAACCATTACTTCAAAGGGCAGCTCCACAAGACTGAGAATGAAAAAAGGTATTTAAAAATAACACATATTCGGACTTGTATTTTTATTTAATTTGAAGGAATAATAGTATCGTATTGAGACTAAGCCGCCATATTTGATTTCAGTACTTGCTTACAGGAGCGATTATTCCTGTGGTTTCTTCAAGTGCTTCTGTCTATTTTGAGAAACCGCTCTCTGCATGAAGAATTTTTTACCTAATGAGTCATGACATTTTATTTGGAGTTACATTTAATTCGAGAATTTCTTATACTAAATCATAACTTGCAATTTTTTTTACTAGGTGGAAATAAAAAATAAATAACCATTACTCAGTCAAATAATATACCATCAGACATCTGTGAAGCACTAACATGCAAGACGAACTTCCTTCTCCTTGGTGTCTAGCGAAGCCATCCTTCTTTTGCGATCGTTAGTGAGGATCCCGCATCCTACATAAAATAACTAAATAATATTTAATTGTAAGCAACATGCGGTGTCATCTGTTTAAAATAATCGACACTACTTTAAACAGGTTATTTTGCATGAGATAAATTAATTCTAACCACTTAATGGTGGTACTGTAGTCAGTTAAGAGGCATGTAGTCTCGTAGCCACGTAGCCTCGTGTCCTGGAAACGAAGTTGTCCTGTAGCCTCGCAGTCTCGTAACCTTGTGTTCTGGAAGCTTCGTAATCTTGTAGCCCCGCGATCACGTAACCATGTAGACTTGTAATCGCAGTCTCGTAACCACATGATTAGTAATCACGTAGTAATGATGCCTTGGAGCCTCGTAGACTTATAGCTACTTAACCAAGTAGCCTTGTAATCTTATAACATAATGTTGTTGGAGCAGTTGGAGCAAAAGAGAAAATTCCGTCGAAGACAGATGCGGCAATTAGAGCCTTGTAGACTTGTAGCTACGTAAACAAGTAGCCTTGTAATGTTATAAAATAATGCTGCTGGAGCAGTTGGAGCCAAAGAGAAAATTCAGCTGAAGACAGAAGCAGCAACTGGAGCCTTGTAGACTTGTAGCTTCGTAGTCAAGTTCTCATGTAGACTTGTAGTCCTGTATCCTCGCAGTCTCGTAAACTTGTGTTCTAGAAGCTTCGTAGCTCTGTAGCCTCGCAGTCTCGTAAACTTGAAGACTCGTATTCACGTAGTCTCGTAAACTCATGGCTCGTATTCGCGTAGTCATGATGTCTTTGAGCTTCGTAGACTTGCAGCTACATAGCCAAGTAGCCTCCTAGACTTGTAGCTACATAAACAAGTAGTCTTGTAATCTTATAACATAATGCTGTTGGAGTAGTTGGAGCTTTGTAGACTCGTAGGCAGTTGGAGGAGTCTTGTAGACTCGTAGAATTGAAGCTTTGTTGCCAAGTGGTCTTGTAGTAATGTAGCCTTGCAGTCATTTGGAGCCGAGTAGACTTGTATCCTTGTAGCTTCATAGACATGTAGTTTCGTAGCCACGCAGCCTTTTAGCCATGCAGTCTCGCAGCCATGTATAACTCGTAACCAGCTAGATCCTTGTAGACTGTGCCAGAAATTAGGTATTTCGGCACATTTTTTTAAAATTTTTATTATAATTTTAAAATAATTTTTGGAAATTTTATATTCTATATAATTTGGTTTCAAAAGGGTGATTTACACTTTGTTAGGCTGGTGTACTCTACTTAGTTAAAACTTTGCTGCAGTGGCTCTAGGCACCTTTTCTCAGGTGCCAATTTGATCTTTTGTATGTCTAAGACGTCGTTTGCAGCCCGGATGACATTTATCCCGCTTACAGTAACGACCGCGGCCTGTAACAGTATTTCCCTGCATGACTAAATTTGCACACAACAGCTCTGGACGAGTTGTTACCACTCCTCAGAAACGAGCTTAGAAAGTCACGTTAGGACGCTCTTTCCCAGCCTCGTTGCATTTTTTGTCCACCCTCACCTCCCAGTCCCCCCCTTTTTGGTTCTCAGAATTTAGCCCAGGTTCATTGCCCTGACGTGAACTCGCCAGGCAGTGGCCTACTTCAAGGACAATTTGCCACAGAAAAAATGTGTGCAAATATGGACCACACACGACATCTAGTGGCAGAAATAGAAACTTCTTCACTTGTCGTCAGCTGGTGGAGCTAACGCCCGCGACATCTGGTGGCGACATTGCTAACCTTCCTCTTTCTTTCCCCTGTAGGCCGCTAGAGAGCAGCACCGACTGCGCCATTAGCCCCAGGCTGTAGCATGCGTCTCGGGTGAGTCGATCCCTTTTTTGTTTCAGACACCCTCACCAGGTAGCACTAAAATCGGCCAGTCCTACCAACTTCGAGATATTGAAGTCAGAGTTTTATCTCCCACTCGGAGAACGTCGGAACCTTTCGGTCCAGACCCCCTAGTCTCCCCCCCCCCCACCATCTGATTTAGTTATCACTTTTAATTACGAGACGCGGTCCCTCCGCGGATACTTCGCGTTTCGATTCCAGACAGACTGTTTTGAGTTATCGGCGGATCGGAGAGACGCACATCAAGACTTCTGTCCGTCAGTATCCGACGATGTAGTCAATTAGACAAGGGATGCAATTCCTATTAATTCTTTAAGTAGTTTAGTCCGTCTTTACAGTTCACAGCATAGTAGTTATTTTTTAAATAATTTTTATTGAAATTATGGAAACGTCCGCGCCTCCCGCGTTTTCGCGATCTTCAGACCCGGACTTTCTACGCTTCAGAACCTAGAAGCCAACTCCCCTGTCTGGTGAGTTACTATCAGCTTTATTCCCCGACCTCCCCTTATCATTTTCGGCCATTTTCTGCCCAGTTTGCTAACTGTCTGTGTACCAGTTCTGATCATGTTTGATTCGGACTGTACACAGACAGGGTCCAAAGCCGGATGCGGGTCTAGCCGCATTTTCACCCGCCCTCTCCAACAAACAGGTACCCTGACACCATGTTGACTGCTGGACTCCGGCCAGAGAACATCAGACCTCCAGTTATACAGTATTTATGAACCTTTTTGGAACAACCTTTAAATTACTACATTCGAAGAAATAAGAATTATATAAAACTTTCGTTATGGACTTTAAGAACTTACATTGGTATTGTTTGTGCCTCTTTGTATTTTTTATTTGTTTATTTATGTTAAATGAAACCTTTAATAATTAATTTAGGGCCGGCCCATATTTTTCCTAAACATATCTAAGAACTCTTTTAATTTTGTAATTGAAGATATATTTTAACGCATTTTAATAACTTTTATATTTTGTCTCTCATTAAACTGTTTTAACTTTCAACTTTTAAATAAATATGGAGTAATTATATTCAGACGGAATCACACCTTGTTTCTGTTCATTCTTCATGTCCTTGAAAACTAAAAGATCCACCGTTACAGCAGTGTATAATGTTTATTGTAATATTTATGTACTTAATCTGATTTACCTACACTGCCTCAACGTAACAAAAATGATAGAATCTAGCGTGATTAACTTTTTATCTGCTTTGGTTTGATTTATGAACAGTGCTGTAACAACTCGTAGCCTTGTAGCCTCATAGTCTCTTAGACTCGTAGAATTCTAGCCAAATATCATTGGAGGCGTTGAAGCAAAAGACAGTTGGAGCCAATGACTGTTGGAGCCAATGACTTTTGGAGCCAAAAGATTGTTGAAGTCAATGACTGAGGAGCCAATGACTATTGGAGCCAATGACTTATGGAACTAAAAACTGATGGATTCATAGACTGATGGAGACATTATATCCTAACATAACATTGACGATCGCATCCTACCGTGTTGAATGTATGTGAGAATGTATCTCCTTTCCGTTAAATGAGCTTTCGTTTTGTAGAATGTGCTTCCTTTTAATTGACGGTACGCCCAAAATGTGTTTCCTTTTTGTTGATTGTGCTTTCGAATGTGCTGCCTTTCTAATTGTGCTTCCAAATGTGCTGCCTTTTTGTTGAGGATGCTTCCAAAATGTGCTGCCTTTTTGATTATGTTTCCAAAATGTGCTTACTTTTTGATTATGCTTCCAAAATGTGCTTCCTTTTTGATTATGCTTCCAAAATGCGCTTCCTTTTTGATTGTGCTTCCAAAATGTGCTGCCTTTTTGTTGATGGTGCTTCCAAAATTTGCTGCCTTTTTGTTGATTGTGCTTCCAAAATGTGCTGTCTCTATGATTGTGCTTCTAAAATGTGCTGACTTTTTGATTGTGCGTCCAAAATGTGCTGCCTTTTTGATTGTGCTTCCAAATGGGCTTTCTTTTGGTTTTTGGTGCTTCCTTTTCTTTATGGTGCATCCAAAATGTGCTGTCTTTTTGATGGGATTCTTGGTCCTCTTGTTAGCGTAAAAACATGTTACATTGGTTTAATTGAATATAATTAGCTATCGATGAAGAAGGTCGTGAGGTTCAGAAATAACTGGCCTATACATCTGACATTGTTTATGACCCGGTCTCGCGGTCCGAAGATAGATGGTCTATATGTATGTATGGCTTTGCACATGAACGGATTAGAGGTTATTATAAGTATCGAAAAACTATACTTTCATGTTAGGCTTATCTTCAACATATTTAATTCGTGGATCATTGTCGTACATTGTCTTGAGATTTATTTTTGAAGAGAGAATGATTAATAAACTCCATGAAAGGTGATGGAAACCAAAATATAAAATTTATTTAATATTTATTTACACTTGTCACTGTTCAAGTATTGAACCAAGGACAGGAACTAATCGAATCAATTTGTAAATTTATTTTAAATTTTTCTGGTGAATTTTGGAATTTTTCCCGCATTTCTAGCTAAATAATTACACGATTCCAATATGGCGCCCAAATTTCAAGATGGTGGGCACCTCAGTAATAATAAATTATAACTGCACTCTAGCAGGTTAGAATAAAACTTACATGATGGCAATGCACTCTATAAGGCGAGTACACACACAATATAGTGTCGTCCTCCTGCAGACGAAAACAAGATGGTGGCAATGTCTTCTAGCAGGTACTGAACACAAAATGTCGGATAAATGATGGTCGTCAAGGTCAGTCCAATTTCAAGGTCAAGGTCAAAGTTCAAGGTTAAGGTCAAATTTGAATGCCTACAGTAGAGTTCAATGGTATGGTGAACAGAAAATTATATTAACATGCCATCAGCACACTCTAGCAGACGAAAACAAGATAGTGGTCTGCAGCGGACGAAGACAAGATGGCGGACATGAGGTCATACAAGCTAATGATATATACCTTGTCATTGGTGGTGGTAGGTCAGTCTGTAGGTGGCTTCTATGGAGGAAGGATCTGTCATTTTTATTTTTTGCACTTACCGGTTTCGAACAAAGGGCGGGAATAGATCTAATCAATCAGTATTCTAATAAGTCAATTTTTTGATGAATTTTGAACTTTTTTCATTAAAATTGGATAATAAATAAAGATTTTCAAGATGGCGCCTTTAACGATAGTTTATATAAGTGGTGACATAATTTAGAATGCCGTGTGTGGTTTAAGACATTTTTATTACTTTTTAATTGAGAATTTTTAAATATATTGATAAATTACTGGTTTACTTTCGCCAGGAATCGAACCGAGGACCGAAAACAATTAAGTAACTAAACATTTGTAGTATGCAATTTTTAAAACATTTTTGGGAATTTTTTTCGGAATTAATAGCATTAAAATTACGGATTTTCAAGATGGTGGCCGTAACACGAATTGCAACAGTTGTGACTTAATACAAGATGGCGATTCTGTCTCGATCAGGTGGTGCTATTATTACTTAAAATTTAAAAAAATACAAGATCGAATATTCATGTTATTTTTATATACACCTTATTTAATTTTCAGTCTGGTAAATGTCTCGATGGCCGTGCGGTTAAAGGCGTATGTTTTCCAACCTAGAGATTAGAGCTACGATGGTTCGAATCACAGCACTTCCAATGTATTTTGCATAAAAAATTAAATTTAATATGACGATAAGGACCATAATAGCTCTGGTAGGTAATGGATCATCGACCTTATGTGATGAGACAGAGCGAAGCTGGCGCTCTCTAGGAACAAACAGCAGAAACAAAGTCAATGGTATCCAAGATGGCGGCCTCCAGCAGAACAAAAAATAATCAAGAGCGATGCTGGCGCTTTCTAGAAACAAACAGCAGAAACAAAGTCGACGGTATCCAAGATGGCGGCCTCCAGCGGAACCGAAAAACAATTGATATGGTGGCCGTGAAGAAAATTTCATAATAAGTGAGTGGGGCACTCGATTTAAAGATGGCGGATCCAATATGGCCACCGGGGTCAACGTCAAGGTCTATCTCAAAGGTCAAGGTCAAAGGTTAAGGTCACGCTCATCCAAGATGGCCGCCGTGATGTTAGATCAATCGGCCGGCTCCACGGCACCGGCACCACCGCCTGGCACCTGCACCAGAAGGAACCAAAACATACTACTCTATATATATATATTATATATATATATTATATATATATATTTCAGAAACCAACTAAAGCAGAATAATGGAAAAATATTGATGACTTCGAAACACTACATCAATTCTACAACTGCCTTTAATATCTTGATGGGAAGCAAATCCCAATTAGATTCCCACACGACTCAGGCTCTTGGTATTACAATTTTAAAGGATATTAAAGTGTATTGCTTATTGATTTGGTAAATGCCAATAAAGACTTCGTAATGGTTGACATCGGATAATTTTCCTCGTTATCTCACATATAGAGTACAACGAAGTCAATAAAGATGAGAGTGATTGACATGGACACGAATAATCCAGAGATTTGTTTGGCGTTTACAAGTACTAATTGATGTTTGAATCGGTGGTATGTAAAATAAGTTAACTAACATAAGTAAAAAAAAATTATTGACATATCCATGTAGGTAAATTGATTTTCTATATTAATCAAAACTTGTTTAACCGACTTTACATTGTACTGTGCCATCAAGAGGCCACACTGCCATCATTTTCACACAACACCATAAAATTTACCATTATTAGCAAACTAAACACTCCACACTTTATTAACTCATTGAAGATTGTATATATAATGCTCGAAAATGGCTCGATTGATTTGAATAATTTTTTTCCGCTTTAATACCAAGGTAGAAAAAAAGAGCATTTCGTAAAACCAAAAAGAACAGCCGAAAAATCTAAAAAAAAAAAAAAAAAAAAAAAAAATCGAAATGGGTAATTTTGTATGGAAATTGCAACTAAGGATTACTTTCAGTAGATGGGCTGGCTATTGGCCTACGCCTCAGTTTTGGCGGCTACATTACAATATTATCCTTGAAATGCGCGCGTGAAAAAAAAAAGGAAAATGACTTCTACCACCGTCTTTTGTTTTCGCTTGCCATTGTACGTGTGTAACGAGCTAGCTCACGAGAAGTCTTTGGAAGTTGAAGACGATACATTGAAAGACTTGAGAAATAATCAGGTTCAATTGGGAGAAACATTGTTGTAACTATTCGATGACTTCAGGCAAAAGCTTTTATTTATACCTCGCTCAACACCAGTTGATGAATTGAATGCCTGTGTGAAGTATTCATATTTTTGGAGAACAGTAAAAAAAATCCATTTAACAAAAAAAATGAGAGTTCATCTTCAAACCGATCCAACATCTGACATATTTTCAAGACAATTACTCGATGTCGGTAACGGCACTGCACATACAAATCCAGAAACAGGATAAATCATCTTACAATCTAATATTTTGCAATATCGCGAATTCAAAAGAAAATTTAGTAGACAAGGTTTTCAAAAGCATAGAAACAAATTATCGAAATCACGTATGGTTAAGTGAAAGAGCAATTCTAGCGGCTTAAAATGTCGACGAAAACGATATGAACATCATTCTAAACAGAATTGCAGGTGAAACAGTGACATACAAAACCATTGACTACGTTTTAATCCAAAGTGAAGTAGTGAATTTTCCAGCGTTCTTTCACTCCTTATTACAGAATTACAGTCACATTTTCTGAATTCTAAAATTGGAGTGTCAATTATATTACTTGAAAACATAAATCAGCAAAGTTATGCAATGGCACACGACTAGTAGTCAAAAAATTTATGCACAATCTAATTGAAGCAACAATTCTGATCGTACCTCATAAAAGTGATGTTACCTCCAGTCCGGAAGGACGGGAGGACAAGGGGAGAAATCTCAGAAAGTGGTTCTAAAGTTCGCGAAACACAAGTGCTTTTATTAACAAGACTTGTAATAACAACATGACATCCTTCAATACACGCCTGCTCAGATATGACAACCTTCTGATTTCTTATTTTGACTATTACACCAAGTGCCCACGATGTCTGTGAATAGAAAAATATAATTAACAATATTGGATCACATATATATTTCACACACATAAATTAACGCCTTATTATAGAGCAAACAGCAAATTATATTAGCAGAAAATATGAACATCAAATCATTTTGTTTTTGGCACATTCAATATTACGTTAAATAACTGTACTAACATGACTAACATTTGCCAAACATATCAAATTACAATTAGAGAATAAGAAAGGTGAAAGAAAATAATTAAGGAGAACGGACATGAAATCGCTTATAGTACAGTTAAATATTATCTGTTACTAGTTTACCCAGATAATAAAGAAATATCGATTAAACTTGAAATACATTCTCTCTCATCGTGGTCTGATTCTTTAAAGTTAAACAGTGTTTTTGGTGTAAGTCTCAATACCAAATTTATGACACTTAAAATGTTTACGTTCTTACACACACTTGTAGTCAGCGAGTCGTATTCAAAAGTCTCCTGATTACTGACAGCGGTATGGCGTGTGCCCCGCCAATATTGCGGCGAGCAGTCTTTATCTTTACTCGCCTCGTCAGTTGTTCTACGAAGTAGCTGTGTACTGAAGTTCACACAGGAGTGCTCGTTACATTGATCGTGTTGTTCGGGAATTTCTAACAGTTCAGTTGAATCCGTTACGTAAAACTACGTTGGTTACGTTACGGTAATCCTCAACGTATTGCAAATTGGTACACTTTACGTTATGCGGTACTCGACCTCTCCTCCGTCTCTTGCCACACTGCCCCACTGCCGTTTTACTTTCAACACCAGTCAAACATTTACTTATCCCGTAACCTTCACGAGACAGTTCCCTTCATTCTACAGACGAGGCAAATTTTCTGTTTTCTCACTCTGCGAACATTCTAAGTCCAAACTAATTCGGCTTGAATTTATTCTAAGTCCCTCGTGGACTTGTAATATTTCTACTGGGTTGAAAATTTTTCAGAGTCCCTTACGGACTTAGATTCTGACGGCGTCTCTTACCGTTTTCTTCCTGAAGCGGTCGGCACGTCGTCGGGCAGCGTGACGGAGGAGGCCGGTGGTGTAGATAGTCCTCACTGCAGGTTCATGCTGCTGGGCCAGTCGGAGACTGCCTGCAGAAGCGTTGGCTGGGCCGATTTATATAGTCCGCCGGGGCCCGACCGAGGAACAGTCTGGATACCCGCCGGCGGAAGTACGTCATTGTTGGTTGTTCCGATTTTTTTTTTTTGACGAAGCCCGCGAAGCCGGGTGGAGTCGAAGCGGCCCGAGCGGCCCCGATGCATTGCCGTCCGGCGCGCAGAAATCGAACATTGCGCGTCCCTGTGCTGCGGGTGGTATCCATCAGATAGCCAGGGGCGCTGACTGGTAGTCGTATAGTTACGCAGTGCGAAACTGCGTAACAGTGAAACGTACTACTTCCACGAATACCACCCATTCTGACCGACGTAGCGTCCGAGTTCAAACGGCTTCAATTTCCAAAACGCTTTGCGTTCGTTATCTATCAATGTGCAAGGGCAATCTTTGCAACTGTGTGGTTTGAATTTATAAACGAATGCTTCTCTCAAGGGCAGTTATACGTCGCATGCTCAAGAATCTGATCTTTATGTTTATGCAGCTTTAAAATAATTTTTTTTTGTAAAAAAATTAATACTTTTTTTTCTTTTCCTTTTATTCCACAGCATATAGCCACAGCAACGCAAAGCAGGACATTGCATTTAATGATGTGTTTCCTCGCTGAATATTTATTCGCTAGAATACTGTGATTTGCATTCCTATTCATTTAATATCAGACTGAGCCACAGCGAAGCGTGGTCGAGTGTAGCTAGTTTCATATAAATTGACTTGTACATTTAATTATGATGTTAAATTAATTTGTATATTATTTTTGTTATTGCTGTAACAACTAAACATGTTGAAGTTCCTTTTTCACCTTGACTTCCAGCATCTTTAGCTGTAGCTTCCCCTGCATCTCCCTAGGTTCACGGGTCTGTTGTCACCGCTGGTGTTGTGGTCGGCGTGGGCGCAGGGCGTGGAGTGGGGCCAGCTGCTCGGCGGACTGCTCATGATGCTGGGCTCGTGGTTCAAAGTGACGGCTGTGGCGCCGGGCCGCTTCTCGCTGCTGCTGCTGGCGCAGGCGGCGGCGGGCGTGGCCGAGCTGTCCGTGGCGGGCGCCGCCCCGCGCCTCGCCGCCGCCTGGTTCGACGCCCGCCAGCTGCCCTTCGCGCGCGCCGCCGCCGCCCTGGGCAGCGAGGTAACTGCCCCGAGCACGTTGCATCACGCAGCCATCACCAACTAGGAACACACTACTTAGAACTGCCACAGGCTACACAACTCCATGTGGCGTGTTTTTAAGTTGTTTAGTTTCTTAGTCGTGACAGAAGCTCATGCTCGCAGTGACCGTTGATGGGACAGAGGCTCTTGTAAAAGTAGAGAGAGGTTTGAAGATTGTCCTTTTTTCTCTCAGTTGTACCAAAAACATTGTTTGGTCAAGTTGAACTTATGACTTAACTTTATGAAGTTCTCCACTCTTGAATCCAATAATGGTGTAGCCAATGAGTGCCTGATATTTTAATGGTAACGGCCAGTCGAGAAAAATTAAAATGGTAAATAATGGTTATCTTTTAAGACTCCCTGCCTACGCCAGCCGACGAAATGCATCACAAATTTTCCGCAACTACCCGAAGCGCAACAAATGCACTGACTTTGAGGAAAATTGTGGAAAATAATAAAACAAATTAGCCAAACCTGGGTTGATTGGGATGGGTTGGGTTGGTTTCGGTTTGATTAATTAAAGTTAGATTTTAAAAAGTAAAAAAAAAAAATTCTTAAAATCAATACTTCTCGTATATTTATCACGCTCGGCATTATTTTATAGTATTCTACGTTAAATTTTGTGTTCAAGTTTCGCATGATAAGTTTATTTGTAGCATGAGAACATATGAGTCTGCTCGTTACCGAGTGTAGATGTTTACAAATCACTAGCGAGTATTTTCTTTTTCTCTTAAAATTAAGTACTATTCCTTGTCCAGTTTAATTGTTGCCATTATTAGACAACGTTTACCTAAATCCACAACTTTGAGTACGTTATTATTAGAATCTCCAACTTTACAGTTCAGAAAAATATAAGTTATTTCCCTAACAAATTTCAATTTAATTTTTTATTTAGGAATAATAAAAAAATACAATATTTAACAATTATGAAAAATATTTAGAACCCTAAAAAATTTATTTGTGTTTTTCAAAAAATGAAAGCTAAAAATTAAAATTGTTAACATTAAACATGCTAATTTAATGCAATGCATGTTTATGGAGGTATGATAATTATGTTGTTTCTGACCAAGGACGTTACTGGTCAGAGTACCAAATTTTATAGGCTATTATTTAATCTTTCAATTCGAGTAACAAAATATCCATTACAGAATTCTGTAGGAAGATAAAAACCTTCATGACACATCTTACGAAACGTTTCATCACTTTATTCCTATAGTAGGCCTACAATATCTTGATTCCGTTTCTTTAGAGTACCATATTTTATCAACATCGAAAAACTGGGTGATACAATGAAATATTTAATCATAATATTAAAAATGGTTAAATAATAAATTAATTATTTTAGTTAAGTATTGAAAACCGAAGTATAACTTTTTTTTTCTTAGTAGTGTTTTGGTGCAAAATAATATTTTTAATATTTCCAATTATGTAATTTATTCCTTACACTTATGTAAATAAGTTTAGCAAAAATTAGTTTTTGTTCAAAACAAATTTACAATTAAAAAATGTCCTTATTTATTTAAAGGCATTTATTATATGAGATATGCCTGCTATACTGTTAGGTTAAATTGAGGTTAATATTTAAAGGACCCTATAACATTTTCGTTTGCATTCTAAAAAATAAAAAGAGATTAAACCTTAATGCTGTTCTGAAAAAAGAATCCCTGTTAAAATATTTTCAGTTGTTTTACTTTTTTTCGAAATGAATAATATGTTGCCAATTAATTCGGATATTGTTATTTTGGATCCAAAGAAAGTGCAATGGTAACGAAACAAATTTGATCAAATATGCTTATCGAACATAAAAAATGAAAACGGCCTTGATTTAAAAACATATAAAAAAATTATTATAATATTAAAAAAAAATTTAAACCGTCACGTAGTTCGAATAAACCTTAAAAATTAAATTTTGCTAGGATACAAATACAGTAGCATAGAAAAGGGGCTCCGAACCCTGGCTCCGGCTTGAGGAGCAGGAGCCGATGTCCTCCACCTGGGATCTTGACGTCACGTCAGCTATCTTGGACTCAAAATTCCTCAAAATGACTCAAAAATCCTTAAAATTATCCTATTTATAAGGAGATATTCCCGTTTTGAACGAAAATTTCCCGTTTTATTTCTCAAAAAATTAAAAATTAGGACTTCGATAAACCTCAAAATACTTTTACCTTAGAAATAACCAAAATTACCCCAGATGGAATAAATTACCCAACCACAAGCCACCCCTTAGCCACCGAGTTACGACCTCGACCTTGACCATACAATTTTAATTTTTTAATTTTTGACCAAAAATTACGAAAAAATTCCAAACAATATCAAAACAAATTGCCTACTTCAGTTGTTTATTTATTTAATCGATTTCAGTACAAGTTTAGATTCCCGGAGAGGGTAAAAAAGCAATTTATTATTAATATATTCAAAAATTTCTAAAATAAAAATTTTAAAAGTTAATAAAAATTTCTTACATTTTACCCACCATTATTTTGACTAATAATAATTGCAATTGTCGCTACGGTCACCAATTTTAAAATCCATAATTTTATGCTAGAAAATAGATAAAAATTCTAAAATTTATAAAAAAATTATTGAATGATATTTTAATAAAATATTATTTAAACACACAGTTGCACATATTGTAACAGGATCCATCTTGAATTCTCAAAACGATGCACAATTCGATACTTGCGCCATCTAGGATTAGTATGACGTCATAGTTGTGCATTTAGTTACGGCCGCCATATTGTATTATATATCGTTGCAAATTTCGTTATAGCCGCCATATTGAAAATCATTTTTTTATGCTATAAAATTGAAACAATTTTTGAAATTTATACTAATGATACAAATTTAAACAAAAACACTCTGTTATCTTGAATTAGGAAGTCACATTCGCCATTTTGAAAATTAGTAATTATGTTCAGATTTAAATGCAAACGATTTAACATTTATAAAAAATGAAATAATCAATATTAAATAAAATATTTAAACTAGGAAGTTTGTCATGAGTTTGTTCAAAACCAATGACGGCGAATTTTTTTTAAAAAAAGGCAATGGATTCTTCTTCCACGGAAGCCGCCGGCAGACTGACCCTCCCACCACTAATGCCAAGGTATATATCGACAGCTAGTATTATATCACGTCCACCATCTTGTTTTCGTATGTTGGTGGCCACCATTTGGTTTTCGTCTGCTAGAGTGCACTGCCACCATGTAGGTTTAATTTTTACCCAATAGGGTGCAGTAATAATTATATATTATCACAGTGGCTGCCCGCCATCATGAATTTGACACCATCATGGAAGTTCGATATTATTATGCTATAAATTGGAGAAAATTCCAAAATTAATTAAAAAATTATGCAGTTTATATACTTTTTTTCATAAGATCTAATACTGTCTTTGGTTCGATACTTTTTCGATGCATATAAATTTATTTTACGTAGAAAATAATAATATCAATGAATATGGTGGAAAGTCCTGAAAGGAGATTAGTTACTTAGACAACCAGCCTCCAGTTAGCCAATGATGACATTTTAACATACTGAGAACGCAGTACACACACTGAACACGCAGTACACACACTGGACATCCAATACACACTGAAAACACAGTACAAATACTGGACACACAGTACACACAGTAGACACTCATAGTATACACACTGGACACAAAGTACACACACTGGACACACAGTATACACATTGCACATACAGAACACACACAGTATAAACATTGGCCCTTCTTTACAGAAACTGGACACACAGTACATACACTGAACACAGTACACACATTCGATATACAGAACACATACTTTATACACATAGGACGCATTTTATACACAATATACACACAGTAAACAAAATAAACTCACAGTACACACATTGGAAACACAGTACGCAAATAGTACACTCACAGTACACACCACATACTTGACACACAGTACACACCACACACTGGACACACAGTACACAAAGTACAAAGACTGGACAAACAGTACACACCCTGGACACACAGTACACAAATTACACACACTGGAAACACACTACACACACTGGCCACACTGTACACAAAATACACACTGAACACAAATTTCATATATTGGTTCACACAAGTAGTAGGCTATATAATTAATGTACTGGCCAGGGTTTATGGAGTGGTGCTAAGGTGCCGACTGCTATCTTGGATGTGTGACGTCACGACAGACATTTTGGACTCAGAACTGACTCAAAATGACTCAAAATGATTTAAACTTCCTAAAAATATTCCATTTTCCATGGGAAATATATATATATTTTCGGAAAAATTGCCCATTTTTATCCATAAAAATGCCAACGGCTTGAAAAGTCCGTAATGAGGTTTAAATTCCGCATCTACACCCTCCTATAAGCCCCTGATGACATCTTGAATTATGGCGCCACCGTTGCAATTTAAGTTACGGCCGCCGTTTTGGAAATCCGTAATTTTTATGCTAGAAAACCGGTAAAAATTTTTAAGTTAAAAAATATAACTATTCAAATTTAATAAAAAACTAAAAAAAATCATTTAAAAAAATTTGATTAGAAAAAATGATTAATTTTTTTAATAAAAAACTTACTAACGTCCTTGGTTCGAACCCGGTAATGTCCAAAATAAAAAAAGGGCGACCGATCCTTCCTCCACAGAAACCGCCGGCGGACTGACTTCCCATCACTTATGCAAAGGTATATATA
Organism: Bacillus rossius redtenbacheri; assembly: GCF_032445375.1. Lineage (NCBI taxonomy): Eukaryota > Metazoa > Arthropoda > Insecta > Phasmatodea > Bacillidae > Bacillus > Bacillus rossius. The sequence continues at coordinate 230,820,877 of NC_086330.1, forward strand.
TCGCCAGCTAGTATGACGTCATGTCCGCCATCATGTAAATCTGTATTTATTATCCGATTTTAATGAAAAAATTCCAATATTTATAAACAAATTAATTAATCAAAGTTTAATAAAATATTATTTAAAAACACCGTTGCACATTTATTACGGTTGCCATCTGGAAAATAGGTAAATATCATACGATTTTAATGGGAATAAAATAAAAAAATTATAAAAATTAAATTATGCAAATATTAATAAAATATTATTCAAGAAAAAGTCTTACGTGTTTGGTTCGAAAAAGGTGAGGGCAAAATAAAAAACAAAAAAAAAAAAACCAAGACATCCTTTCTTCATGGAAGCCACCGGTAAACTGACTGCCACCACTAATGCTAAGGTATAAATCGACAGCTAGTATGACGTCACATCTGACATCTTGTTTTAGCCTATGGAGGCCACCATCTTGTTTTCGGCTGCTAGAGTGCACTACCATCATGTTAGTTTAATGTTCGTTCACAAGACCTTTAACCATGACCTTGACCATGAACATTGACCTTGACCTTGAACTTTGACCTTGACCTTGAACTTCGACCTTGACCTTGAATTTTCACATTGGCCTTGAACTTTGACTTTGACCTCTATATTGACATTTGAACTTGACATTGACCTTTAACCTTGACCTTTGATCGTGACCATTTTGACCATCTTGGATACACCATCTTGAATTCAGTACTCGCTACCGGGAGCATTAGCTAATACACATGGCATCTGTTAGAGAGCGCTGTCTCCATCTTGTTTTCAGTAATCGATTCAAGGAGCACTAGTGTCATGTAGTGCACATGCTATCTGCTAGAGTGCGCTACCGTCATGTCAGTTTAATTTTTACCCGCTGGATTGCAGTATTCATTTATTATTACTATGGCACCCGCCAACTTGACATTTGAACGCCATCTTGTAAATTCGCAATTATTTAGACAGAAATTCGGGAATAATTCAAAAAATCATTAAAATCACTCATTAATTTACAGATTGATTAGTTCGACTCCTGTCCTTGGTTCGATCCTTAAACGAAACAAACTATTTGATTTTATGTAAAAACAAATTATTTAAAAAATAATGTTTAAAATCCTTAAAGAGGATTTTGTTTCTCATATACTATAATCAGACAAGTTACAAAAGAACCTTGGATGAGCTGGGGAGGGAGGTGGCAGTCACGTGACCGAAGCTTCTGGCGGGGGTGGGGGCCAGTTGAGCTGTCGCTCGCTTCCGGGAAACAGTGGTCCGGTGTCGTCAGCTCGCGGTCCTAGTTACACGATCCAACGCTATCCATGGCATCAACGTCGGGTCATAAGTCACGGATTTTAAGCGGCACGCCGTTGCGGGGACAGGCACGGGAGATTGTGTACAATGTGGCAACACATTTGAAAGAGCAAAAGCGATTACATAATTTGAAGTACAACATTGTCGAAGCAACAAGTGCTGCAACAAGGGTTTCTCACTCAACTGTAAAAAGAATTTTGGCAGAAGGTAAAGTAAAAAGCAAAAATAGTTTAAGTTTTTCTACTCCCACGGGAAAGAATAAGGAGCGAAAAAAAAGAATCGAAGTAGATGACTTTACGTGCGGCGCTATACGGCGGAAAATTCACGAGTTTTACACCGTTAGAAAAACAATTCCAACATTAAAGAAACTGACCAGGGCATTACGAGAGGACGGAGTTTTAAATTGCAGTAGAGAGTACTTGCGGCATTTGTTAAAACGTATAGGATTTAGGTGGAAGAAATGCCAATCAAAAAGAAAGATTTTGGTAGAAAAACCGGAAATTTCTGCTTGGAGGGGGAGGTATCTACAAACAATTCGTAAATATCGAAATGCAGGTAGAAATATCGTGTATGTTGACGAAACATACCTACATGCAACACATTGCGTTAATTCCTGCTGGCAGTCGAGCACTGAAGTAGGTGTAACAGAATCAATTGGCAAGGGGCCACGTTTGATAATCGTGCATGCTGGTGGAGAAGAAGGCTTCGTTTCTAATGCTTTATTAATTTTCAAATCAAAACAAAAGTCTGGTGATTATCATGATGACATGAACTACCAAAAATTTTCTACCTGGGTAAGACAGAAGCTACTTCCAAATTTACCTGAAAATAGTGTCATAGTTCTAGACAATGCCAGCTACCACAATGTCCAAATAAATAAAAAGCCTACGACCACTACTCTGAAATCTGGCATCCAAGACTGGTTAAAAGCCAACAACATTCAATTCTCCACACACATGACCAAAGCCGATTTGCTACTTTTGGTAAAATCCCACCAAAGCACAAAAAGATTCAAAGTGGATCAAATAATAGAGGAGTGTGGCCATGACACTATTCGTTTGCCTCCTTACCACCCGGATTTGAATCCGATTGAACTAGTGTGGGCAGATTTCAAAGCAAAAGTTTGCGAGGAAATATCTACATCTTTGGACGATAAACGAAAACTTTGTGAGAAATTATTTTGTTCCTATACGGTGGAACAGTGGAAAAAGTGCTGTGATCACGTTAAAAACATTGAAGCCGAATATTTCAAGAACGATGCAATAGTGGACATCGAAATCGACAAGATAATAGTGAATCTTGACTCATCATGTGGCGAAAGTTCTTCGGGTGACACAGGATCTAGCACTACAGAAACGGCCGAATGTCTGAACTCAGACTCGAGCTCGGAATAGGTGAGTCGCGTTCAAATAAATTTTAACCGTACTTCCCTGTTATACATAGTTATAAATGTTTTTGTACTTTTACAAAAATTCCTTTGTAAAACTAATTGCCAACGGGTTCGAATCCCGACTCTGGCGTTCTTGATGGTAACCATGTTTTCCAGAAATTAAAAAACAGTTGAACGATGTGATGGTTCCTAAACAAAGAACGACGCAAGACCGCAACATAGCGATTTTTAAACTCTCAACTTTCTAGCGTTTTTGTCTGGAGTGTCCGCCTTCTTAATTCATAACAAATCCTTTCCGATAATGTAAAATGCTCAAAATGTGTATCTCAGGCCCTGGGTTTACTTTTTCGCTGCGTTAATTTTATTTGTGTGACAGTAAAGTTTGTTATTCGTGTTTGTAAAATAACTTGTTAAATAACTTACGTTTCCTTTGTAGACGATTGGCGTATTGGAAAAAGCTGACGAAATCCTAGTTCCCAATAATCTCATTCAATATAGTTATTACATTAAAAATAACTTAGTTTTTTCTTGCCATCCTTTTGTCGTTATGGTTTTTTGTTTATATACTTAGCCTTACTCTTTACATTCTTAACAATAGGCGTACAACTTAGACTGAGCGAGATGAGCTCAGATGCATACAAAAAAAAGGTATTAAATACTTGAGTGTTGCCCGCGCAAAGCTGCGGCGAAGAGTTATTTCTTCGTACATAGTTTACTTTGCTACTGGCCAACTGCGTGGGTACGATACCGTGTTCGTGTAAGTCGGGCCGACGCGACGGACAAGAACAAGGGCGGAGTCACTCCCTTCCCCTACTTCCCCTCGACGGTCCTCGGGAACTCGCGCATGCGCAGTAAAAGGTTCAGCTCTATCTTGTCGGGTTATAGCATCTTGTAAGCCTATATGGCCGCCATTTGGAAATTTATAATTATTTAGCTAGAATTTCGGGAAAAATTCGAAAATTCATCAAAAAATACACTTATTAAAATAATGATCGGTACGATATATTTCTGTCCTTCGTTTGATTCTTGGCTAGTACTTAGGATAACTTAGCTTAAAATAAATTTTATATTCTGTTTTCCATCACATTTTGTGGAGTTTATTAATTAATGAGGAAAAAAATCTGGATAAAATACCTGTCCAACGAATACAATATGTGGTTGCTATGCCTAACATGGAAATATAATTTTTCGATACTTAAATACATTCCGACCATTTCATGTAAAATGCTAAACATATAGGCCAAGTGTCTTCGGAACGCGAGATCAGGACATGAACAGTGTCCGTCGAATAGAACAAAATTTCCGAACCTCATGAACATCTTCGTCGATAGATAATATAACATATTTCAGCCAAAAAATACCAAATCTTCGAAGAGTCAGACCTAAAGTATCTATAATATCAATTACAAGCATTTAGACCAACGGAACATATTTATACGCTTAAAGGAAGACCAAGAATCCATGAAAAATGTTTTATCAAGACAAAGAGGTTTTAGATTAGTATATATTCAGAGCTAATATAGATTTGACCAAGCGCATTTATTGAAACGACACACATCCAACAAAAGAAAAGAACACACAGTACACACCGTTTACACAGGCCACGAAATTAAAACACTGTACACACAGTACACACACCAAAATGGAATGAACACAGAGGCCAACAGTACACATAAGATACGGAATGAACATAAATTACACACAGGAAACGGAATGAACACACAGTACACATGGAATGAACACCCATTACACACAGGAACGGAAAGGACACGCAGTCCATACAGGAAACTGAATGAACACAAAGTACACACAGCAAACACGGAATGAACACACAGTACACACAGTACACACACAGGAAATGCAATGGGCATTTAATGCTAATATTTAACATGCAGTACCGTGAAATCAGGCCTAGAAATAATAATTCATGAAATAATAAATATAATTATTAAATTGTCAATATAATTTATTTTTATTAAATTATAGAAATACAGGTAAAAAAAAATTATTGTATGTAGCCAACTTTCCTCAGTACTTTGAGTATTATGTCTACATCCTTTGATGTGCGAATAGTTTATTGCACATAGTGAAGCATGTGGAAGTATTAACATGCCAACCAATTTGTAAGGATCTTTCCATGAAGAGTAATTAATCTCTTCTGCTGCCATCTTCCATGGATGTTTATTTTAAATACTTTTAATATCACATTTGTCCCAGCGTACAACGCAAGCTTTATCACAATAATTTATTTTTGTACAACGTTTACATCGTTTTGGTCTCATGGCTTCATCACAGTCTTCGATCTTGCATGCTTTAGGTGCTTCAGTACCGTCTTTGATCGTGTCACCAGTTTCAGAGTCACTGTCGACATTTCCATAGAAGACAGTGTCTTCACCTGAATTACTATAGGAAATCAAAATCGTTGACGGAGAAGCTTCTTTATCGTCTAAAATCTTCCTTTTTAAGTGTCTATCATTATTCCAAAGTATGGAGGAACTACTAAATGTAGGTTTCAATGTATTCTCACTTTTCAGGATGATGATAGTTCCATTAGTTTCAGTCTTCCTTAAACTATCAGCATCCTTCAATTTAAGTTCTTCGTCGCGATCGGAAGAGCTATTAACATCACTCTTCCTTAGTGTAGTGTCAAGTTGGCGGGTTCCACAGTAATAATATATGAATACTGCAATCCAGCGGATAAAAATTTAACTGACATGACGGTAGCGCACTCTAGCAGATAGCATGTGTACTACGTGACACTAGTGCTCCTTGAATCGATTACTGAAAACTAGATGGAGACAGCGCTCTCTAACAGATGCCATGTGTATTAGCTAATGCTCCGGGTAGCGAGTACTGAATTCAAGATGGTGTATCCAAGATGGTCAACATGGTCTAGATCAAGGTCAAAGTTCAAGGTCCAGTCAAAGTTTAAGGTCAGTTTCAAAGTTCAAGATAATTTCAAAGTTGAAGGTCAAGGTCAAAGTACAAGGTCAAGGTCATTGTTAAAGGTCTTGTGAACAAACATTAAACTAACGTGATGGTAGTGCACTCTATCGGCTGAAAACAAGATGGTGGCCTCCATAGGCTAAAACAAGATATTAGATGTGACGTCATACTAGCTGTCGATTTATACCTTGGCATTAGTGGTGGCAGTCAGTTTACCGGTGGGTTCCATGAAGGAAGGATCTGTCTTCGTTTTTTTTTTGCCCTCGCCTTTATCGAACCAAACACATAAGTCTATGTCTTAAATAATATTTCTTTAATATTTGATTAATTTAATTTTTTATTACTTTTCAAATTTATTTCCATTAAAATCTGATAATATTTACCAATTTTCCAGATGACAACCATAATGAAATGTGCAACGGTGTTTTTAAATAAATTTTTTATTAAACTTTGATTAATAAATTTGTTTAATAATATTGGAATTTTTCACTAAAATCGGATAATAAATACAGATTTTCATGATGGCAGACATGACATCATACTAGCTGGCGATATGTATACCTTGGCATAAGTGATGGTATGTAAGCCCGCCGGCGGCTTCTTTAGAGGAAGTATCGGTCGCCCTTTTTTGTTTTGGACTCACCATGTTTGAACCGAGGACATAAGTGCGTTTTTTTATTCAATTTTTGAATAAGTTTTTCAAATTATTTTTATAAAGGTTTTTTTATTAAATTTGAATAGTTATTGTTTTGTTAATTTAATTTTTTTACATCTAGCATAAATTACGGTTTTCCAAGATGGCGGCTGTAACGGAAATTGCAACGGTGTCGTCATAATCTGAGAGTTCATCAGAGGCTTATCGGATGCTGTAGATGAGGAATTTAAACCTCATTATGGACTTTTCAAGCCGTTGTGCCTGAAATTAGGTATTACGACAGTAGGTAAATATAGTAGGTCCTGGGGCAGGGGAGGGGGGAGGGGGATCCGGGGATCCGGCGGCAATCTTTGATTACTTCATTTCCGGCGGTCATCTTGGATTACATCACTTCCGGCGGCCATTTGGATTACGTCACTTCCGGCGGCCATCTTGGATGACGTCACTTCCGGCAACCATTTTATTTTTATCCGCCATTTTGTTTTCTAGAACATTCCGCCATTTTGAGTTTCGTCCACCATCTTGAAAATCTTTATTTATTATCCGATTTTAATGGAAAAAAAATTAAAATTTATAAAAAAATTAAATAATCAAAATTTTAAAATAAAATTAAAAAAATGTTATTTAATAAAATTTTAATTAAAAACCTACGCATCGAACACCCCACTCCTCTAAATTACAAATACATCATCTAGCACCCCCACCCCTCTGTTACAATAACATCGTCATCGAACACCCCACTCATTCCTGTTACAATTTTTCGTTACATCCACCATCTTGGAAAATCATAATTATTAACTTAGAAAATCAGGAAAAAATATATACACCATCGTTGTCTGCTGGAGGCAGCCATCTTATTTAGTGGAGACTGCCATCTTGATTTCATATGATGGGTGTCATCATCGGTTGTAGGTTTATAAAGTATGTTAGTGTATGTAAGGTCGAGTTACAATTCTCTACCAACATTGTTATGAACCTTATAGACCAAAATCCACAGAATCCACAAAATCCACAGTCATTTTGCTGTTTTAACCGACATTTTTTCTTAAAGTCTTATCACTTATAGGTTTTAACTAAAATATATTGTACCAATACTATCGTTGTGGATGCGTTAGTTAAAGTAATGATAATTTAAAAAAACCTTTATTACTCCATCTTAGCGAACGAGAAATTTTTCCGAGTCCTAACTCACAAGTAATATTCTCTTCTCATGTTTGCGTACTCGTGTTTTAAAAGCTGCATGGAAGCAGATATTTTAATGTTTGTGTATAATTGCATTTCACCATTCTGTAAGATATTTATAAGTATCAGTACCTCGTGGGATATTGGTTCTATATTAAAAATAATAAACAATATGTAGGTAAAATTGTATTTACTAAATTAAGAACATATTTTACACATCAAAAATTGGGCAAAAACAGAAAGAACACATAAAAAAACGGAAACTTTACAACAAAAATGAAAACTATACATCAAAAACATAATCTATATAACAAAAATGAAAACTGTACAGCAAAAACATAAACTGTACAACAAAATGAAAACTATAAAACAAAAAAAAACAACAGAAAAACTATAAAATTAATGGAAACAACAACCAAACTATTTACAGAAAAAAAATTATTCATGGCATCCAACATATCCGTGGGGGACCGTGCGGATACCATCTTCGCAGATCAACCGTTTGTCGTCCTCCCACGTTATGGCCAGCTTATTGCTGTACTCAGTATAGAGTATGTGCTGACGGGAGCGAATTGCTCTAACGCCTGCCCTCATTGTGCGGTGGTCTTGCAGGGCATCCAGGTAGTCATCGAATGTTATGTGGTTTTTGACCACACATCGCTGGATGTCCTTGGCCTTTTTCTCGCTCTTACCACCACACCTGTAGGCGTAGAGTTTGGCCCGTAGGCTTACAAACTCCTCCATCACTTCTCCCCCACATTCATCTTTGAATTTACCGACAGCTTTCTTGTTGATGGGGGAGAAGCATGGGTGGTCGGAAGGGTAGCAGCTGGTGTCGAATTTAGCCATCAGTGTAGGGTTGGCTTTGAGGTCTGAGTAAAAGTCTGCTGTCTGGATCTCATACACAAAACTGTCTGTATCCATATACATCATGTGAATATTGTCATGGTAACGGGGTTTCATGGTATTGTAGTGGAAGTCGTACATGAGAGTCTTTGAAAGATCTAGTACGGCCAGTCCGGCATAGATCGGCTTGTCGAAAATGATGGTCTCGTGATTAAGGTGGACTAGAGACAAATTCGGTTCGTACATTGTATGGTCCTTGAAGGATGGACGACACACCAACTTCTTGAACCTCTTCTCAGTGCACACCAACTCCATTTTGAGCCTCCGCCTTTTATTTTCCATCAGTTTACCAAATGTCGAGTTCACAGCGAGCTTAAAGAACTCCTTCTCGAACTCGTTCGCTGCTGCTTTCCGCTTGTTGGTATTCAGCCGAATATAGGGCTCCAACCATGCCGACTGCTCAAACTGTAGGACTCGGTGTATCTTAGTCACTCTCAACCCATGAGATACTGCTTGTTGTAGGTTTTTGTAGTGGACAATGTAGTGCTCTTTATTTTCAAGTGTTGTCATCAGCTTTGATTGATTTGAGCCGGGCGGACACTGATTTACGGGGAGAAATGGCAGGTCTTTATGACTTTCGTGGAGCTCGGGAGGGTACTCCACATCACACTCAATAATGTAGCCTGTAGGAGAATCATCTGGAACAGACACGACATCAATTGATGTGTCTGCCCATTGGAAATTACGAATTGGAAGCGGCAGAGACATCGCCCACCCATACAAGTTATTTGCATCAATGTACTCCAGGAATGTGGATGGCTTGGATGCATCATATGTCTCAGGTATGTAGGAGTTATTGGCTACGCAATGACGTTTAATGCTTTGCGCTACTCCCCCCCTAATACCAGCCTCCACAAACATGTACATATCATAATCGGTAAGAAGCTCTAGCTGTACACCTGTAGTTCGAAGCATTGCATCGAAAGCGAACCCTGGACAAGAAATATAGTGAGACGGATCTAGGCTGTATGTCTCCAAACAGATGGAACGGAAATTCTCGAATACATCCGCCAAAATCAGAACATCCGTCTTTAGGTACAAGTCAGCGTACTCCCCCAAAGTAGCACACTGAAACTTGTCCCAGACTTTCACTGCATGAGCGTACTCCATCTCTGAAATCATGGAATCAGTCAGACTATTGTAGAAATCGCCGATAGGCGGAAGACTAGTATCATCTAGTCGAGCAAAAGAATCCACAAAATCATACGGGAAGACACCCTTGCGGGTAACCAACTCCAACTCATCAGGCGCGAAAAACTCAGCAGTACTGACAAACTTGTCTGCCGGCAAGAACTCAGCGAGCGAAGCAAGACCCCGACTCATGAAACGGAACGTATCGACAAACTGAATGCTGAACTTATCATACAACTTCTTGGAAAAAGTTATCAGCTTCTCCTCTGAATTCGGGATTATGAAGATGTTTTTACTGTCGTACCCCAACTTCCTGATAATGAAGTTCTGGTCGTACGTCAGGTTGTGGAAGAACACAATCAACTTTTTTGGTCTGCGCCTGAGAAGGTTGCAGTCATTACATGCAGGCCCCAGATATTCATCGGTAAAGTGATTGTGATTACGAACTTTCTTTGCAGTTCCTCCGAACTTTCCTGCACAGTAGCAACACACTCTTGCTTGCAGAAAAGCAGTGTTCTGTGCATGTGTGAGTGGAGTCATAGGAACAGATGTAGAAAATATTTTTTTTACATCATGACCAATCTCCACAATGTGTGAGATGAACTTATCCTCTGCGTCACAACCGCGATACAATTCAGGCTCTGATGGAAGTGCTGAAGTGAGGTGTACAGGAATGATGGTGTTATCAGCTTTCACATAAATGCAGTAGCTGTATGCTTTATGCTTTTGATACTGCAGCGTGTATGCTTCATCAGGATTCGGGTGGCATGTATGGATTTTCTCCAGAATAGCTTCAAAGTCGCAATATACCACGATGGGCATCTTATCAGCATGGTGGAAGTTTTTGAACTGCAGAACAGGTGGCTGCCCATTTTTATCGGGGAATGGCATTTCCATTCGAACAGCAGCATGCTGTTTGCAGAGCTCACTGTGTTTTTCCAAACACTGAAGACCAGTGAGCCCACTAACCCTATCCTGATCATCATAATGCTTGAAGCATCTTTTGCAGACATGAATTCGTTGCTCGTGTGTAGTGATTTGGGACCGAACCAGGGCAGAAAATTTTTTAATGTATGTGAAATGGGACGAATCGTCATTAACCAAGAGCAGAAGATCGAAATGAAGTTCTTTTTCTTCAGGAGCGACTCGTGCAGGTACAACATTCAGATTCTCGTCGATGCTGTAAATGTTGATGGAGACTCCAGGGTTCTGCTTTTCGAACAGCGGTATTTGCCTGATTGGAGTAGGAAACTCTATGTTCGTGAAGTTGAATTTCTCTTCCAAGTCATGGTATCGCTGGTTGACACGCTCAGGATTCCACCCTTCCACGTACTTCACAAGAATAGACCACTTAAAACACATGTGGTCTTCGAGGTTTTGTGGATTTATCACCGCATGTCTTGACTCGATGGTGGTAGGCAGTGAGATGTAGGAGCTGGCACGGAGTGGATCGAGCTTGTTTATGCGAAGTTGAAGTCGCTTAACGGCCGACAAAGTCCATCCGGACCCTTTTCCCATGTAGTCTTCCTCCTCCTTGCAGATCTTAGAGATGGACCCAGTAACTGCTTCCTCCACCTCATGAACTGTGTAGAGGGGCACATTAACGGTTTTGAATGCTCTCTTGTCTTCGCTAACATCCACAGGTTTTTCGTAATCACACTCAAGCACGATGTTGAATTTGAGTGGACCGTTCTCCTCTATCTCCTCTACAAGTTGGCTCATTATTTTTGCCTCGATGGAGTTCAGGTACGAGCAGATATCCTTGGCAGTACTTGATGTGTTTTCTGCCACGTACGTCTTCAAGTTGCCCTTGAAACCCACTTCGGCGGTGATGAAACCGTGGGCATTGGCCAAACCAGCCCCGGTCACCACCTTTGTTCGGCTGGTCAAAGGCTTGGGCGCAACTGCAGGCTTAACTGCTAATATCCTCTGCTTCTTTGTCGGAGGTGGAGCAGGCCCCTTGCATACCTTCATGTGGGCTTTTAACTTATCAGCCCTGGCGAACTCCTTAGAGCAGTTCTCGCAGGAATGCACTATGCGGTTTGCGTTAAGACCGCAAGCCGACTTCTCATGTCGTCTAGCAAAATCAGCACGGGCGAAGGCCTTGTAGCAGAAGCTACACCGCATTCCAGATGTAGCGACAGCTCCAGTGCATGATGCAAGGTGCTGCTGCATCTTATCGCTGCGTGCGACCATCTTTCCACATAGGTGGCACTGCTGGTGGTCACGATGCTGGTTCTCAGCACACTGACGCTCGTGCCGGTAGCGGTTGTTGCCTGCCGTGAATGTAGCAGAGCAGAAACGGCATTTCTGAATGGTAGATGCCATCATCACGACAATCGGTAGACTGGTCAAACGTACGGAACACGCAACGGTAGCTCGACGCACGGAGAACTATAACAAAAGAATTAAGAATACAATGTAGCTAGATGTTAACACGAAAAAGTTGCAAACATAACCTCAAAACTCTAGCCCTCAAGCTTACTAACCTAAACTGATAGCAATGTAACTAAATAAAAAAGTTACAAACATAACCTCAAAACTCTAGCCCTCAAGCTTACTAACCTTAACTGATAGTAATGTTACTAAATAAAAAAAGTTGCAAACATAACCTCAAAACTCTAGCCCTCAAGCTTACTAACCTAAACTACTAGCAATGTTACTAAATTAAAAAGTTGCAAACATAACCTCAAAGCTACTCCTTCATGTACAATCCTAAAAATGGTAGGATATTTAAAGTACTGATAAAAATTAAAGCTGAAAAATATTCAATGTTAACTAAGAATTATTGATTACATAACCTCAAAAATACTCTAATGCACATCCCAAAAATGCTAGAATATTTAAAGTACTGATAAAAGTTTAAACTGAAAAATTTCTGGTTACCTGCATATAAGTGCACAGAGAAAAAACAAGCTAGCTGATAACCTAAAAAAAGCTGAGAAACACGCAATGTTAACGAAACATGTAACATACCTCAGAAAACGATGAAGTGTAGCTGTAGAACACGAAGTAGCGTTGGCGGTAGAAATCGTGGTAGCAGAGAAACTCATACACGAACTAGCTCACTCAAACTCTAAGAACACACTGAAGCTCCGACAGCTAATCCTGTCCTTTTATAGCCTCGGACCTGATTGTTCTTGGAAAAACCATTAGGAACAGAGTATTTCTGTTGTATCCGCCAATAGGAATGTAGTACATGGAAGTACCATTGTCTTCGGAAAAACCCGGCATTACTCATGTGCATGTCGTAGCAGGTCTGTGAGGGGTGGGGGTAGAAATGTAACCTGACAGCCAAACATGGGAAACCACTCTCGGGTAAAACCACTAATGACCTAGGTGATTAGAGATTAGGGCGCGAGGCACTGTCTGCATCGTGACTCATCACTCAGGAATGTCGTCTCGCAGTGCCGAGGGGACCCAAACAATAGACTTGACCATGCATGTTATAAAAGGTACATTAGTCCGCGACTTTGTGGCACCATGAGGCGCTCAGGAATGTCTGAGCCTGCCACAAACAGCTCGTCAAAGTGTCATCACGAAGCAATCTAGCTGCAGTCATGACGTGCGTGCTACAACAGGCCCGTTAGTCACCGACTTCGTGGCGCCAAGCTGACACTCGGGTAGACAGGTAGCTAAATGATAATACTATTAATGCAAGGAAATAAAAAAAAATTGGATATGTTTCATAAATTTATTTGAAAGTAAGAACACATTACAAAACTTAAACATAAAAAATTTATTCTACATTTATTATGACCAACATTCGTTTAAAAATTTTTAGCATTTCATTGCGAACACTCTGTTGAATATCCACAGTATGACACATTTTGCGGATGTTCCAGGAACCAATCCTTTTCACAACCATTTAAGGAGACATTCCTTAAGCTCTCTTTTCATTGGTCAAATAAAACATCTCCCTCTCTTCCCCTTTTACAATGATGCTGCTTCAACATCACGCTAAAATTCTGTAAGACCAAAAAAAAATTACTTTGCTTAAACCTTACGGTAGAAATTTCATCCTAGGATGCTGTTACTTCATCTAGAAATTAAAAATTATATTATCTCATACAGGTTTTATTTACATGTTAGACTTAACCAACCTACCACACACATGCACACACTTACACACACATGCGTGCGCATGCGTGCACTGAGATGAAATACATACCTGCCCACATAAGCTACTTTAATTTACAAAGGCAACATATTAAAACACATAATATTTAAATTTTGTGTAGATTGGATGGTACCAGAAACCATACTGCAAAACGAGTGGACAACACTCCAGTCTTTACTAGGATTGGGCTGACAGATTGCCTATAGAACGTCCTTGTTGCCTTCAACGACTCAGAATTAATACTTTTATCCATCAAAAAACAACAACAGTTTAACTAAGCAAAAATACACCCCACATCCCTCAAAAAATTGTTATTACACAATACATTATTTACATTGCAGGAGACCGTGCATACGAAGTGCGCAGCTTCAGGTTAGAAATATTGATTAAAATAACTGCTAAAGATGCTAATTTGTTTATGAAAAAATTGGACATGAAATACAGACACTTGGCTATTTACACACACATACATACATACATACACCCTGCATTGCTTCAGAAGGAAGTACGATATTTTGAAAACTACTCAAGACTTACATCTGTGTATGAAAAGGAGCTAAAAAGTAAAATTTTTTCAAAGTTAATTTTAGAGATGAAACATCATGTGCAAGTCCTTGCATGCGAGAACATTTTATTACGCAATTATCTTCATTTTTCCCAAACCATAGGTCTGATGTCTGGATACCACACAAATCTCATACTTAACATATGCACTATGAGATGACTGCACGCCAGTCCAAGCCCCCTGCGCTTAGAGACGAAACTGCACTAGAAGCGCTAGCAAGCATTGCAATTATCTCGCTTCACTTATGCAGATTCACCTCTGACTAGGTGGACCTCCTGAAACAGTAAACATAGTCCAGTGAAACACATTAAAATAATGCATTTCAAAATAATTGAATAATATAAAACACTACATATTTCTAGAAAATCACCACGCAACTGACAGCCCTTTCAATCACAATTCTGCGAATGCTATCACAGAATGCTATATTTAGAAAGAAAGGATCATTCATTCCTTCATTATGGAACACAGTAATACATCAAATGAAGAAAAACAAAAAAGGCACACACTTCGTTCTTAGACTCGTGCTGCCCCCTTGACAGAAAGAAAAGATTTTACACATAAAATAGTATATATTTCTTTTCCAGCGATGAAGCTGTACTAATATCACCTTGACAAGCTTAGATGATCTAGGGAGAGACAAAGTAAATATATTAACAAAAAAAGTCGACTATAAAACAGTTACAAACAAAATAAATAATATACCTTCGATTACATATTTTGCTCAATGTAATAAATGAGAGAACACAAACATTTGCTTAAATCACTATTTATCAATTTTAAACTTTCGTGTACATCAGGAAAAAATATATAGTATCAGTCATTATTAGTTGTAATGTAAAAAAATGCAAAACAGTTTCTTGGTGGGATGTGGAATGCTCACTCACGATCGAAAAAAGGAGGGGCTTCGCTGTAACTCAAGGGGAGAGGGAAACCATCTTCAAAGTTGACGTTTCTCATATATTTGGATATATAGTAATCAAGCAAGTAATAACATTTGGGGGTATAATCTCCGTCTGATTAAAGTTTATTTGCTAACATGAATTCACAAATTAAACGAATCTCTGAGTACATTTGCTTATCTTTTATAGAAAAAGATGCACAGATTGATTGTTTTATCATGAATAACCAGGAGCACACTTAAAAAAAACCAACGAAATTCTCGCCAATAATAACCAACAGCACACGAACAATAGAAAAAAAAAGATTTGTCAGTAATAACATGCAGCATGCGGAGAAAATCACCAAAATATTGTCAAGAATAACCATCAACACATGTAGAATACCAATAAAGACCTGACATGAAAAAGGCTGAAATGCACGGAGAAAATCATCAAATTCTTGTCAGATAAAAAAAGCAGAAGCACATGAAAAAAAAAGCACATGTAGAAATCTATCGAAATTTCATGTGAAAAAATACGAGCACTCAGAAAAAACCATCAGGGAGAAGATGTTTAAAAATATCATGAATTATCAATTTTTATTTAAAAAGTTCAAATTAAATCCTGCTAGAACTCTCATGTTGCTTAAGCAAAGAGTTCACAAGCTGACTTGTGCCAGAACTCTCAAGTTGAATATTTTTCAGCTTTAATTTTTATCAGTACTTTAAATATCCTACCATTTTTAGGATTGTACATGAAGGAGTAGCTTTGAGGTTATGTTTGCAACTTTTTAATTTAGTAACATTGCTAGTAGTTTAGGTTAGTAAGCTTGAGGGCTAGAGTTTTGAGGTTATGTTTGCAACTTTTTTTATTTAGTAACATTACTATCAGTTAAGGTTAGTAAGCTTGAGGGCTAGAGTTTTGAGGTTATGTTTGTAACTTTTTTATTTAGTTACATTGCAATCAGTTTAGGTTAGTAAGCTTGAGGGCTAGAGTTTTGAGGTTATGTTTGCAACTTTTT
The DNA here is from genome assembly GCF_032445375.1 of Bacillus rossius redtenbacheri. Lineage (NCBI taxonomy): Eukaryota > Metazoa > Arthropoda > Insecta > Phasmatodea > Bacillidae > Bacillus > Bacillus rossius. Next base: position 230,836,973 of record NC_086330.1, read on the forward strand.
CGTGTTAACATCTAGCTACATTGTATTCTTAATTCTTTTGTTATAGTTCTCCGTGCGTCGAGCTACCGTTGCGTGTTCCGTACGTTTGACCAGTCTACCGATTGTCGTGATGATGGCATCTACCATTCAGAAATGCCGTTTCTGCTCTGCTACATTCACGGCAGGCAACAACCGCTACCGGCACGAGCGTCAGTGTGCTGAGAACCAGCATCGTGACCACCAGCAGTGCCACCTATGTGGAAAGATGGTCGCACGCAGCGATAAGATGCAGCAGCACCTTGCATCATGCACTGGAGCTGTCGCTACATCTGGAATGCGGTGTAGCTTCTGCTACAAGGCCTTCGCCCGTGCTGATTTTGCTAGACGACATGAGAAGTCGGCTTGCGGTCTTAACGCAAACCGCATAGTGCATTCCTGCGAGAACTGCTCTAAGGAGTTCGCCAGGGCTGATAAGTTAAAAGCCCACATGAAGGTATGCAAGGGGCCTGCTCCACCTCCGACAAAGAAGCAGAGGATATTAGCAGTTAAGCCTGCAGTTGCGCCCAAGCCTTTGACCAGCCGAACAAAGGTGGTGACCGGGGCTGGTTTGGCCAATGCCCACGGTTTCATCACCGCCGAAGTGGGTTTCAAGGGCAACTTGAAGACGTACGTGGCAGAAAACACATCAAGTACTGCCAAGGATATCTGCTCGTACCTGAACTCCATCGAGGCAAAAATAATGAGCCAACTTGTAGAGGAGATAGAGGAGAACGGTCCACTCAAATTCAACATCGTGCTTGAGTGTGATTACGAAAAACCTGTGGATGTTAGCGAAGACAAGAGAGCATTCAAAACCGTTAATGTGCCCCTCTACACAGTTCATGAGGTGGAGGAAGCAGTTACTGGGTCCATCTCTAAGATCTGCAAGGAGGAGGAAGACTACATGGGAAAAGGGTCCGGATGGACTTTGTCGGCCGTTAAGCGACTTCAACTTCGCATAAACAAGCTCGATCCACTCCGTGCCAGCTCCTACATCTCACTGCCTACCACCATCGAGTCAAGACATGCGGTGATAAATCCACAAAACCTCGAAGACCACATGTGTTTTAAGTGGTCTATTCTTGTGAAGTACGTGGAAGGGTGGAATCCTGAGCGTGTCAACCAGCGATACCATGACTTGGAAGAGAAATTCAACTTCACGAACATAGAGTTTCCTACTCCAATCAGGCAAATACCGCTGTTCGAAAAGCAGAACCCTGGAGTCTCCATCAACATTTACAGCATCGACGAGAATCTGAATGTTGTACCTGCACGAGTCGCTCCTGAAGAAAAAGAACTTCATTTCGATCTTCTGCTCTTGGTTAATGACGATTCGTCCCATTTCACATACATTAAAAAATTTTCTGCCCTGGTTCGGTCCCAAATCACTACACACGAGCAACGAATTCATGTCTGCAAAAGATGCTTCAAGCATTATGATGATCAGGATAGGGTTAGTGGGCTCACTGGTCTTCAGTGTTTGGAAAAACACAGTGAGCTCTGCAAACAGCATGCTGCTGTTCGAATGGAAATGCCATTCCCCGATAAAAATGGGCAGCCACCTGTTCTGCAGTTCAAAAACTTCCACCATGCTGATAAGATGCCCATCGTGGTATATTGCGACTTTGAAGCTATTCTGGAGAAAATCCATACATGCCACCCGAATCCTGATGAAGCATACACGCTGCAGTATCAAAAGCATAAAGCATACAGCTACTGCATTTATGTGAAAGCTGATAACACCATCATTCCTGTACACCTCACTTCAGCACTTCCATCAGAGCCTGAATTGTATCGCGGTTGTGACGCAGAGGATAAGTTCATCTCACACATTGTGGAGATTGGTCATGATGTAAAAAAAATATTTTCTACATCTGTTCCTATGACTCCACTCACACATGCACAGAACACTGCTTTTCTGCAAGCAAGAGTGTGTTGCTACTGTGCAGGAAAGTTCGGAGGAACTGCAAAGAAAGTTCGTAATCACAATCACTTTACCGATGAATATCTGGGGCCTGCATGTAATGACTGCAACCTTCTCAGGCGCAGACCAAAAAAGTTGATTGTGTTCTTCCACAACCTGACGTACGACCAGAACTTCATTATCAGGAAGTTGGGGTACGACAGTAAAGACATCTTCATAATCCCGAATTCAGAGGAGAAGCTGATAACTTTTTCCAAGAAGTTGTATGATAAGTTCAGCATTCAGTTTGTCGATACGTTCCGTTTCATGAGTCGGGGTCTTGCTTCGCTCGCTGAGTTCTTGCCGGCAGACAAGTTTGTCAGTACTGCTGAGTTTTTCGCGCCTGATGAGTTGGAGTTGGTTACCCGCAAGGGTGTCTTCCCGTATGATTTTGTGGATTCTTTTGCTCGACTAGATGATACTAGTCTTCCGCCTATCGGCGATTTCTACAATAGTCTGACTGATTCCATGATTTCAGAGATGGAGTACGCTCATGCAGTGAAAGTCTGGGACAAGTTTCAGTGTGCTACTTTGGGGGAGTACGCTGACTTGTACCTAAAGACGGATGTTCTGATTTTGGCGGATGTATTCGAGAATTTCCGTTCCATCTGTTTGGAGACATACAGCCTAGATCCGTCTCACTATATTTCTTGTCCAGGGTTCTCTTTCGATGCAATGCTTCGAACTACAGGTGTACAGCTAGAGCTTCTTACCGATTATGATATGTACATGTTTGTGGAGGCTGGTATTAGGGGGGGAGTAGCGCAAAGCATTAAACGTCATTGCGTAGCCAATAACTCCTACATACCTGAGACATATGATGCATCCAAGCCATCCACATTCCTGGAGTACATTGATGCAAATAACTTGTACGGGTGGGCGATGTCTCTGCCGCTTCCAATTCGACATTTCCAATGGGCAGACACATCAATTGATGTCGTGTCTGTTCCAGATGATTCTCCTACAGGCTACATTATTGAGTGTGATGTGGAGTACCCTCCCGAGCTCCACGAAAGTCATAAAGACCTGCCATTTCTCCCCGTAAATCAGTGTCCGCCCGGCTCAAATCAATCAAAGCTGATGACAACACTTGAAAATAAAGAGCACTACATTGTCCACTACAAAAACCTACAGCAAGCAGTATCTCATGGGTTGAGAGTGACTAAGATACACCGAGTCCTACAGTTCGAGCAGTCGGCATGGTTGGAGCCCTATATTCGGCTGAATACCAACAAGCGGAAAGCAGCAGCCAACGAGTTCGAGAAGGAGTTCTTTAAGCTCGCTTTGAACTCGACATTTGGTAAACTGATGGAAAATAAAAGGCGGAGGCTCAAAATGGAGTTGGTGTGCTCTGAGAAGAGGTTCAAGAAGTTGGTGTGTCGTCCATCCTTCAAGGACCGTACAATGTACGAACCGAATTTGTCTCTAGTCCACCTTAATCACGAGACCATCATTTTCGACAAGCCGATCTATGCCGGACTGGCCGTACTAGATCTTTCAAAGACTCTCATGTACGACTTCCACTACAATACCATGAAACCCCGTTACCATGACAATATTCACATGATGTATATGGATACAGACAGTTTTGTGTATGAGATCCAGACAGCAGACTTTTACTCAGACCTCAAAGCCAACCCTACACTGATGGCTAAATTCGACACCAGCTGCTACCCTTCCGACCACCCATGCTTCTCCCCCATCAACAAGAAAGTTGTCGGTAAATTCAAAGATGAATGTGGGGGAGAAGTGATGGAGGAGTTTGTAAGCCTACGGGCCAAACTCTACGCCTACAGGTGTGGTGGTAAGAGCGAGAAAAAGGCCAAGGGCATCCAGCGATGTGTGGTCAAAAACCACATAACATTCGATGACTACCTGGATGCCCTGCAAGACCACCGCACAATGAGGGCAGGCGTTAGAGCAATTCGCTCCCGTCAGCACATACTCTATACTGAGTACAGCAATAAGCTGGCCATAACGTGGGAGGACGACAAACGGTTGATCTGCGAAGATGGTATCCGCACGGTCCCCCACGGATATGTTGGATGCGATGAATAATTTTTTTTCTGTAAATAGTTTGGTTGTTGTTTTCATTTATTTTATAGTTTTTCTGTTGTTTTTTTTCGTTTTATAGTTTTCATTTTGTTGTACAGTTTATGTTTTTGCTGTACAGTTTTCATTTTTGTTATATAGATTTTGTTTTTGATGTATAGTTTTCATTTTTGTTGTAAAGTTTCCATTTTTTTATGTGTTGTTTCTGTTTTTGCCCAATTTTTGATGTGTAAAATATGTTCTTAATTTAGTAAATACATTTTACCTACATATTGTTTATTATTTTTAATATAGAACCAATATCCCACGAGGTACTGATACTTATAAATATCTTACAGAATGGTGAAATGCAATTATACACAAACATTAAAATATCTGCTTCCATGCAGCTTTTAAAACACGAGTACGCAAACATGAGAAGAGAATATTACTTGTGAGTTAGGACTCGGAAAAATTTCTCTTCCGCTAAGATGGAGTAATAAAGGTTTTTTTAAATTATCATTACTTTAACTAACGCATCCATAACGATAGTATTGATAACATATATTTTAGTTAAAACCTATAAGTGATAAGACTTTAAGAAAAAATGTCGGTTAAAACAGCAAAATGACTGTGGATTTTGTGGATTCTGTGGATTTTGGTCTATAAGGTTCATAACAATGTTGGTAGAGAATTGTAACTCGACCTTACATACACTAACATACTTTATAAACCTACAACCGATGATGACACCCATCATATGAAATCAAGATGGCAGTCTCCACTAAATAAGATGGCTGCCTCCAGCAGACAACGATGGTGTATATATTTTTTCCTGATTTTCTAAGTTAATAATTATGATTTTCCAAGATGGTGGATGTAACGAAAAATTGTAACATAAATGAGTGGGGTGTTCGATGACGATGTTATTGTAACAGAGGGGTGGGGGTGCTAGATGATGTATTTGTAATTTAGAGGAGTGGGGTGTTCGATGCGTAGGTTTTTAATTAAAATTTTATTAAATAACATTTTTTTAATTTTATTTTAAAATTTTGATTATTTAATTTTTTTATAAATTTTAATTTTTTTTCCATTAAAATCGGATAATAAATAAAGATTTTCAAGATGGTGGACGAAACTCAAAATGGCGGAATGTTCTAGAAAACAAAATGGCGGATAAAAACAAAATGGTTGCAGGAAGTGACGTCATCCAAGATGGCCGCCGGAAGTGACGTATTCCAAGATGGCCGCCGGAAGTGACGTAATCCAAGATGACCGCCGGAAATGAAGTAATCAAAGATTGCCGCCGGATCCCCGGATCCCCCTCCCCCCTCCCCTGCCCCAGGACCTACTATATTTACCTACTTACGACATGTTTTTTATTTTTATCATAATTTTAAAATTATTTTTGGAAATAATTTTATTTTCCATATAGATTGGTTACCTAAGGGAGCAGTTTTTTTTTTAAGTCGACTGTACCGCAACTCACCCCTGGTCGACATTAGTGGCCGCAAACTCCGACAGAGGGAATTATTTTACGATAGTTCACTTCGGGCCGGACGACGAGAGTTTCCGAAGGTTTCCGACGCCCCTCCACACTCTAGGACGAAGTCCTTGTTTTAATTAGCGACGCGACGCGGCGCGGATGTGAGGGGACTCTTGCTCTGCACTCTGGAACGACCGCGTCGGTAGTCCGCTGATCGCGTTTCGGGCTCCGTCCAGTTAAATCAAAGCTGACGCCGAGCAGCAGTACAAAGATGTAGTCTGATCAGAAAAGGGGTGTTTCCCTATTTACCTTTTATTTTTATTTTAGTCATCTCAGCATAGCCTCTACGTAGTAATCCAAGTTTCTCCGCGAACCAAATTTCTTGTCTGGTGCCGCATATATTTTTTTTTCTTTTTTAACCCCAACGTCGGCCGCGCATCGCCCTCCATCTTCCTACCAGGCAACATGGCTGTGCCTAACAACTACTACCTTGTTTTGGTAAGTTCTCTCTTCGGTCCTTTGAACTTTGTCACTCTAGCGGTCGTTTTCTGACCCGACCTTGTTCTGTCTGTGGTGCAGATATAATTTTTTTTTTTTGGTTTGGTGTCTCCGCAGATAGGGTCCTAGTCCCCCCCCCCCCCCCCCTTCCCAAAGAGAAAGAAACCATCATGGGGAACTAAGCAAGCCTGGCGACCTCCAATTTTGAATTGGTGGTTTCGCCAGTGGAAGTCCTCACTCCCGGCCTTTTCGCCATCAGCTACGAACCGCCAGAAAATCTTCAGTTCATGAGAGCGAGTGCCAGTGAAAGTTTCTTTTGTTAATTTCCAAATGTAATTTCAGATATCAGATTCTAACCAGTTTAACAGTTTTTGTCTCTTCAGCCATCTCAAAATTGTATATGTGAAATGGTTATGATTAACCAATGATAAGAAAATATGGTGATTACAGATTATTATAAAATGTTAACTTTACGGTTTCTTTAAGAATGATGTGCTAGAAAAATAATTTTCTATTCGCGGCCCGGGTCGGCAAATGATTAGGTAAACTGAGCTCTCTTTAATAATGGTTAAATGATAGAAGTGTTTTCTCTTTATAGCTTGTAACAGAAAATCTTGAAAACAAACTTTGATCTCAAATAAAAGGATGCCTATAAACGTAACTGTTTGTTTTTATTACTTAAGAGGCCACTCCAGTGTTTCAGGGGCACTACGCAACCCGCGTTAACCTCATAAGATTCAATGCTATTTTCATTTTGCTTATAACTAATTAACTAATTTAGATTTCGAAATGATGCTTGCTTGATATGAAAGACAATGATGCTCTTATCAAAGCCCCTTTCTTCAAAAATGTGCATAAATTATGATTTTATTCTAATCTTTACTAATATGCATAAATGTATTGTCTAGGTTTGAACCATAATTTATGCATGTTTTTGAAGAAAGGGGCTTTGATAAGAGCATCGTTGTCTTACATATCAAGCAGGCATAATTTCGAAATCTATATTAGTTAATTAGTTATAAGCAAAATGAAAATAGCATTGAATCTTATGAGGTTAACGCGGGTTGCGTAGTGCCCCTGAAACACTGGAGTGGCCTCTTAAGGCAATAACGATCCACACTATGCTCCCAAGTCCTGATAGGGAGTTTACAAATTTTCGTTGGACCCACCCCGTGTCCGCCTCTGATGTTTAAATTTTGTTCTTTATTATTCTTTTCTGCCCGCCACTTCCAAGGCCTGTTTTGTTGACATCTTGTCAATATTAATAACAAGGACACGAGGGGCGTTTCACCGTCAGCATATTTATGGACAAAACTGGAAAATTTCCCCTCAAAAAACGGGAATTCCCCCTCGTAAATGGGAACTTTTTTTATTAATTTTGTGTCTTTTGAGTCATTTTTGAGTCCAAAATGGCCGGCGTGTTGACACAAATCCAAGATGGCGGTCGGCAACTCAGCACCTCTCCTTCAACCCTGGCTAAGGACACACATTTACATAGTACTCACACAGTACACGCACACACTGGACGCACAGTAAACACAGTACACAAACTAAACACACAGTATACACATTGGACGCACAATAAAATAACGTACAAATAATTTAAAATGATTTAGATCGAGTGAAGGATGAATTTAGTGGTAAAATAATGAAGGATTTTTTTGGTTTAAGACCAAAAAATATATGATTTAAAAAAAAATAATTGTAACCAAATGGAGTTAAGAATTTTTTTATCTAAAGTAGATGATATTTAATGCTGTTAAGAACACTTTTTAATGAGGAAAAAATTATAAAACTTAGTTTATTAAGATAAAAAGCATGATATTTGTTCAATTGAACATAAATTAGTACTAAGTGCATTGTATAATAAAATATATTGTTTAGAAAAAAAAAGAATACCATATAAAACCACAAAAATAAAAAAAAATTCCATTTCAGCACCGGCTGAAGCAGGCTGTCAACTAAATTCAAAATTTATATATTTAAATATCTGTTGAAAAAACATCAATATATTTATAAAATTAAGAACAGGAACAAATCATTCCGCATACATTATGAAAATAATTTGGTTTTTATATGTATATCAGTATTATTTATATTTTTATTTGTTAAGCAATATGTATATAAGCTTTATCAAAATTATTTTTTTCCCTTTTCATATGTTAATACTACAACTATATGATTAAATGTTTTATTAAAAATTACTTAAAAATAGTTTTAATTGAGGTTCAAAAATAATAGAATCTAAAACCCAACAATAATAGCAAGTATATCGTATGTAAATGATTATATACCTACATCATATTTTATAAATGTACTATATTCCAAATTAGATATTGGAGTTTTTTTTTGCAGTTTTCTAGAGAATAAAACTCGAAATCGGGTATGATTTTGAAGCTATTTATAGCCTAGGTATTATTACGAACTCCGAAATTAACAAAATTATTTAGAACCTACTGGTGTTGATAGTAAAAAATTCTGTATAATAAATTCATAGCGATAGAACAAATTAAATAATATATCCACAAATATATGAATTTTTTTTATCAGAAATAATGCATAAAAATTACAAGAGAAGATTGATTATAAAATAACATTTTTCGTAATTCATCTAATAATAATTGTTTATTTGTTTGTAATCGAAAAAAGGAAGATGAAAAAGTAAAAATTAAAAAAAAACAGATCGAGGGAAAAATTTGAATACAAAAATTAAGTGGCATGTTGTTTAATAAGAATCAAACGCTTGTAATTAAATAAAAAATATCAATAACCCTTATGAATTATTTTAATAACAATTTGTGGAATAGTAGGTACTTTCTGGTTCTATTACATTCAGTTTTGACATTAAAGATCATTCCATTTACTTACGGTTTAACATGCCTGATTTTGGTATTATAATATTTAAAAAAAAATTTAAACATTTATGTTAGTAGTAGGATAATGGTGAGTTTAGTGCATTGGCCAGGGTGTGATGATTGGTGACATCACCGCAAACTTGGATTGTGATGTCACGGCAGCTATCTTGGATTAACTTAATCTTGATTTGTGACTTTGACCTTTGACCTTTAAGCTCAGCCGCCATATAATTTCCACTATCTTAAATTCTAGAACTTTCTGCCATCTTGGAAAAGAGTGTACCATTCAAAGAACATTGCATTTTTCGTAATGGTAAAACATTCATACATTTTGAGTTTTGACATCATGTCCATCATTTTTAAATACAGCCACCATCTGAAAAATATGTAATTATTAAACTAGAAAATCATGAAAATTAAAAAATATTTAAAAATTTTAACAAAATTATACAATTCATGTAATATTGAAAAACTGTAATTATTAAGCAACAAATTAGGATAAAATACACTACATAATTTTAAAAATACCTTTCGGCACAGCCTACAGGCGTTGGTAGATAGATTCAGAAGTACCTCTTTCTTATATAAGCTCCTGAAACATTTTAAGAACTTTATGTAGCCTACATAACATCATATATGTTCGCCAATATTCAAAAAAGATCGAAGTAGAATATAAAAATATTTTCTGGCAGAGTCCAGGCTGAGATGGCAACGTACCGTCCGCCATCTTGGATAATTATTTCACGGCGGCCATTTTGGGGTCAAATTTCCTCATATTTCCCTAAAATTGCTAAAAATTTCCCTATTTCGAAGAAAAATTTCAGTTCTTTGAAGAACAATTTTGCATTTTTTTCTTAAAGAAATTACCGAGGCTTATTTTTCTCACCGAGGCTTAACTTTTCTTGAGAAACTTACATTTATTAGAATGCTGAATACTAAGCCTCCGGGTTATGACCTTGACCTTGACCCCAGTGGACATTTTGAATCCGCAATCATGGATTTTAGAACACGGAATTTTTTGCTATGGTCATCATCTTGAATTATGATTTTACTGTTGCACTTTACATTATGGCCACCATCTTTAATATCCATAATTTTTATCATAGAAATTCAAGAAATAATTTAAAATTTATAAAAAAAAATTATAATGAAATTTGTGTAAAAAACATACACCAGGAAGACTTCTTTCGAACTCGGTGAGCAAAATAAAATGGCGACAGAACCATCCTTCATGGAAGTCACCGACAGACTAACCACCCACAACTAATGCAAAGGAAAATACTGTATCAGCCAGTGTGATGTCACGTTCGCCATCTTGTTTTCATCTGCTGGAGGCCACCATTGTGGATCCGACATATTGTTTTCTTCTGCTAGGGGGCGCTGTTAGTGACAGCACCTAGTTACATATTATCGAATTTCAAGTGATTTTTACAGTGGTCCAGAAACATAAAATGTATGTATACTACTTATCTATTGTGTTACAGAATGTGTGCAAACAATTTAAAATTAATTTGTCTTGTAAAATTTTTTTTTTCAATCGAGCTAACACGGGGAGGTTAGAGTATTTTGGATTATTGATATAATTTTTTTGCGATACATATTAATTTATTTTCATTTGAAAGAAAACGATATTGGATGATCAATTAAAAAAAAATCGTTTGCAGATCGATAAAATCACGAAATATATCACAACAAGTGTAATAAACAGAACATGTAGACACAAACACAAGAAGATTTTTTCCCCCTAAAGCTTGTATAAAAAACATTTGTGGTTCTCCCACACTATATGACCTGGTGGCAACTGAGGTTGTGAGGGGCGAGTTTCCAACACTCGTACTGCTCGCCAGTCAGAAGCTCATGCGATTCCAGTTTGTATACCTAATCTTTACATCTACGGTTCCGCCAGAGGGTGTCCGAAAGCTCTCGGAAACTAATATAAACTTTTTGAAGTGAAACATCTTTCCTAAGGCGGTAACAATTTTCGAGCGTTACAAAAATTCCAATCTCGTGAGGGAAATAGGTACGTGGTGGGGGAACCGATAGAGGAGACGGCAGGGAAAGGTATAAATGACGCATCATAATCGTGCTCTTGCGCTCCTGCTCTCTTGATCTCTTGCACTCTTGTGTACTTTCTTTCTTGCACTCTTGCGCTTTTGCTCTCTTGCTCTCTTTTTCTCTTTCTCTCTTGTACTCTTGCGCTCTTGCTCTCTTGGGCATTTGCGCACTTTCGTGTGCGCGGTTGTTTCTTGGAGGTGGACGTCACGCTATTCCCATTCCGGGGCCGTTGGCGTGGTCGGTGATCGCTGGACCAGCCTTGAGCGGGCTCCAAGTGGTTGCATATGGCTCAGGTTGAATCCTGCCATGCTGTAGGGATAGGTGCTTCATGGCGGTATGGCCATATTCGAAAGAAAATCTGGTTTTCTCAATTATGTATTATTAATTAAATTACTAGTGTAAATCAGTGTAAAACTGTGTTATGTAAGTGATGTTTTAGCCGTGTAACTTAATATCTCTGCTGGTTTAATGCTTTTCACGATTGTGTTTGACATGGGTAATTATCTGTCACGAATTATTATCTTATTATTAATTATCATTATTATTAACTAATTCACACAACGTAGAAAAGTTACGAGCCCACAAGTGTGTAAATATATTAAGTTCAACTAAGAGGCGTGAGAATTTCTCAATCTGAGTGTAACTGTGCGTGACTGTGGCGCAACAAAGTAGCATTGAGCCAGGTCCTATTCGTATGCCATGTTGTCACTTTCACATGCCAGATACCTACCTCAGACTACACACGTCCATTTGGACAGTTAGTTAAGCTGCATAAACTACCAAATTATGGACAAGTTTTAATTTTAAGAATGATTTAAAATCATAGTTTTTTGAAATGTAATAGAAAAAAATAGAAAATTATTTTTATTCAAGCAATCTTGAATTTATTTATTAGTGTGGAAAAAAGGTTATTTCATTTGAAATTATAACCGTGTTCTTACTTTTCTCAATTATTATTTAATGTTTTATTAAAAATATTAGAACTCTATTTCTATATACAGAGTGTATCAAAATTCATGTTACAATGCTTGAGGGTAGAAAGCTCTTATTATTTGCAACCATTTTTGCCAATAAACATGTTGCCGGAAACGCGTAGTTAAGCCCCTGTAGCCCCAGAAAGAGTCAGCCTAGGCAACCCGTTGGGCTTTGAGCGAGACACACGATGCTGTGGTGAATTACGTGTTTACGACACCGGGCAGCGCTCGAGAGGACTGTACGATGTCGAATGTTGACCCCCGCCCCTTTTTACTTCTGTTGGTGGCGCCCTCACCTCTTTTCTTCCATTCGTGCCATGCCATAGCACTGAGCAGCGTGACATCGCAGTGTCGCAGTGTGTTTTGATATCACTGGTGGTCTGTCGTTTGACTGTTCTGTCGTACAAGCAAACTCGTGGTGTCATTTCTTTCGCTGTGGTTCTGAAAAGGGCGACGTTTTAGTGGAGCTCAATGGAGTACACGTTTAGTGAGTACACGGACATGCTGCTTGTTTACGGGGAAGCTAAACAAAATGGACGAGCCGCCCGTCGTCTGTAGGAAGAACGATATCCAGGTCGTAGGATTCCAGCTCACACCATGTTTGCAAGACTTACTCAGCGAATGCGTGATACTGGTACATGTGCCGTCACAAAACCAAATGCTGGTGCTCCACGCAGGGTTCGTACTCCCAGTTTTGAAGAAGATGTAGTACTTCAGAGATTTGAGGAGAGTCCGGATACAAGCACAAGGGCAGAAGGTTCCGATATGGACGCTGACAAAATGGTTGTTTGGCGAGTTCTTCAGGAGCAACTCTTGTACCCGTACCACCTTCAAAAAGGGCCCGGCGGAATATCCTCTTCACATGACCTTTTCTCGTTGGTACATTCGAAGAGTATTGAGGAACCCCGAGTTAGCGGTTTTATTCATCGATGAAACCAAGTTTACTCAAGACGCTATTCTCAATTCGCACAACAGTCATATTTGGAATAATGTCAATCCGCATGCAACGTGTGTTACAGCTCGCCAGGAACATTTTTCAGTTAATGTGTGGCCCAGTATTTTTGACGGCGTACTCATCGGGCCTTTTTTTCTTCCGCAACGACTTACCGGCGCCGGATACCTCCACTTCCTTCAGAACGAACTACCAGGTATTCTTGAAGAGGTTCCATTGCATGTCCGACGTGTGATTTGGTACCAACATGACGGGGAACCACCTAATTTTTCCCTTCAAGTGCGAGAGTATTTAAACCAAACATTTCCAAACCGATGGATTGGACGAGCGGGCCCTGTTGCATGGCCGCCAAGGTCACCGGACCTAACCCCGTTAGATTTCTTTCTTTGGGGTTACGTAAAAGGGCTTATCTACGCTACGCTAGTATAAACGGTAGAAGAGCTTACACAGCGAATCATTGAAAGGTTCGAAATCATAAGGTCGACAGCGTATCCGTGAAAACATGATTCGGCGCTGCCACCTCTGTGTCGCTCAAGGTGGGCGTGTTTTTGAGCCGTTGCTTTAAGCTGTCACGTTGTTAAAACGTATGCAACAATTTCAATGTTGTGAAACAAAGCCGAAGCTGTGATTGATTTCAGAGTGAAATTAAAATCTGTGCCACGATTAAAAAGGTTATTTCTCTACTCGAACGCCCGCACATCCACAACATAACACTCTACAACGGGTTGCCTACGCTGACTCTTTCTGGGGCTACAGGGGCTTAACTACGCGTTTCCGGCAACATGTTTATTAGCAAAAATGGTTGCAAATAATAAGAGCTTTCTACCCTCAAGCGTTGTAACATGAATTTTGATACATTCTGTATAGCTAATAAGCCAGAAGTTTCACTTCTGTCGAGCGTTGACTCCATGCACACATTTTTTTGTTTTTAAATTCTTGATCCTATTTATTAAGTAAACGAAAAAAAAGCATACCATTGTATTGATCGACTTTATATTTTTTAAAGATGTTGTTTGACTATTTGAAAAAAAACATCAAAAACCAAAAAAATGTTTCTAAATTGTGTTGGAAAAAATGAAAAATGAAGTATGGATAGGGGCAAGTATTTTTTGCGAATATTAATCAGAACCTTCATTAGTTTCTACTAAGTAATTTGTAGCCATATGCAAGGGAAACCATATTACTTATATGGCTGGGTCGATATGGACTCTTTGCTTCCGTACAAAATGGCTGTTATTCTTTTACTGTCAGAAGATAAATATTTTAAAAAATCTTAACAGGTCAAGACATTTATACAATGGTAACCGGGGTTTAACACACACATTGTATCGATATATTTATGGGGAATAAAATAACATGCCCCTAATTCTGTACTGATCGTTAGACTAAAATAACAGATAGCCTTTAAGTCAACACGTAAAAGAGAAAAGTCTGCGCACGCCAGTCACAAAGGTGAATATACACATGGCGAGAGCGCGTAGGTACACATTGCGGTGGTCCTCGCTAGTTCAAGGTCATTCAGTACTATCTCCTATTTGTAATGGTTTTATGGAACCTTATGTGTGTTGTATGTTCAGCGAAGGTAATCTTGTTGGTGATTATTAGCACTACATTAGCAGTCGCATTTATTTCTAAAATACACTATAAAAACAGTTTTTTGGCTCCTAAAAATTTTGTAAGCCTTCACCCAGAGATATTTTTTGTAGTTTCTAAATACGAATTTTGTAGGAGTCACAAAATAGTTTCTTAGTGAGAAAAACATTTGTAATGACTTACACTCGTTATATTACCATGCAAATGTTTCGTTGGGTAAAAACGTAAGATCTTTTGGTGGACATATCGAGGGGATTGTTTGTCTACTTATTATTTTATAAAGGAATAAAGATACCTAATTTAAAACATTCCACAAAAATATTCCCAACTATAGGATTTTGTCTACTGTACTGTATACTGTACACTGAAAGAAATTTTTGTATATTTTACATGGAAAATCCTTGGAAAAACCTGTTGCCAAGGATATTACTTGTAAAACTACAAGGCAGAGCTTTGTACCATGTGCGATTTTGCAAGGCTCTGCCTTGTAGTTTTGCAAGTAATATCCTTGGCAACAGGGTTTCCAAGAATTTCCCTTGTAAAAGTACAAACTTTTTTTAGAGTGTATTAGGTGCACGAAAAAAAGTCTAACACATTGAATTTGGCAAAACACGTTAAAATTAATTTTGTTTTTGTCAGTAAGTAAATAAATGAATGAATGAATCATTCTGAAACGACACATCGAAATCCGGATGATTGGAGACAATAAGTAATGGAAAGATAAGAACTGAGCAGTGACTTAATAAAAGAACGAGGGAAACGGAAGTTCATCAGTGATGAAAATAGAACCCAACCTGTTTAAGGTAACATCTCCCACAAAAACCTCGTTTGAACCTACTGAGATTCAAACTGGGATCGCTTTAGTGGTCACGGCAAGAAAACATACGTGTTGCCGTTCATACTTACACATCGCGATGGTATTGTAAAATGTTTTTAAGTCCAGTT
The DNA here is from genome assembly GCF_032445375.1 of Bacillus rossius redtenbacheri. NCBI lineage: Eukaryota > Metazoa > Arthropoda > Insecta > Phasmatodea > Bacillidae > Bacillus > Bacillus rossius. The sequence continues at coordinate 230,852,343 of NC_086330.1, forward strand.
TCTGAAAACAGGAGTTCTAAAATATCAATGATAAAGAAAATGGTTTCTGTGTTGAAAAGTCATAAAGAGCAAAGCATGTACCTCATGAATGTTCCAGATATGCACAAATAATCCTAAAGTATATTTTTGTCTCATTGTTTACAGAAAACTAGTTATATATGTTTCTGTTGATAACCGACCTTTTCCAGTGACCCTACGATACACACTGAAAGGTCTTTAATACAGAATTATATGGTTCAGCACATTATGCTATCCGGCAACAATCAAGCCGCTCGTGTTTAGATATTTTCGGGTGGTTTCCGACTGTTGACCTCAGTCGCCAGGTCGCGCTTCCGGCAGTTATAGATCACTCAGGGTTCATCAGCACAACTCGGTTTTCATTTTAATGCAGTAGTCCCTGTTTTTTTAATGGGTTACATTTCAAATTTCACAGGTACATTTACATAATGGTTTTATGAAAAGACCGATCCTTATTTTTTATTTTCCCTTCTCTAAAGAATATAATTATAACTTGATTTAAATACTACCGTAATGCTTATAAATGTTACTTTGGTATTGCAGTTGTATACTTTGGTAGTGTTGGCACAAGCAGTGGCCCTCAACGCACCGTATTTAAGACCTTCCACCCAACTTTCTCGTTTCTAAATGTGCGACGAAGATGTTGACCTCGCGGTGTTGCTCCCCAGCTGGGGATGGCCCTGGGACTGCTGCTGCCGCCGACGATAGTGCGCCCGCACGACGACCCCCAGGACATCGGCGGCGACCTGAGGCGGCTGGGCAGCAGCACCGCCGTCGCCTCCACCGTCGTCATGGTGCTCGTGGTGCTGCGTGAGTGGTGCTGCGCCTCCCCCCCGCCCACTGTCGGGGTCTATCCACGCCGGTCTATCTTTTACTGAAGTTGTTACTCTGTTAGGCGCGTTCAGACTGACAGTTTAGTATGAAACAAAATACATCCATGTTGCTACAAAAATGTATACGTGATTCATCCAGTTGTGTTCAATTGCAAAACAAATACAAACTTAGCACATGGTTTATTTGCATCATCATAATCATCATCATCAACAACAAATGCTTCAAGCAGCCGGGTCTGTAAAGTAAATTCCCTTCATCTTTATTTGTCCCACCACCAATCCTCCTCCTTCACTCTGTTCCATTTTTCTCATCTCTCCTTCACTCCTTTAATTATCGGCTACATCCACGTCCCTTTTTATCATATAATTGTTACATAATTTTGCAGTTACTATAAAGATGTTAAACATAAATAAATTATCTCGGTAAAATTGGACTATTTGAGATATTCCAAATGACTTTGTCCCTATTTTCAACCAGTCTTTACTTACTTGATTTAATCAGCTAAATTAGATCATTCCGCTCTAACTCAGCCATTAAAGAAGAAATTTATAAAACGTTCGTGATTTTCCATAAAATAACTACGTCATGTAAAATGTATTCTTTCCTGTCACACAAAAAAGGAGAGATTAGAGTGTATTGCAGACTAACTTCGACAGTTTTCATGATTAATTATTATCTTATAAATGGCATAAGTAGTTACACTATATCCTGACAAATATTAATTTTCATAATGCTTAATTATGTTTGTCTTTTTGCATGGGTTGTATTCGGGGGGAGGTCACCCTTTCCCCATCAGTTAGTTGGCCAAATGATGCATATGAGTGTCGTGATGTCTGTATTTAGAGTATGGTTTGGTCATCTGTGTCAAATCGGCCTGGTTAAACTCTCTGTGCGTGTAGTGTAAAGATACAACGCCGCTTGCGACAGTCAGGCTGAAAACAGGGTATGTCATCCTTCTGACATATCAAGACTAGACCCGGCTAGTCACACACGGAGGCATATCATCGTGGGAGAGTAACCCGTTGAGGGAGAGAGCACATTAGTACGTACTGTGGCTATATTTTTTTCCCTCGAGAAACTGGTGCGTGGGGCACATTCCAGAGGGAGGCTAGAGCTTCAGTTTATACTGTTGCCAGCAAGAGATGGTCGGAAGGCTAGAGAAATTAGCCAGCTCCTTCGTGTTACCTTTGCCCCAGTCCTTAAGCCGGAACACAGGAATAACAAAGTAACTGATAAGAAAAGAACAAAACAAAATAATCACGAGAGCTGGTGAGCGGGGTACAATCCGGAGAGATGTTAGAGTTGCAGGTTTTCCTGTTGCCAACAATAGGTAGTTAGAAGGTTAGAGAATTTAGCCAGTTCCTTCCTGATACTTGTAGCATTTCTTAAGCCGGGAAGCGGGAGATCGGAGATATCTGGGGAAAACAACTAGTAAGTAGTATTGAAGGGTAAGGTGGGGCTTGAATGGGACCGAGGTTGGCGCTGGTTAAGCCAAGTCACGATATTTTGTATTGGTGGCGCTCGGGTGGGTCGTAGTTGGGTGTAGCTATCATAATAATATTGCATGGGTGGAGAGTTGGCCACAAAATGACCTATTTAGTCGTTTTATGTCATCCGAAAGTACTCTACTTTGAGCAGCCAATGTACTTCCAAATTACTAGTGTTCCAATGGCAGTCGGCATTGATTCGGAGAAATTTATTTTGGGTTACCTGGAGCCTATCATTGTTATATTTTGCTGCATGGCCCCAGATCTCACAGGCATACACAATTTGGGGATGAATGATTTGTTAATATAGTTGTACCTTCTTTCTCCTGGAGAAATTTGGAGCCATTAAAGTTGGGTTAGGCTTCGCCGGGTGCTTGGCGATCCTTGCAGCCCTGGTGGTGGGATTTACACAAGTAAGCTTCGAGACAAGAGTAAGGCCTTAATATTTCACTGAGCCCACATTAAAAATGGCTTGGTTAAAAATTTAAGCTCTGGATCGGGAAGGGCGAGCTTCTTAGTGAAAATAACTGGTTGACTTGGCTTCATTTACTTTAGTGCGACATCTGAAGTACTCTGTTAGAGTGAGATAAACTGCCTCTGAACAGCGACTAGGGCATACCTTAGGTTAGAGGATTGACGAATAACTTCAGTGAAAACTTAAGCAATTTTCTAAGCAGCAGGGTACGTTTTAAACTTTGCAAATTGCAAATTTTTAATAAATATTCGAGAACATCGAGGGGAATTTTTAAAAGAGTTTCTTAACTAACCCCATCAGGTTCACTAGCTTCATTGCTTGGACGAGAATTAATTGCAGCCAGAAGTTCTCTAGGTGAGATGAGTTTCGACGCTACCAGGGTGCCTGCTTGTATGTAGTAACTAACCGCAATAAATTGTGATTATAGTGAACCGGGATCATTTATGTCTTCGTTAGGCGAAAATTATTTTTCAAAGATATCTGCCATTGAATTGGCCTTTGCGTCTGCTGCATAAATTATGCCCGTGTCTGTAATGATTTCCGGGGTAGAAATAAATTTATTTTGTCCTCTTAAAGTGCGTGAAAGGCGCCTCATTTGTCGGGGTTGCGTCCGACTTCTGTGAAAAAATTCCCGAATTTTTTTTATTTTAAAGTCCTTTATTTTCCGTGAAACTTGAGCCTTAAGGAGGTTGTATTCTCTACTAATTCCAAGGTATATATATCGTCAGCTAGTACGACGACATGTCCACCATCTTGTTTTCGTCTCCTAGAGTGCATTACCACCATGTTAGTTTAATTTTCACCCGCTAGAATGCAGTAAACATTTATTATTACTGTGGCGCCCGCCAACTTGAAATTTGTATGCCATCTTGGAAATTCGTAATTATTTAGCTATACATTCGGGAAAATTCCAAAATTCATCAAAAAGATCACTCATTTTTTAACTGATTGAGTCGATCGACATCGGCCCTTGTTTATATCCCTGGAATGATGCAAAAAATAAATTTAATGTAAAAAATAACAATTTCAAGATATCATTTTCAAAATCCTAAAAGGGGCATAAGGTCCTTATATACCAGCCTTTTGTAAGCCGTTATGACAACTTTATTGTAAAATCGTAATTAAATAGCTAAAAATTGGGGAATTTTTTTACAAATATAATTTATTACATAATTTATATTATACTACAGGAACACTTGCTAAAGTTAGCAATATTGTAAACATATAGTTCTGCATCGGCTGGAACTGACTAATTCTTAGCTCCAATCGGTTTACTGAAGACTGAGACTACCCTGATCATTTGCCTACATAGTATTTTTCTTCCTGGCAGAGTTTCTCGATACTATGTTTAACATACTGCTTTAAATCGTCGGAATTGTAAATGGGAGTATTCACTATCTTGAATGCACACTACTTCACATTTTTCTCTGAAGTATATGGTTTGCCATATACACAATGCAACCACAACTCTCAGACAGCTTCCCTCTTCTTGGTGTCTAGCCTAGGCTTCCCTCTCTTGCAATCGTTAGTGAGCATCCCGCTTCCCACATAAAATAAATAAATAACTTGTACCTCAACACAACATGTGACATCTCTTGGCAATTATCGGAACTACTTACAAAAAGTTATTTTGAATGAGATAAAATAACTCTAGTCGTTGAAAGGATTTAAAGACAGTTAGAGCCAAGAAGCCTCGTAGACTTGTAGCCTGGTAGACTTGTAGCTATATAAAGTCTCGTAGCCTCGTAGACTTGTAGCATCGTAGCCAGGTGAAGCCTTGAAGTCCTGTTGTCCTGTAGTCCAGTAGTCTCGTGGCTTCGTAGCCTCCTAGTCTAGTAGCCAAATATCAGCTAGGAATAATACTTCTTGGAGCTAAATACTTTTAGCGCCATTGACTGTTGGAGCCAAAAATATTGGAGGCAATGACTGTTGGAGCCGATGACCGTTGGAGACAATGACATGTGGTGGCAATAACATTTGGATCCAAAAAACCGATGGAGCCAAAGACCGTCGCAGCCAATGATCGTTGGAGACAATGATTTTGGAGCTAATGACTATTGGAGCCATTGACTGTTAACTCAAAACCTGTTGGAGCCAATGACTATTGGAGCCAATGACAATTGGAGCTAATTACTGTTGAAACCAATGATTTTAGGAGCTAATGACTATGGGGCCAATGACGATTGGAACCAATGACTGTTGGAGCCAATGACTATTGGAGATAACTACAATTGGTGCCAATGACTATTGGAGATAACTACAATTGGTGCCAATGACTATTGGAACCAATTGCTATTGGAGCCTATGACTGTTGGAGCCAATGACTATTGGAGCTAATGAATATTGGAGCCAATGACTATTGGAGCCAATGCGAATTGGAGCTAATGGGTATTGGAGACAATGCCTATTGGAGCCCATTACCTTTGGTACCAAAATACTATTGGAGATAATGTTTTTTGGAGCCAATGACTATTGGAGCCAACGACTGTTGGAACGTATGACTATTGGAACCAGTGACTGTTGGAGCAAATGACTATTGGAGCCAAAAGACTGTTGTAGCCAATGACTATTGGAGCCAAAAATCTGTTGGAGCCAATGACTGTTGGAGCATTTGGAGCTTTGGAGCACTTGGAACAATTAGAGCACTTGGAGCTGATGAAACAATTGGAGCAGTTGTAGCTGTTGCACCAATTGGAGCATTTGGAGTTTGGAGCACTTAGAGCTGTTGGCCAGTTGTAGCTGATATAGCAATTTGAGCAGTTGGAGCTGTTGTAGCAACTGGATCATTTGAAGCTTTGGAGAACTTGAAGCTGTTTGCCAATTGGAGCAATTTGAGCATTGGAGCTCTTGGAGCAATTTTTGCTTTCGAGCCTATAGAATATTGGCGAGATCGAATTCCTGTGACGAGATCGTATCATACCTCGTCGAATTTTCGTCGATATGTGCGTTCTTTTTCACGACGAATGTGTATCGATAAGTGTGTACTCAGTACATGATTGGCCTCATTGTTGGGAGACGAGTGGTATATTGGCATGACTTTAAAAATTATCATTTTAAAATGTTCATCGCATATTCTTGTATATTACCGTTTGGTTCGTAACGCTTGGTGTATGTGCATGGTTTGCTATATGAACTGATTAAAATATTCACCGAGTATCGACGAAAAGTATCTTTTGGCTACTGACTGGATTTATTTGACCACCTACTGGATGTACCTAGCTACCAAGTAGATATTACTTGCCACCTAATTGACGTACATTCCTAAACGCTGAATACACATTACTGGCTACCGACTGAGTGCGTATTGATACCTACTGAACGTTCCTAACCGCCGAATACATGCCTAGACACCAACTGGTCTTGCCCTGTTGCTGACTGTACATGGCTAGCTAATAACTGGTCATGTAGGCCACAAACTGAAAGCACCTGGACGTCGATTACGTGCCTGGCTCCTGAATAGAAAGACTTAATTTCAACTGAATACGTCTTGTCACCTACTGGATATGCTTTTCAGGCCAGTGAATATACATGCCTGGCCACATAATGGAGGTGTCGAGCCAATAACTACTGGACATGCTTGGCCACTAATTCATCGTGTTAGCCTGACCTCAATAAAGAAGTGCCTAACCAACTTAACGTGTCTACCTAACAATCTTTATACTTCTGTACACTAAATACATGCGTGACCAATTAATATTTATGCGTTTCAAACGACTAAATAGGTCTTGCTATTGATTGGATGTGCCTGGCTACTAAATATACATGCCTGGTTAATATACTGTTTTGTTTAACTCACTCAAACACATGTTAAGGCATATAAAGGATTCGCTTCGCCTTCTAAGAACACTGTAGAAATATAGAAATGCTAGTAATGTCTGTTTTTATTCTTGTTTCAGCATAGAATTTATGTAATGAAATTTATTTTATAAAATAACTTGTGGTGTTTCTTTCTCGAACCTGTCACTTTTGTAGTATTTTTAATTAAATTGCCCATTTTTGCATTGACCAAGGATAGAACCGAGGACGGATATAGTTCGAATGAATCATTATTTTATGCGTTTTTTTTAATGAATTTTGGAATTTTTTTCCTAATTTCTAGTTAAGTAATTACGAATTTCTAAGATGGTGGAAATATCGGCTTAGGTGGCTGGTAGTAGAGGAATTTGTGTCTCCTCTGGGACTTTCCACCATCTTTTATTGAATCATTTTTTTTTACATAAAATTAAAATATTAGCATTGTTCAAGTATCGAACCGAGGACAGGAACTGATCGAATAAATCATGATTTTAATTATAGGTTTATTTAAAAATTAATTTTGGAATTTTTCCCGAATATAGCCAAATAATTACGATTTTCCAATATGGTGTCCCAATTTTAAGATGACGGGCTATACAGTAATAAAAAATGAATACTGCACTCTAGCGGGTAAAAATTAAACTACCATGGTGGTAGCGCACTATAGCATACGAGAAAAATATGGTGGCTCCAGCAGACGAAAACAAGATGGCGGACATTTCATACAAGCTGGTGATATATGTACCTTGGCATTAGTGGTGGGAGGTTCGTCTGTCAGCGGAAAGATCTGTTGCCATTTTTTTGTCCTCTTCGGAATCGAACCAATTACGTAAGTGCATGTTTGAAATAATTATTAATTGTAATTTGATCAATAATTTTTTTAAAAATTTAAATAATTTACTTTTCAATTCTAATAAAAATTACGAATTTTAAAGATGGCGGCTGTAACGAAAATTGCTTCGATCTTGAATCCAAGATGGTGTCCGTAACGAAACGAGCAACGATTATATAATACTCATCCAAGCTGTTGGGCCTAACGATATTTGCAACACATCTAGAATCTAAGATAGCGATCGTAACGATATGTGCAACGGTGGTTTTTTTAAAAAAAATATTAAAATTTAATTAATTAATTATTTTTATAAATTTTAAAATTTTTCCCGATTTTCTAGCATAAAAATTACGGATTCTCAAGATGGTGGCCGTAACGATAATGGAAACAGTTAGGTCAAAATTGAAGTTTTCGGGTGAGATGTAAGAAATTGTTATACCATATTTATTTATTATTATATTTGTTTTAGTTTATTACTAATTAATTAAATGTTTACTCTCGCTGGGTATTGAACCAAAGGCCATTTACTAAGTAACTATACATTTGTAGTAAGAAATTATATATATATATAATTTATTGGTCAAAAAATAAATAATGGAAATTTTATGTTCTAGGACAAGGTCATCCAAGATGGCCGTCAGAGGCTTAAGGAGGCTGTTTGTATGGATTGTTAAGTATCGTTATGGAACTTGTGTTCTTTCTATGGCAATAGTCTATTGAGGTGTTTCGAATTTCGATTATTTAAATTTTCGTGGAATAAAACGGGAAATTTCTCATCAAAACGGGAATTTTTCCTTCGAAGTAGGGACATTTATAGAATATTTGAGACATTTTTGAGTCATTTTAAACTCCAAGATGGCCGCCATGACGATACAATCAGAGATGATGGTCAGCTCCAGTCTTCGCCAGCCTAGAAGCCTGTGTCAGCAGCCCCATTTGTGCACTACTTACCTGAAATAAGAATTTTTCCCTCAAAATAAGAACATTTTTATAGTTTTCAAAGATTTGGAGATTTTATGGCGGAATTTTTTTTATCCAAGAAACTAAATTCGTTGGATTTTGGCGGATTTTGGGCAAATTTTGAATGTCAAGGGCCTGGTCAAAGGTCAAGGTTATTGTAATCCAATATGGCCGCCGTTAAATCAAAATTCAATATGGTGAACATCGGTATAACCGCCACAGCCAGAAGCCAGGGCTTGGACGGGCCAATATATTCTAATAACATTTTCCAAGGCTTTTCATGTTGGAACTGAAAGCTATTTCTTTGCAAATAATTGTAATACTACTAAGCTTAATGATAATGTTTAATTAATCTGAGTAATTTAATAAACTGAAACAGTTTTGCTGTTATCAAATTATTTTATTTTAAAATAATTGTAACAACCCAATATTTTTTTTTTTTTTTTTTTGTCATTTCACTAGGTGCTGTCACTAAGAGGCCAGATCATAGACACTAGAAAATTATTTATTTTGTCACTGCGAAATATTTGGTAGTTTCTTATTAATCAAATATGTACAAATGACCACAAAACCATTTATGTTTTCAGTGTTGTTAGCAAAGTGCACACAATAACTCTAATTTAAGCCAGTTTTGAGAAAGGCAGTTGTAACACTATTTAATGCTGAAAGTTTTTGCAAGTAACCTACCAAAGTTATAAACCTGCAAAAATCAATTCATTTACTGCGCTTGTACACAAATAAATCCATGGCCTGCTTCAACATTTTATCCTTCTCGCCAGATTGCATGAGATTTTATTACATTATTGTGTTCGGTTTATTGGTTTTTCTTCAAGACGTGACAAACTAACCTATGGTCCAGTGAGAGAGAGTAGCTCAAGTGCATAACGGTATGCATCCTAACCGCTCTCCAAATAACACAGTAATTAATGCAGTATTCTAAGTTTGGTATAATCGGTAATTTAGCATCAAAAGAACTATTTACATTCAAAAATGTTTCGTATGTATTCTGTCAGCTGAGCTTGGCTGCCAAGTAGCACCACTGCTCTGCCGGCAGTTATAGTTCGCTCAGGATGCACCATTACTGCTCGGTTTTCATTTCAATTCAGTGTTCCCTGTTTTAAAGCGGGTTACTTCACACATTTTATGTTTATCCCGTAATGATTTTTTTATTATAAAATCAACGCTTATATTTATTATTTCTTTCTAAAGAGCAGCTTATTTTAAGGTAATTAAAAACATCATTGTAGTGTATATTAAGTTTCTTTGGTATATCAGTTTGAACGATATTGAAGTTCGGTAATATCGCTAATCACACATTCACTGTAAAACTGTATTAGCACTTGCTGCCATGGTCGAGTCAGCTCGCGGTCCAACAAAAAGGGCCAGCACGGACTCCAGTGTATAGCTTCAGACCAGGTGGTCCAGTCAATTTGGGCAGCAATAACTCCACTGGAGGGACACCGACCATGGTGTCCCCGAGTACAGATCACGTCGAGTATGTACCTTCCCGCGCGGGTGTCTCAAACCGTGTCGCTCAAGTTTATTCTCTATATAACTATATATTTACTATGATAAATACATTATATTAATTAAATTTTGTTTTTTTAAATACTAGTGGGTGATACATCGTTGAATATTCTCCCATCTCTTAGCAAATCGGGACCAAGAAGTAAACCCAAAATGGTCTTACCTGATTTCTCTCTTCCTGTTCATTATCAAGAATTAAAGTGATTGTGATCAACATACGACTAGAAAACCCCATGTTTTCGTAGATGCAGCATGCTAACTGCGAACTGTCTGCGTTTTAGTGTAGGTATGTATTGCACGTTGCAGTTTCGGGTCCGAACTCGACAGGTACACTGCAATTTGCCTGTGTGCAGCCAGGATAAATGACCTCACTTGTGCGTTACAGTAGAGTCTAAAATTGCATTTACCCCAAAATGTAAAGAGCCATAGTGTCTATCTCTGTAGAAACTCCATAATGTACAGCTCAGTAGAGTCCAACTTTGTACTCGCTCTAGTGTGCCAAGAGCCATATAATCTAGTCCTGTGGAAACTTCATATATAAAGAACAGAAGAGTCCAACTCTGTGGGGACTCCAGTATTCAAAGAGCTATAGAGTACAGCACTGTAGAAGCTCCATAATGTACAGTACAGTAGAGTTCATCAGTGTAAAGGCTTCAGTGTGCAAAGAGGCACAATCTAGCCCTATAGAAGTTTCATATGTAAATTGCAGAAAAATCCAGCATTATAGGGGCTCCATATGTGAAGAGTCATAGAGTATAGCCTTGTAGAAGCTTAATAATGTACAGTGCAGCAGAGTCCAACACTGCAGATGCCACAGTTTCTAGAGACAATAGAATCTCACCCTGTAGATGGTCCATATTGTACAGTGAAGCACAGCCCACCAAACTAGTGGCTCCAGAGTCTATCCCTTTTGAAAATCCGTATCTACAATATAGTAGAGTATGGCACAGGAGATGCTCCATTATCTAAAGAACCACGGAATCTAGCCATGTAGAAGCTCCAAAATGTACAGTGAAGCAGAGTCCAGCAATTAAGGGACTCTATCATTGATAAAGCCAAAGAGTATAGCCCTGTAAAAGCTCTAAAAATGAACAATGTAGTATAGACTTGCAATGTAGGGACTCTGGTATTAAAAGAGACATAGAGTCCAGCACTCTACGAGCTACATAATGTACGTGCAGTAGAGTCAGGCATTGTAGGCCGTAGAGTCCAACCCTGTACAATTTTTATATGTACAGTGCAGTTAAGTCCAGCATTTAGGGGCTTCATTATGCAAAGAGCAATGGAGTCTAGCCCTGTAGAAGTCCCTAATGTACGATGAAGGTAATTTAATCACTGTAGGGGGTCCAAGAGGTAAATAGTAATAGAGTTTAGTCATGTAGTAGCTCCATATGTACAGTTAAGTAGAGACCAGCACTATAGGATCTCCAGCATTGCAAGAATTTAAGAAAATAGCTCTAAAGAATCACTATAATCTACAGTGCGGCTGAGTTCAGCACTTATTGTACTCTAGTGTAAAAATGTTTTAGAGTCTAGCCCTGTAGGAGCTCCTAATTTAGACTGCAGTAAAGTCCAGCATTGAAAGGGCTCCATGATGTAAAAAAAATAAATTCTAGCATTGATATATCTATATTTATTTCGGTAAAGTCCAGCACTCTAGGGTATCCAGAATATAAAGACCAATAAAGCTCAGCACCGTGGAAGCTCCAAAATGTACACTGCAATAGTGTCCAGCACTATATGGGCTCTATTATGTAAAGTGGTTAGAGTCTATCTCTGTTTAAGGTCCACTGTGTAGAATGCAGTTGCATCCAGCACTGTAGGGGCTCCAGTATTTCAAGAGCCATAAATTCTAGCCTGAGGAAGCTCTAAAGTGTGGTGTGCAGTAGAGTCTAACACTGTAGATGTTCCAGTATGTAAAGATCCACAGAGTATAGCATCTACAAGCTCCATAATCTACAGTTGCTGCAGAGCCCAGCACTTTAAGTGCTACAGTGTATAAAGAGACATACATTCCAAAACTGTAGAAGCTCCATAATGTACAATGCAGTATAGTCCAGCATTTTATGGGATCCAGTTTTAATTATACATAAAGTCTCGCCCTGTAGAAGCTAAATAATGTAAAGTGCATAAGTGTCCAGCATTTAATATGCTATAGTATCTTAATAACCATAGTCTCACACTCTATAAGGTTTATAATTATCAGTGCAGCTCAGTCCAGCTCTAAGTTACTCAAGTAAGTAAATAAGCCATAGAGTCTATCCCTGTTTAAGCTCTATATGTACAATGCAGTATTCTCTGGCAATTTAGGGGCTAATTATGTAAAGAGCCACAGAGTCTAGCTTTGTAGAAGCTCAATAATAAATAGTGCTGGAGATCGAGAACTTTAGTGGCTCGAGAATTTTAAATGTCATAGTGTCTAGCCCTGTAGATGCTCCATATTGTGCAGTGAAGCAGTCTTCAACTATAAAGGATTTCATGTAAGTAATGAGGTATAGATTCTAGCCCAGTATGGCTCTAAAAAGTACATTTCAGCACAGTTGCAGCACTTTAGTGAGTGTAGTATATTAATAGCCATAGAACCCAGCACACTAGAAGCTCCTAAATGTACAGTGTAGCATATCCAGCACTGTAGGAGCTCCAGTATTTAAAATGCCATAAAGTCAAGCACTGTCAAGCTCCATGTGTAAGGTTTAGTAGTGTTCAGCACTGTAGAATCTCTAATATAAAAAGGGCCATAGAGTACAGACCTGCATTAGCTCCTTAATGTACAGTGCAGTGGTGTCCTGCAGGGTAGGTGCTCCAGTATGTAAAGATATATATATATTCTAACGCTGTTGGATGTACATAATGTACACTACAGCAGAGTCCAACAGTGTAGTTGCTTCAGTATTTTTAACATGATAAATTTTAACCCTGTAAAAGATTAATAAATACAATGCAGCAGAAGCAATCGATGAAGGGCCTCTAGTGTGTAAAGAGCCATATAGTCAAGCCCTGTAGACCTTTATGATATACAGTGCAGCAGAGTCGAGTACTGTAGGGACATCAGTATGTATAAAACCATATAGTCTAGACCAGTAGAAGTTCCATAATGTACAGTATATCAGTATCCACCATTATAGGTATTTATTATGTAGAGTCATAGAGTCACGCCCTGTAGAAGCTCCATAGTTTACAGTGCAGAGGAATTCAGAAATTTAAGGGGTATGTATGCATAAAACTATACAGTATAGCACTGTAGACATACCTATGTACAGTTCAGCTGAGTCTAGCACTATAGGGAATTCAGTATGTAAAAGGCTGTATAATTAAGCCATGTAGAAGATCCGTAAGTTAATATCAATAGAGTTCTACACTGTAAGGGCTTTAGTATGCAAAAAGCCATATATTCTAGCCCTATAGAAACTACATAATGTATAAAAGGAGCGACCTTCAGCACTGTAAGGACTATAGTATAAAAAAAACATAGAGTAATTGCAATTTAGAAGATCCATAATTTCCAGTGCAGCATAGTCCAGCCATATAGGGGCTGTAGTATGTAAAGACTCTTTAAGACTAGCCCGGTAAAAGCTCCATCATTTACAGTGCAGCTGACTTCAACACTGTAGGTGCTTCGTATGTAAAGTGCCAGAGAGTCGGGCCCTGTAGAAGTTTCATAATAGTAAAAGCAACGAGTCCATAACTGTAGAGGCTTCAGGATGTAAAGAGAGTGAGTCCAGCACTGTTGAAGTTCCATTGTGTATAATGCAGTAGATTTAGCAATGTAGGGGCTTTAGTAAGTAACGAGCCATAGAGTGTAGCCCTTTAGATGATCCATAATATATGTATAAAGCAGCTGATTTCAGAACAGTAGGTGCTTCAGTATGTAAATAGCCATATTATTTTGCCCTGTAGAAGCTACTTTATGTAGAGTGATTTATATTCCAGCACTGTAGGGGCTTTAGTATGTAAAGAGCTAAATATTCTAGCCCGATAGAAGAACATTAATGTACAAAGGAGCAGAGTCCACCACTACAGGAGTTGCAGTCTGTTAAGACCCGTAGCGTATTTCCTTGTAGTAACTCCGTAATGTACAGTGCAGCACATTGCAGCTCCATAGGATCTCCATTATGTAAAAACTATAGAGTCTAGCCTTGTAGAAACTTAATATATACAGCCATAGAGTCTAGCACTATTGAAATTCCAAAAATACAGTGCATTAGACTCAGCACAGTAGGTGCCTTTAGTAAGTAATGAGCCATTGGGTCAAGTCATGTAGATACTTTATAATGAAAAATGTAGCAGATTATGATACTGTAGGTGCTCTATTATTTAAAGATCCACAGAGTCCACAACTATAGGAGCTCCATAATGTACAGTGAAACAGATTCCAGCTCAGTAAGGACACTAGAATATAAGGATACATAATGTCTAGATCAGTCGATTTTCTATATTTAAGAGTGCAGCATAATTTATTACTTTAAGGGGGTTAGTTTATAAGGAGAGATTAAGACCAGCCCTCTAGAACACCCATTATATACAGTTCAGCAAAGTTTAGCACTGTTGGGACACTTGTTTGTAAAGAGCCGCTGATTTGAGCTCTGTAGAAGTTCCATAATTTACAGTGCAGCAGTGCTCTTGTAATTAAAGAGCCTCTTGTCTAGCCCTGCATAAGCTAAACATTTTACAGTTCTGCAAAGTCCAGCACTGTAGGGGCTTTGGTATGTAAATATCCATAGGGTCAGCCCTGTAAATGCTTCATAAGCAGCAGAGTCCTGTAGTATGGGGAACACAGTATGTAAAGAGCCATAGATTACAGCACTGGGAAGCTCTATAAAGTACAGTGAAACAAAGTCCATCACTTTTGGGGCTGCAGTATGTAAATAGCCACATTGTCTAGCCCTGTAGAAGCTCCATAATGTAGTTTTATGTAGATTCCAGCAATGCAGGGGCTTCATTATTAGAGAGCTATAGAGTCTAGCCAGGTAGAAGAACCATAATATACAATGCAGTGTCCAGCACTATAGGGGCTGCAGTCTGTAAAGATCCATATTCATATAACTTGTAGTAACTCCATAATGTACAGTGCATCACATAATAACTCCGTAGGATCTACAGTATGTAAAATGCTATAGTCTGGCCCTGTAGAAACAGTTCAGAAGAATTCAGCACTGTATGGGCTCTAGTTTGTAAAAAGTCATAAAGTTCTTAACTGTAAAAGCTTAATATGTAAAAATCAGTAGGATCCAGGAGTTCCAGTATGCAAGAGTCATAGATGTTAACCCTGTAGAAGTTAATTAATGCACACAGCAGCAGAGTTCAACAATGTATGGGTATTAATACTTAAAGAACCATAGAGTTATTAACAGTAGTAGCTCCATATATTTAGTGCAATAGAGTCCTGTAATCTAGGATCTCTAGTATGCAAGATCCATAATGTACAGTGCAGCAGATATCTCCACTTTAGGGGCTCCAATAGGCAAATAGCGATAGATCCTAGACCTTTACCAGCTCCAAGATAAGATTGCAAGATATTACAGGACTGTAGGGGCTCTAGTATTCAATGAACCATTGGATCTCACAAAATGGTAGACGCTCTACAGGGCCGGATTTAGGGGAGGGCAACCGGGGCGAAAGCCCCGGGGCCTCCACAAACGGATGGCCCCCACAAATATCCCAGTGGTTGACCAGCTATGTGTTTCTCTTACTGAAAGATTGCATGCCTATGAAGCTGTACGTTCGAGATTTGGATTTCTTAATCGCATCGAGACGATGGATGCTGAAAATTTGTACGCTGCAGCAGAGGCATTGGTGAAAGTTTATACGGATGATTTAGAGCCTAGTCTCGGTAATGAATTGATTCAATTTGTGTCTTTGATCGACTCATACAAAAAGGACTATGGAAAAGACCAATCTCCAGAACTATTTTACTACCAAATTCTCGCAGATCAAAATTTCAGAGCTAAATTTCCAAACCTCAAAATTGCATTGAGAATGTATTTGGTTTTGATGGTTTCAAATTGCACTGGAGAGCGCTCATTTTCAAAAATGAAAATTATAAAAAAATTGGCTCCGAACCACGATGGGACAAAACATTTATCGAAGCTTTCTCTCCCGAGCATTGAAAGCGATTTACTCCGGGAATTGGATTTCAGCGAAATCATCAACGATTTTTCGGCGAAAAAAGCTCGGAAGGTTCCGTTCATTAACACTAAAATTTAATTTCATATAATTCTTGTATCCGATTATATTTATGTATGTTTTTTTTAAATACTAAGAGAATCTACTTGATTTCACAATAAAATATTTATTGGAAAACTCGACTGAAAACAATTGTTCATTTTATTTGGAAAATAATTTGGGGCCAGGGGGCCTCCGCTACTCTTTTGCCCCGAGACCTCCAGACCTCTAAATTGGCCCTGACGCTCTATATTGTACACTAGCTGCCCGACCCGGCTTCGCACGGCTATACTAGTGGAAAAAAAATTAAGCCACATCTCCCATTTACAGTAATAGTAAATAAAAAAAATTCAGTGAAAATTTATTACAATGCTGTATAATATACACGAGAGAAAATGAATAGCACCGATGGTTTCCCGACTCGTGCAAGCAACGTACAACTGATGTACCCGTACTTCGCTACGACAGTCTACAGGCAGATCACTCTTGCGCCGCTCATTATACATGCCCCTCCTTGTGGGTACGCCACTGCCGCGCGATGCCCGTTGCCATGGAGACGCAGAAGGCATTAACAATGCAAAATCCTGTACTCATTCAGACAAAGTACCCACTGTTGCCTGGTTTTAACCACCCATGGGATCTAATTTTCGGAAAATGTCATCCTGCGTTACATAAGGAACATTACTGTGAAGTTTCAAGTCTGTAAAATATATATACTTGAATAAAAGGGCAATTTTTGATATTTAAAGTACCCGCAAAATTTCAACGGTGATGACTGCACTAACAATGAAATAGTCGTTGCCATAGAGACGAATGAAGCACCAACAAAGCAACAGCCGTTGCCATGGTGATTTCCTACCAAAAACTGAAAATTTTGATATATTACGCCCCCGAAACTCCCCTTAGGATCGGATTTCCGCAGAATCCGTTCTTAGTGAGCGTCTACATCATAAAATGAGTAACTATGCTAAAGTTCAAGTCAATCGGGTGTATAGTTTTAGATATCTCGTGATGAGTGAGTTAATGAGTGCTATTTCGCTTATATATATATATATATATATATATATATATATATATATATATATATATACACACACACACACACAAGTCCTTGTCAGAATTGTAATGGGAGAGGAAAATTATTGATGGGCTGAAAAATGAAAATTAATAATAATAATAATAAAAAATAATCCTAGTAAAAGAAAAAAAACAAATTATACACAGAGAGAGGAAAAAAACGATAGTTTAGGTTGCGATTTAAAGTGATAGAAAGTATTTAAATACTAATTGAACTCTTATGATGGTACTGATTGCTTTGTTGTTAATATCACACGGGTGTTTTTTACTTGTATGGGAAAATTAAGAATGATAAGGCATCTATTGCGAGGCAACAATGTTAATAGGCAATAGGAAATAAACTTCTAGCGCCTGCGGCATTGTCAACACACACTTCGTACGTGTACTGCATGTTGTATCTAACCCCCTCCAACGCATTTGATTCTAAATTGGACTTTTAGTAAGGATCCCTAATGTTATTGATAATATAATATAGCCTATAGCCTTCCTCGATAAATGTATTATCCAACACTGAAAGAATTTTTCTAATCGGACCAGTGGTTCCTGAGATTAGCGCGTTCAAACAAACAAACAAACAAACTCATCATCTTTATAATACTAGTATAGATATAGATTGGAGCAGAGACCTGCGTTGTAGGATGTAAATATCCATACAGTCAAGCAGTGATGAAGCTCCATAATGTAAAGTGCAGCACAGTGCAGCACTGTAAGTGTTCCAGTAAATAAAGACTCATAGTGTCTAGACTGGTAGAAAGTCCCTAATGTACTTTTCGTCCTCTTTCAGCATTGTAGGGTCTCCTGTGTATATATAGCCATACAGTCTAGCTCTGTAGAAGCTTCATATGCACAGTTCAGTATAGTGCAGCACTGTAGAAGCCAAATCTGTAAAAAGCCTTATATTCCTTAACTATAGCAGTTCCAAATGTTAATGGCAGTAGTGTCCAAAACTGTAGGTGCTCTCGAATGTAAAGAGCCATAGTGTACAGAATTGTATTAGCTGTTAATTTACAGTGCATCAGAGTCCAGCGCAGTAGGGGCTTCATTATTTAAAGAACCATAGAGTCTAGCCCTGTAAAAATGCCTAAATATACAGTGAAGCAGGATGCAGCCTTGAAGGGGCTACAGTATATAAGCAACCATAGAATCTGTCTCTGTAGAAGCTACATAATGCACAGTGCTGTAGTGTCCAGGACATTATCAGTTTAAGTTTTTAAAATACCAAAAAGTCTAGACAGTAAAGATACCAGGTTGTATAGTACAGCAGACTCCAGCACTGTAGGTGTTCCTGATAGTTCAGAGGTATAGAGACAAGCCCCGTAGGACTCCATAAAATAAAATTAAACGGAGTTGGAGAACTTTAGCGACTACAGTATGATAAGATGCTTAGAATCCAGCACAGTGGTTCTCGTAAATATAGAATATTGCAGAGTCCAGTAATTTAGGGCTCCAGTATGTAAAACGTTATAGAGTCTAGCACTGCCAAGCTCTTTATTTAAGATTCAGTAGTGTAAAGCACTGTAGGGGCTTTAGTATATAATAGGCCATAGAGTATAGACCGGTAGAAGATCCATAATGTACGGTTAAGCAGATTCCAGATCTGTAGCGGCTTCTGTTTTAAATGCCATATTCTGGCACTGATGAATCATCATAATGTACGTTGCAGCAGACTCCAGCACTGTAGGTGCTCCAGTTTGTAAAAACCTATTGAGTATAGCCTTGTAGACCTTCATAATGTTCAGTTCAGCAGAGTCCACCAGTGTAGGGACTTCATTATGTAAAAAGCCACAGAGTCTAGACAATTAGAAACTCCATAATGCTCAGTGCAGCATATTCCAGCATCGTAGGAGCTCCAGTTTGTAAAGATCAATAGAGTTTAGCCCTGTAGATACTCCATAATGTACGGTAAAGCAGAATCCTACACTGTAGTGGCTTGAATGTTTAAAAGGTAATTTAGTCAAGCCTAGTAGAAGTTCCATAATGTCCAGTGAAGCATAGTCCATGACTGAAGTGGTTCCCGCATGTAAAGAGTTACACAGCTACATGATGTGCAGTAAGCCACAGAGCGGAGTGAGCAGCAGGTGCCGGGGGGACGCAGTGTTCAGGGACCGGCCGCGGCTGCCGCCCAGCAGCGAGCAGGCCTGCCTGCGGTCTCGCCGCGCTCCGGCCACCCCCAGGGGGTTCGCGTCCACGCTGCGCCGCCTGCTCACCAGCCGCGACTACCTGCTGCTGCTCGCGGCGCACGGCCTGGCGCGCGGCGCGCTCAGCGCCATCCTCACCCAGCTCAACCCCGTCGTCACGCGCCACTTCCCCGTGAGTAGTCACCAACAAGTCTCTAAGTCAAACAACAGTTATCAGCATTTTATTTTTAGAGTAGACTATAAATACACTATATGTTGCATGAAGAAGAAATAAAATTATATTCTCTGAAATAAAGTATTTACAAAAAAATATTGCAAATATTAATACCATTAAAAATACATTTATAATAAATTTAACTTAATATATGTTTAATAGTTGTGTTAGAAAATGATGTAGTAATGGTGTGTGCCTGGTTACTTATGCAACCAAAGACGGCTAATACCTGCCAGATAACTAGGGGCATGCAGATCTCGCGAATAGATTTCGGGACTGGATGAAAGTTAAAACACTTGAGCACCGTCTGTGTTTCGTGATTGGGTGAGTTTATCCCAGGTACATAGCGGTTGTAACAACACCAATCACAATGATTCAGTGCGGAAGAAAACGCGTCCTGAATGGCTCAGTCAAATAAAGCAACGACTTCACGGCCGCCAATCACAAGGAAGAAACAGGTGCGTGTATACCTTGTTGCAGTCTAATAAGTGTTCACATCTTTTCGCGAAATATGCCTGCCCCTACAGATAACATTTATTTGTAGAACGATTGTTTAATCGGGCCGCACTGAAATGTGGTTGTCAGGACTGTTTGCTATTACCTACCGATCTAGCGCTAAGCAAAACTAAACACAATTTTCCAAGAGAAATTCAAGCCGTATCTTGATGTAGTTAGTACAATTTTCTTTAATCTTCGAGTAATTTCAATTGTGTAGTAAATTTTAATCTCCTTAAAGGTGTTAAGGTTTTGAAAAAGTTAAAAACATAACAATGACAACTTACTGCGTAAAATTATACAATACAGCTTTATTTTGTGAAATGCGATCTGTTTAAAAAGAACAAGCGAAACAGTTTGATAGTGAAATGCGCTGAAGGCACGTGAGACACGGGAGATACGGGAGATACGGGAGAGTGGTGTTGGCGGGCCATGCGCAGGACGGACAGGAGTTCACCGGGCGAGTTGGCCTCGTCATCGTGGCGGTGGGTCTGCTGGGCTGCGCGCTGTTCGGCGCAGCGCTCAGGTGGACGCGCAAGCACAAGTGAGTGTCTCCACGACACCTTTCGACTGCTCATCTGGATCACTCTGGGCCAGTGGGAAACCCTCAACCAAATTTGACATGTCTCACAAGCCAGCAGCCAATGAAGTGGCGTTATTTTCCTGACTGTACAGAGGACTGTGCGGTCTGCCCTGAAGGTCAATGACTCTGCGAAATATTTTAAAGTCCCTATGCATAAAACATATTGATTGGCGTGCCGAGGGTTTTTGCTAGCTGGCCAATTATCCCTCTTTCCCTCCTCTCTTGACACTACTTTTCCATTAAGTACGGAAATTAATTTTAAAAAATGTGGAAAAAATATAAAATTGGCTTGAAATAAATATTGAGCTCTGCTTGAGGTACAACCGATGGTGCGTGTACAGAACGACAAAGAAGCTAAGTGTTAGTAATTTCAAAATTCGTCGCTGCTGGTGCATCATCGTTTAGCCACAGTTTTATTAGTTGTCCGCAGGATTTGAAATCATAAAACTAGCAAATTATTATATCCGACCAAGATACACGTAAAAAACGTTACAAAATTTTGGATTTATTAAGCTTAATGCCTATAATTAATAGTCTAAAATTAAAGTGGTCTCTAACTTCTGATAATCTGAAAAGGGAATTTTAGTTTTAACTAGACTCAGTAAACTGATGAAAAACACACTACAGACAGAACAGTTTTCTTCAGAACTAAAAAGTTGCTGGTTTAGTCAAAGATTTAAATTTTTCCATTTTTTGAGGTGAAACTTTTTTCCTGAGGGGACTACGATATTCGAGTGTTACGAAAATTCCGATCGCATGAGGCGAATACGTGGTGGGGGAACCGGTAGAGGAGGAGAGTGCGTCAGGGGCGACGCCACTCGAACGCATGCATTAGTGGTCGAATGGGAACATCGTAAAACCCGGGGGGACCGGGAGGGGGGGAGACGCTATAGGTACATAGCGTAGCATGCTATATCCTTGTTGTAACGGCTGG
The DNA here is from genome assembly GCF_032445375.1 of Bacillus rossius redtenbacheri. Classification (NCBI taxonomy): domain Eukaryota; kingdom Metazoa; phylum Arthropoda; class Insecta; order Phasmatodea; family Bacillidae; genus Bacillus; species Bacillus rossius. Next base: position 230,873,874 of record NC_086330.1, read on the forward strand.
AAGGGGAAACGGCAGGGAAGAGGAAGAAATAACGAAGCAGTGATGCTACGGAATTCTCGTAACTCTGCTTGTGTTTGTCTAATACTTAGTTTTCGTATCGGCTAACAAGTGACGATATATCTTTTATTTAATTTAAAGTATTTATCATTTATTTATTTGTGTGTAAAAGAGTTATGGATTTGTGGAATGACTTCATAAATATCATTAATTTTCATGTAAATAGTGTGATTGAAAATGTAAAAAAGTGCATGCTGTTTGCCAGGGCGCGGGAAAAGGTATTTTTACATTGAGAGATCATACCGCATTCTTACATTCTCATTTATTACCTTTTGTTCAATAAAAAATACTAACAATTTATTACAATGTATACCTGATAAGCAGGAAGTTTCACGTGCACAATGTTTTTAATGTAATAGGCCTATTCTATAAAGATGTACACTCTATTGCTCATAAATTTGTGTCATGCTGGAGGTTGGAGTCAAACATGAGATCATCGCAGTCTTAACAATAACGGTTAAAAAAAATTTTTTTTGTACAAGGGTTAACCTTTTAGTCGTTTTTAAATCGTCCACTTCCAGTGAGATAAACGTTAAAATTTACTTTCAAAAAATATATTTTTTTATTTTTATACAAAAATAAAACATAAAATAAGAAGTTTTTAATTAATTAGCGTGTGCCCGATGGAATTTCCAAACGGTAAAATTTCAGGAACAATCTGACTTTTCTAAAATGTTGGAAATTTTGGATACAATGTTTTGTTCATGATAGTTTTAACTTCAAGTATGAATTTCCATACAAACGTTCATCCCCTATTTAATCCCCTTAAGGAATGATTTTTTTAAAAATCTTTTCTTAGTGCTCACAAACGTTGTATAAGGAACTCCTGTAAGAAATTTCATGGTTATAGACAAACCAATTTAAACTGTGTGTTATCTGTCAGTTAGTGGAACAATTTTATTTAATAGATAATTGAACAATTTTATTTTTAAATTCTATAAATTTACTTGTTTTCGATCTAGAAAATTAATAATAACAATCAGAACATTTACACTATAGTTATACTGCTTGTTTTTAATGTTTCATAGACATCGAGATTATTTAAAAAGGGAAATTGACAGGGATACTGTAAGAATTACACTACACGTCCTACTGTTATGTACCATTCCAACACTCACATGCCGGGATATAGGAACCATGAACCATCGATATAAGGATGTTTATGCATACGTTCAAACCCAGGCCTCAAGGAAGCGAGCTTAGTAGAGAAGGTGACTGCACACTATGAACCATCGAGATAAGAACGGCAGAACCTGTGTTAAAAACCGAGCATTAGAGAAGCGAGCTGATTAGAGAAGGTAACAGGATAGGGATACTGGAACAACACACATAATTCACTACTGTAAGTCACAATACCAGCACTCACCTGCAAAGATCAAGGAACCGTAAACCATCGTGTTAACTATGGCTGGACCTGTGTTCAAACCCTGGCCTCAAGGAAGCTAGCTCGTTTGAAAAGGTTACTAGAATAGGTTAACTCAGGAATACTCGCAACACTGTACTTCAAGGGAATAATCCAGTACTCACCTGAAATTATCTGCAACTATGAATTATCATGATAAGGAGGGCTGGACCTGTGTTCAAACCAATGCAGCAAGAAAAATAGCTAATTAGAGAATGTTACTAAATAGGAATAATGGAAGAATTTATGCCATGCGTAATGTAAGGGACCATTCCAGCACTTTCCTGCAGTAATATTGGAACCATGAACCATCGCGATAAAGAGGACAGGACCTGTTTCCCCTTATGCTACAAGAAAGCTATCTCATTAAAAAAGGTATCTCGATAGCAATACTGGAAAAATAACCCACTATGCAGTATTCTAAAGCACTATTACAGCACTCGTCTGTGGGGATCTAGGAACATAGACCCATCGAGTTACGAAGTGCTGGACCTGTGTTAAATCTGAGGCCTTGAGGAATGGAGTTTATTAGAAAAGGTTACTTGACAGGCACACTGAAGTAATAACTCACCAAGTACTTCTGAGTGGCTCCATCCCAGCACTTGCTTTTGGGGATACGGGAACCATAAAACCTGGAGATTAGGATGGTTGGAATTGTGTTCAAAACTGGGCCTCAAGGAACCAAGATCAATAGAGAACATTACCTGATAGGGATACTGAAAAAAATAACCCTGTATGCCTAACTGTACGTCACCATCCACGCATTCATTGTGGTGATCTATTTACCATGAGAAATCTTAATAGGGATTGCGGGACCTGTGATCAAACCTAGGCTTTAACAAAGCGAACAGTTGGGAGAAGGTAACTAAACAGTAATTTTAAAGGAATAACCTTGCATGCCTTACTGTAAGCCACCAACCCAGCATGCGCCTGAGGCAGCCCTTCCAGTGTCTTAAAATGTGTCTATTTTCGTAATTTTATAATCCTGAATTGTTGCCCCTTGGAAGGGCAGCCCATCAGGATTTTTCTGACAGTGGTGTTTTTGAAAGGTTGTCTGAATTGTTGCCCCTTGGATAGAGAGCCCTTCAGGATTTTTCTGACAGTGGTTAGTTTGTAAAGTGACCTAACCTAACCTAACATAAGCTAACCTAACCTAACCTAACCTAACCTAACACCACTATGTGATACCAACATAGTTTGTTTACAAATGACATTTAATCATGGCAGACAAGAAGGTCATAAAACCACTCCATTTGAATTCATGTTCACATACAAACCACTTTCAAATCTTTGGTCCTTACATGAGCTGCAAGCAGATGATCCTCACAACATAAGAGAGGTCTGGATAAGAGCTCAAGAAAACCTAAATGTAGCCCATGAGGTAAGCAGGAAAAAATACAACCAGAAACATTAACTTAATCCCTACATGCCATTCTAATGATATTAATTATCACTGGGATTATTTAATGTAAATGAGGCTAGCATTAAAAGAAAATACTTTCGAGATTTAAAACAAAATAGTCACAAAAGATGTAAAGAAGATAGTGAATTTCGAAAAAATTGATTACATTTGTGGAAAGATTCAAACAAATTAGTCGATATGTTAAGACTGTTGCTGCCTTCGTATAGTGCAGGAAACTATTCGCACATCAACTTAATAGTCTCCCTAATTGAAAGACTAAGGGAAGCTTGCTACATACAATGAGTGGGCTGGAATCGCGTCATGCTCCTGCAATATGGAAGTACTTCGATGCAAAGTCGTAGTTCGTGGACTTGGTGATTTGTTCAGGCGGAACTTGTTGAGTTGGTACAATATGTCCAAATAAATAAGGGCTTCAAGTACACATTGACAGTCATCGACTTTTATTCCGGATGACACACGTTCGTGAATCGGAGCATAGGACCTACTAACTCGGATATTTAGACCTCAAACTTATTCACGGTTGCTTCTATGCCGAAGATATGTATCCTGACACGTATTTGGTGGAGAAGATCGAAAAATGGTGAAATGGACAATCGCACGTTAAGTGGTGGGGCTTCTTACGTGCCTTTATTTCGTGATTAGCAGACTCAGAAACAGAGAAAAGCTTTCATTTGTTTTTTTTTATAACATGTAGAATTCACTTAATAATTTTTTTTGGTAAATGTTTTAATTCTTAAACCTATCACTATTATGGTAAATCGAGGTATTATTCTATCAAATAAATATATTTAAACCTAAAATAACTCTTTTTGCAACGACAAAGATTGAACTATGGACTTAAATTTAAGGAAATTATCAATGTATTTATATATATTTTTAATAATTTTAGTAATTTCTCCAACTTTTTTGCTTAATTATTTAAGATATTCGAGATGGCAGCCCAGATGGTCAACGAGATGGTAGATGCCATGTTAATAATATCTCCTGCACTATAGCATGTGAAAATTAGATTAATATAGTAGCAGAACTTTCTCGCAGATGATGTGTGTACTAGCACTCCTTGTATCAAGTATTGAAAATATTCATGGCGGCATCTCACTGAGGCAGACAATGTGCATTCCACATGGTTTTAGCGCTCCTAGTAGGACATTAAAAACATTTTGGGGGCTTTCTCACAACCAGATAAATTTAAAAAAAAGGTAAGTCTTAATATGTGTGTTATTTTTATATACCTTACAAAATATTCAGTTTGATAAATGTCTTGATGGCCGTGTGGTCAATGATGTGTATTTTCCAACCCAGAGGTCCAAGTTTTCTTTGTTCGAATCACCTCCCTTTAAATGTATTATGTATAGAAAATTAAATTTAATATATTATAAAGGTCCTAACGTGGTTACATTAATGATCATCGACAGTAGTATATATTGGCCGGTCCTGCGCCTGGGTCCTGGGTCCGGAGCTGTGTGTCCGATCTACATATTGGATTGTGACGTCACGGCGGCCATCTTGGATGAGTGTAACGGGGCACAGCGTAACGGGACATATCGTAACGGGACAAGTAGATCACGGCGTCCATCTTGCATCCGCCATCTTTAAATCGAGCGCCCCACTCATTATGATGAAATTTTCGTCTCTGTTACCATATTGATTTTTTTATGTTCCACTGGAGCCCGCCATATTGGATACCGTCGACTTTGTTTCAGCTGTTTGTTCCTAGATAGCGCCAGCGTCGCTCTTGACTTTTTCTGTTCCACTGGAGGCTGCCATCTTGGATACCGTCGACTTTGTTTCAGCTGTTTGTTCCTAGATAGCGCCAGCGGCGCTCTTGATTTTTTTCTGTTCCACTGGAGGCCGCCATCTTGGATACCGTCGAATATGTTTCTGCTGTTTGTTCCTAGAGAGCGCCAGCGTCGCTCTGCCTCGTCACATAAGGTCGATGTTCAATTACCTACCATAGCTATTATGGTTCTTATCGACATATTAATTTTTTTTTATTTATGAAAAATATATTGGAAACGCTGTGATTCGAACCAGCGCAGCTCTGATCGCTAGGTTGGAAAACATACGCCTTTAACCGCTCGGCTATCGAGACATTTACCAGACTGAGAATTAAGTAAGGTATATAAAAAAATAGCATGCATATTCAGACTTGTAATTTTTTTTAATTTTAAGTAATAATAGCACTGCCTGTTCGAGACAGAACCGCCATCTTGTATTAAGATGTAACTGTTGCAAATATCGTTATGGTCGCCATCTTGAAAATCCGTAATTCTTATGCTAGAGATGCGGGAAAAAGTTCAAAATTCATTAAATAAATTGACAATAAATATAATTATTGATTATATCGATTCCCGTCCTTGGTTCGAAACCGGTGAGGGCAAAAAAAAAACATCAGATCCTTCCTCCACAGAAGCCACCTACAGACCGATCTACCATCACCAATACCAAGGTTCATATATCGACAGTTGATATGACGTCATGTCCGCCATCTTGTCTTCATACGCTGGAGACCACCATCTTGTTTTCGTCTGCTAGAGTGTGCTGATACCATGTTAGTATAATTATCTGGTCACCACACCTTTGACCTTGACCTTGAAATTTTACCTTGACCTTGAACTTTGACCGTGACCTTAAAATTTGACTTTGTCCTTGAAATTTGACTTTGTCCTTGTCAACCATCATGGATCCGACATTTTATGTTCAGTACATGCTACCAGGAGCTACCACCTGCTGGAGTACACCATCTTGTGTGTGTACTCGTATTATAGAGTACATTTCCATCTGGATAATTTTATTCTAACCCACTACAGTGCAGTAATCATTTATTACCGAGGAGCCCCCCGCCTTCTTTAAATTAGGCTGCCATTTTGGAAATCCGTAATTATTTAGCTAGGAATTCGGGAAAAGTTCCAAAATTAATGAAAAAATCACTCATTAATTTACACATCGATTCGATCCGCTCCAGTCCTTGGTTCGATCCTCGATCGATGCAATAATGTTTAATTTTATGAAAAAAAATAATAATTTCAATAAATTATGTTCAACATTCTTAAAGAGACTTTAAATCCTCTACTCCCATCACCCTACCAGACATAAAGACCACCATATTGGAAATTCGTAATTTTTATGCTAGAGATTCGGGAAAAAGTTCAAAATTCATTAAATAAATTTGTAATCTATATACCGATTGATTAGATCGACTAAGGTCCTTGGTTCGATCCCTGGCCGATACAAAACAACTTTAATTTTAAAAAAGTACCAGAAAAGTGTAAAGTTCGAGAAATAAAACACCACAAAGTCTTTTACAAACATAATATTTATTACACAATTTCTATCCTACTACAGAATCACTTGCGAAAGCCAGCAATCTCATAAACATTTAGCCCTGCATAGACGTGCAACGACTACTTCTTAGCTCCAACAGCTCCAAATGCTCCAAATGGTTCCAACAGCTCCAAATGGCCCCAAAAGCTCCAACTGCCTTTTCTTTCAACAGCTCCAATGATATTGGGCTACATTGCTACGAGTCTAAGTGACTACATGGCTACAAGGCTACGAGTCTTAAAGGATCTAGCTGGTTCCAAGTTATACATGGCTGCGAGACTGCATGACTAAAAGACCGCATGGCTACGAAACTACATGGCTATGAAGCTACATGGATACAAGTCTACTCGGCTCCAACACGCAATGTACGCAATTTACACGCAATAAATTTAATGATTACACAGTACACACAGGAAACGGAACGTTCACACAGTACACACAGGAAATGGAACGTACACACAGTACACACAGGAAACGGAACGTACTGTGTGTACGTTCCGTTTCCTGTGTGTACTGTGTAATCATTACATTTATTGCGTGTAAATTGTATGTATTGCACGTACATTGCGTACATTGCGTGTTGGAGCCGAGTAGACTTGTATCCATGTAGCTTCATAGCCATGTAGTTTCGTAGCCATGCGGTCTTTTAGTCATGCAGTCTCGCAGCCATGTATAACTTGGAACCAGCTAGATCCTTTAAGACTCGTAGCCTTGTAGCCATGTAGTCACTTAGACTCGTAGCAATGTAGTACAATATCATTGGAGCTGTTGAAAGAAAAGGCAGTTGGAGCTTTTGGGGCCATTTGGAGCTGTTGGAACCATTTGGAGCATTTGGAGCTGTTGGAGCTAAGAAGTAGTTGTTGCACGTCTATGCAGGGCTAAATGTTTATGAGATTGCTGGCTTTCGCAAGTGATTCTGTAGTAGGATAGAAATTGTGTAATAAATATTATGTTTGTAAAAGACTTTGTGGTGTTTTATTTCTCGAACCTTACACTTTTCTGGTACTTTTTTAAAATTAAAGTTGTTTTGTATCGGCCAGGGATCGAACCAAGGACCTTAGTCGATCTAATCAATCGGTATATAGATTACAAATTTATTTAATGAATTTTGAACTTTTTCCCGAATCTCTAGCATTACAATTACGAATTTCCAATATGGTGGTCTTGATGTCTGGTAGGGTGATGGTAGTTGAGGATTTAAAGTCTCTTTAAGAATGTTGAACATGGTTTAATGAAATTATTATTTTTTTCATAAAATTAAACATTATTGCATCGATCGAGGATCGAACCAAGGACTGGAGCGGATCGAATCGATGTGTAAATGAATGAGTGATTTTTTCATGAATTTTGGAACTTTTCCCGAATTCCTAGCTAAATAATTACGGATTTCCAAGATGGCGGCCGAATTTCAAGATGGCGCGGGGCTCCTCAGTAATAAATGATTACTGCACTGTAGTGGGTTAGAATAAAATTATCCAGATGGAAATGTACTCTATAATACGAGTACACACACAAGATGGTGTACTCCAGCAGGTGGTAGCTCCTGGTAGCATGTACTGAACATAAAATGTCGGATCCATGATGGTTGACAAGGACAAAGTCAAATTTCAAGGACAAAGTCAAATTTTAAGGTCACGGTCAAAGTTCAAGGTCAAGGTAAAATTTCAAGGTCAAGGTCAAAGGTGTGGTGACCAGATAATTATACTAACATGGTATCAGCACACTCTAGCAGACGAAAACAAGATGGTGGTCTCCAGCGTATGAAGACAAGATGGCGGACATGACGTCATATCAACTGTCGATATATGAACCTTGGTATTGGTGATGGTAGATCGGTCTGTAGGTGGCTTCTGTGGAGGAAGGATCTGATGTTTTTTTTTTGCCCTCACCAGTTTCGAACCAAGGACGGGAATCGATATAATCAATAATTATATTTATTGTCAATTTATTTAATGAATTTTGAACTTTTTCCCGCATCTCTAGCATAAGAATTACGGATTTTCAAGATGGCGACCATAACGATAATTGCAACAGTTACATCTTAATACAAGATGGCGGTTCTGTCTCGAACAGGCAGTGCTATTATTACTTAAAATTTAAAAAAAAAATTACAAGTCCGAATATGCATGTTATTTTTTTATATACCTTATTTAATTCTCAGTCTGGTAAATGTCTCAATAGCCGAGCGGTTAAAGGCGTATGTATTCCAACCTAGCGATCAGAGCTGCGCTGGTTCGAATCACAACGTTTCCAATATATTTTTCATAAATAAAATAAATTTATATGTCGATAAGGACCATAATAATTATGGTAGGTAATTGAACATCGACCTTATGTGACGAGGCAGAGCGACGCTGGCGCTCTCTAGGAACAAACAGCAGAAACATATTCGACGGTATCCAAGATGGCGGCCTCCAGTGGAACGGAAATAATCAAGAGCGCCGCTGGCGCTATCTAGGAACAAACAGCTGAAACAAAGTCGACGGTATCCAAGATGGCGGCCTCCAGTTGATCAGAAAAAAGTCAAGAGCGACGCTGGCGCTATCTAGGAACAAACAGCTGAAACAAAGTCGACGGTATCCAATATGGCGGGCTCCAGTGGAACATAAAAATATCAATATGGCGACAGAGACGAAAATTTCATCATAATGAGTGGGGCGCTCGATTTAAAGATGGCGGATCCAAGATGGCCACCATTATCTTCTTGTCCCGTTACGCTGTGTCCCGTTACACTCATCCAAGATGTCCGCCGTGACGTCACAATCCAACATGTCGGATCGGACATACAGCTCCGGGCCCAGGACCCAGGCACAGGACCGGCTAATATATACTACTATCGACCTTACATGCATGATACAGATCAATACTGGCGCTCTCTAGGAACAAACCGTAGAAACAAAGATTGTAGTATGTGAAATGTGGAGCTGTAGCAAAACAAAAAACAAGATGGTGGTGATGATGTCGTTCAATATGGTCATTCAATATATTTAAGATAACGAAAAAGTAGTTGTAATGTCATATCTAAGATGGCGGATGTGATGTCAGAATTAAATATTGCAGAATATTCTAATGTAACGAAAAGTGTAACGTTCGGGGAGTGGAATGCACGGTGTCAAAATGATGGAATATAAGATGCGCGGAATAATGATCGTGACTGATGTCAATGGTCGAGGTCAATTTCGAGGTTGATATCAAGATCAATACCAAAGTCAAAGGTCAAGGCTTAAATACAATGTCAATGGTCAAATTCCAAAGTAAAGGTAAAAGTCATTAAAAATGGCGGATGTGGCGAAGTAATTTAAGTTGGTGGAGCAATATAAAGGTAGTTATGTCAGCGTAACGAAAATAGTGCAATAGTGATATCATAACTCAATATGGCCTCTGTGACTCAGACTCCAAGCTGTCATCTACTAGCCTGAACCTTAAAAAAATGAACTGAATTTAAATCAGTAAAATTTCTTGTTCTGTTATTTCCAAATAATAAAATAATATTCATCCACACATTCTCAACAACAAATATTTTCTGCTAGATCTCTTTACGTAAGTTAAGTGCAGGATTTTCTTATAGTTTTTATCCTTTCAAAATATGTGGGTATTCGCTATTTTCTACGTTTATGGCCTTACATTACTCATTATCTTTCAATATTATTTTCTTATCTTATATATAAAAATATATGTTTGTGTGTGTTTGTTCGTCTTCTGTGCGTTCGCGCATCTTTCAACTGATTGAGTTGAAAGTTAGCACCCTTGACCTTCAAGACACGAGGAAGGTCACTTGTCTATGTGGGATTTCTATACAACCAACCCTTCAAGCAGAATTTAGTTCTTATTTATTCTGATTTAAGTTTGATAAATTTTTGTCATTTTATTAGTGATGCTTTATTCGTCTCAATGGCAAAGGGCTTTTGCATTTTTTTACACTTTCTGCGTATCCATGACAACGGGTATACCATTGTTTGAATTTTTTTTTCATTCGATGTGCGGCACTGACGTACCCTCTAGGAGGGGCCTGGGTAAATGTGCAGTGCGAGTGTTCTGCCTGCAGACTGATGTAGCGAGGCGCGGGTAAATGGACTAGTAAAATATAACTGCTAGTGGGCTACAAATCAAGTTTAGTGATTAAGATGGTGATTTATCGTGAAAAATGAAGTTGAAGATTAGCAGGTTTTTTTTACTATATAACTAATATTTAATTTAATCTATTTTATGTTTCTTAGTAAAGCACAGTAAATTATAAAAACTTGGATACTTATGTAAACTGATCTAATTTGTTTAACGAAATTAACATACACTATATAAATTTCTTTATTCAAATCTCACCATCCATTTATTTCGTTTAGAAAGGGAAGAATCATGTTTTGTATGTTTTAATCAGCTTCTTTTCTCTATTTAAATAAAGGGTAAACTTTTTTTTTGGGATACAATACATTCTTAAAAAGCTGGAACAAGTGTGCAAATAAATTTTTTAACATAGAAAACGAAAAAGTACTTTATTAACTTCCTACATTGTACGTAATTATGTCACTAACCTGCCAGATTTAGAAAAGGGTTTTGACACAACATGCGTTAAAAAAATTATAGATAATATTTTTTCTTTGCTGTATTAAATGTGTTATTTGGTTTCATTTTAATGTTTTTTTTTATCTGATAATCGTTAATTAAAAAGTATGAATTTTGACTATGAGCTCAGTTTTGGGATCAAAACTCAAAACTACTTACTTGCTCGCACATGCTGTAAGTATAATTTAGTTGTGTATTGCTATGCTTATTTATGAAGTTAAACTTTCACATTTGAAGCTTAATTTTTATTGTTTCTCATGTAATGTCTCAATTCACTCATGCAAGGCAGAATATGGCGGATAAAGATTTAACGTGAGAAAGTGCTGCGTTTTTACATAGTTTCCCCAGGTACAGTGGTTACTCTCTGTCTTCATTCGTAAGTATATGTAGTTGGCATGTCACTCATTTACATAATGTCAGTAACTCCAAATAAAATGAAAGGGCCTTGTTTTTTTTTTTTTTCAAATATTAATATGCATCCAGCAAATTCAGCACATTTAAAAGAAAAAAAATACTTGCAACTAAATGCTGTGATAAACACTATCAGGTTTTAGTTTGATTACCTATGATGTTCTTTCTCCAGACAGATGACTATAGCAGCATACATTTTGATGGCTGCAGCAACTTGTATATTCGCCTTCGCGTTGAGGACAGAAGACCCCCTCTGTGTGTACTTTTCGGCAGGAGTGATGGGGTGAGTAGATGATAATTGTTTGAGACAGATTCATGCTGTCTTACAAGTGTAAGGCATTTTGAAAGTTTGTGTAATATTTGTGTTAAGATCCAACTAGATTAACGAGTGATAAACTGTTTTGCATTATAATAACCAATATAATATTCGCAATGCATTAGAGCGGGAAATAATTATAACAAAAATGTACAATATCATAAGTTTAATTCAGACATTTTTAAACTTAAACCTTAAATGTAGCAATTTTAAGGCAACCGTGGAAAAATATATGGAAGTTAAGAAAACTTTTCACTCTGTTTTGAGACTTTTTATTCATAAACTTTAAGCTTACAATGGTATATCGTTTCAATGCGTCCTCCCATGCTTAATCTAGGGTCTGTGCTATTGTTTTTACATTGTGAAGAGACCTCACTGTTGAAAAGATGCCATACACAATCGAGTATGCGAGTCGCACCTGTGTTTCCGTACCATGTGCGTCTCTGCCTGAGGACGGCAGCAGATAGCAGTTCCCGAAACGTCGCTTGTTTCTGTTTTGGTAAAACTATTGTGTTTGTTTGTCTTTTCGTTTTGTCGTGTTTTTGTCTCGTTTCAACTGTTGTGCTGAATTATTTTGGGTTCAATATTTTTGTGTTGTCATCATTTGTGGTTTTTTTTTTTCGTTCTCTTAGTACATTTTTATTTGTTTTTCTTTTGTTTGTTGACCATATTCCTGTTTCGGAATATTTTATGGTGTTTATATCCTTGTTCACAACAGAAATTGTTTGCTTAATTTTGTGTGTTTTTTGTCTTTTTTGGTTTTTTTTATTTATTTATTTTATTTATTAGTTTTTCTTCAACAGAAAAAGTTCTTAGCAATGGCGTATGTCCAAAAACTTACATCAAAAAAATACATCCCCTAATTTAAATTAGAAGAATGCATTAGAAATATATTTTGTTACACATATGCCTGTAGAAAAATAATTGTAAATATATAGGTATAGTATATAACCTGTATATTTTTACGTGACCAGGGATACATATAAGCATACTTGAAAATAGAATGTAGCCAAAGTTCTTTTAATATTTACCCATTTTGTGTTTTATACTATACACATATATTAATTATAAAAACAGTTTTAATAAGCATAGTAAAATTAATTTTAAATATGCTATGTGTAGTACCTCTATAGTACTAGTCATCCATTTTTTTATACTATTTAATAACATCGTGTTAGCTCTCCAATAATACGTAGACTCTATATTTTTTTTATGTATTTGTGTTTGATAAAAATATTACAAGTACCCATATTTCTAACATCTCTCTTTAGTTGTATTGTACAGAAATATTAATAATTAATATTATAGTGTCGTGTGGACTCTCTCTTCTTGTTTGAAGTGTAGAAAGTGTTTCTGGAGTGTAAGATGGAAGACAACTTGTACTTGAAATTAGGTAGTCAACACTAGTTCATTTATATTTTACTAGCTTTTAACCGTGGGTTCGCTCGCGTTGATGTCCTTAAATAAGTATCAAAGATATTTGCAAGGAAAATAGAATAATATGGTAATTGTTTTTTATTGCATGAATGGGATCATCAGTATTTAAAAATTCTAATATACAATTTAGCTTAAAAAACTGAAAATATGCTTTATTGAAATATGTTTCACTATTACAAACAATAAATAATTTTAAATAATAATATTTTAAAAAGTTCAAAGTATTAATGTTTAGTAAATTATTTTTTCTTTAAAAGAGCTTAAATCAGAGTATTATTCTAGGATGCTTCTGTATACAATGTTATATGATTTTCTGTCCGGTGCAGATTTCGGGCATTGGACACACGCGAACAGGCTACATAGTTGTCCATGGGAAAAGCATGGCTTTTCCAAATGCACCCCTGCTACCTGCAATGTTTACCCTTTCGCTTTGTTGATGGTAATAGTAAAACTAAGCCTAACGGGAAACTGAACTCTTTTGAATTGGAACGGTAGATCAGTGGGGATAATTGGAATTCGAGGTATGATAACACTTTCCCCTTTACCGACACCTGTTAAAATAGTAACACCAAGTATATTTTTCCCCAATTGTGTGATCTGAAGCCTCGTTTCATTACATCGCCGAGGAGAATCTAGATTTCGCATAAGCATAACTTGTACATTCAGTTTCATTTGAATTTTATGTGAGGGTAAACCCGGAAGTTCAAGTGAATTTAAAAACTCCGCAGAATATGAAGTGCTTTGTTCTGTATCCATGATTGTATCTATTGACAAATACTCCTTAATTTACCCTTGCACCTCTTTTAAAATATAAGAGTTGAATTTATTGATGATATTTTTGGCGCCAATATTGCTCTTGCGCACAACCACTGATCACTATTCATATTTTGTTGCAAGTCCGGGAAAACTTGAGTAATAAGATCCACATAATTTTCTACTAAATTACAAAACTATCTTGAAAGTAAAATATAACATTTAGCATCAACATCCAAAAAACCATCACCAAATAAAATAAACAGAAACCTAACCCCAAACATTAAAAAAAAGTTTAAGTATTGATTGGCAATGTCAGAAAAATAAAAATAAATGAGGAAGCAGATGCTATACTAAATTGAATAGTGAATTGACCGCCGGTATTACAGTATTAGATGGGCGAATTATATAATTTACTAATTGAAACACAAGATGGTGTTAAATTTAATTCTAATTACTCAAAATCTCAGGCGAGCGATCATACCTATCAATAAAATTTTTTTTGCTCTCTGGAAAAGAATATATATACATATATATTCTATAAAAAGTGTCCTATGTCCTTTACTACACCTTTGAAAATATGTGCACAAAACTTCATGATGATCGGTTCAGTAGTTTCCGTGTGAAAGCGTAACAAACAAACAAACAAACAAACTCACATTCGCATTTATAATATTTGTAAGGATTCCACTAAACACTTAGTGTGTAAGCCCACCGACGATTCAGCAGCTGGTTGGCGGCTATCGCGCAACGGGCAGCGGCCATGATATATATTACTGTATCACTGTTGTTGGTGCTGAGCCGCGCGATCACCGTGCTCGCCGCTGCCGGTCTTTGCTGCAAGGATGTTTTAAATAGAAAGTGGTCTTTTGTTATTTCACGAACGCTTCCAGTAGAGTCACAACACGGAACTGGCCTGAACACGGAACAAAAATTAAATGCGTACAGCCCAGTGAAACATGTAGTTAATCACGGAATGCATGAGCTCAGTGTGTACATTCTATATATCAACACACAATATTGCTGTGAAAAAATTAAAAATATGATTTAAAACTATAAATTATATTTTACTAAATGTTTACAGTTATAAATAGACATTACTCAATTAATTAAAACTTATACTGTAAAACATAAATATTTGGTTTGAAAAAATTAATAATATTATAAAAATGCTATAGAAATGTATGCGACGGATACACACAAACCCATCACGAACACAATACAGTGGAATGCGCATAACCAAATTACTTCTTACTCGCCAATCACAGAATATAAAACCCCAGCAGAAACCTCGCAGTGAAAACTACCTTGAAATAATAGAACACACTTCCGCTTGATAGAGAAGTCAGTAACCGATTGGAGAAACAAGTTATGTCTCTCTACGAGACTGTTTAATATAACGAAGCTCTTATGCGACACGAAATTTGAGGGATGTTTCTCTCTGAAAACATGATGCAGGATATAGTGTAAATGATGTCAAACGATGTCAAAAAAATCTTCGGAAAAATATTGCAGAATCTCTTCCGCTAGTGGAAAAAACCAAAAAGCTAAAGTGCAAATAAGATATTTATAAACACACTTTCCATGAACATTAATTTTTCTCAAAAAAAAAAAAAATTGTCGCGAATGCGCACACGAACGTTACAATACCAGAGATAGATCTCGGCATAGTAGGAGATTTATCTCTTTCTTTTTGAAGTTATACTTCTTTAAGCGCGTTATGAAAAAATGATGAGAGTGAAATTTTAAGTAGCGCGCGCATCACTGTAACACAAAATTAACAGGTTGAAGCTGCGCGCGCACCATGTGACGACATTTTCACAGGAAGATGGCGGACCCACGTGTATGAAAATAAACCCACATTAGGGGACATACCAAACGTATTGGTGGGCCAAATTAAACTTTATGATAGTGAAATTACCATGGAATTAATTTTGGTAAACTAAAATAGTCATAGTAAAGAGTAAATTACAAGGTTAAAAAACACATTATTTTGGTAATACATAAAATATAATACACATTTTCCTAGTAACCTTCTGTTAGAGCTGTGGTTATACTGCACGGTCAATATACTGAAGGGCCGTGTTTCAAACTCGGCGGTAGATTTTTTTTTCACTTTTTTTTTTTAAGTTTTACTTCTTTAGGCGCGTTATGAAAAAATGATAAAGAGTGAAATTTTAATATGCGCGCGCATCACTGTAACACAAAATTAACAGGTTGAAGCTGCCCGCTAAAGCGCTCATTAAGTCTCGAAAAAAAGCTACCAACAAAATAGAAATAGAACCTCTATTAGTCGCGCATGTTGGCACGCTCGTCGCCTCTGATCACTGATTTCATATTTATAATATTTATTCACATATTTCTCTTTTCTTCATTCACAACACGTGCTTTAGTTTCATATAAGTGCGAATTATATATGTGCTAATAAATTATATTCAGTAGTGATTTAAATTAAATATTTTGATTAATATTATTTACTATTCGTAAATATTAGTAAAAAAAATTGTGCTATATACTTTTTCAAGTACTCCAATATAATTGAGGTTATCTATCCGCATGTATTATTTATTGATATAAATAAAATTAATATTTAATATAATTAATAATAAATGTTATTAAATTATTAATGTTAAATATTTATTATGGGTTATTTAATATCTTAAAATAAAATAAATAAATTTAATAAAACATTTAATTAAAAATTGTGATAAAAACTAAAATCAAAAATCAAAATAAAATTTGAATTTTAATATTTATTATTAAATTTCATAAATAATAAATATTTATAAAAATAAATGAAAAAATTTATTGAGAACTTTTTGATGAAAATGAAAAGTGAATACTAAACTAAGAAAATAATAAATAATTAAATACTAACTAAACGAAATTTAAATTTTTGAATTTATTAATTAATTAATATTTAATTCTTTTAAAATATTAAATAATCAATATTAAATATTTAAAATTAAGAATTTTAAAATATTTCGTACAAATTATGTCATATAGGTTTATTATTCTCTAAAATTTATTAATTTAATTTTTCAAATTTAAACTGAACTTTATTGACTGTGTATTATTAAAGTAAAAATAAAACATGTTTTCTCTTATTACTACACTTCTTAATTCCAAAAACAATAAAATGTTTTATGTAATTCAAAGTATAAAAAAATATATACACTCCTTGACCATGGAATCCATACATACAAAACAATAATCAATCAGTAAATAAATTAAATAAATAAGCGCCTATGAATAAAAAAAACATTCTAAAGCTATAAAAAGATAAATATTAGTAGTATACGAATGTATGTTCTGGCACTGGCTTCTGGCTGTGGAGCGGGGAGCCGAGCCGCCATCTTGGATTTGTGACGTCACGGCGGCCATTTTTGACTCAAAATTCCTCAAAATTCCTCAAAATTGACTCAAAATTCCTCAAAATTGACTCAAAATGACTCAAAATTTCCCGTTTTCGAGGGAAAAATTCCCGTTTCGAGAAAAAATTAGGTTTTGCCCTAGAAAGAACCCAAATTCCTAAAAACGGCTTAAGCATCCTTAACTCAAGCCTGGGTTAAGCCATTTCTAGGAATAAGGATACCATGACCGCCATCTTGGATTTTGACGTCACGGCGGCCATCTTGGACGATCGTAACGGGACACCGCGTAACGGGACACAGCGTAACGGGACACAGCGTAACGGGACATAAAGTAACGGGGCACGTAGATCACGGCGGCCATCTTGGATCCGCCATCTTAAATCTGCCATTTTGGATGACGTCATTTTGTTTTCTCGAACATTCTGCCATTTTGTTTTCCGCCATATTGGATGATGACGTCACCGTTGCAATCATCGTTATGGCCGCCATCTTTAACTTTTTTATTTATTATCTGATTTTAATGATTTTTTTAATAATTATAAAAAAAAATTAAATAATATAAATTTAATAAAATATTTATAAAAAACGTACATTTACGACACGGAGCTTGGAGTCCTCGGTTCGAACCCGACGACGTCAAAAAATTAAAAATGGCGACAGGCTCCTTCCTCAATGACGGCTGCTGGCAGACTGACTTACCCCCACCACTTATGTCAAAGTATACATATATTCACCTAGTATGACGTCATGTCCACCATCTTGAAATTTAGACGTCATCTTGAAAATCTTTATTTATTATCCGATTTTAATGAAAAAAATTCCAAAATTCATCATAAAATTAATGTATTTGAATTCTGTTTGATTATATCGATGTACGTCCTTGGTTCGATTCCCGACGAGAGTAAACGACCGATCCTTCCTCCATGAAAGCTACCTAACTGATCTACCACCACCAGTACCAAGGTATATATCATCAACTGGTATGACATCATGTCCGTCATCTTGTCTTCATCCGCTGGAGACCACCATCTTGTTTTCGTCTGCTAGAGTGTGCCGATACCATGTAGTATAATTATCAGGTCACCATACTTTTGTCCTCAACTGTTGACATTGAACATTGACCTTGGCCTTTGACCTTACCTTGAACTTTGACCTTGACCTTGAAATTTGACCTTGACCTTGAAATTTGACCTTGACCTTGAAATTTGGCCTTGACTTTGAAATTTGACCCTGACCTTGAAATTTGACCCTGACCTTGAAATTTGACCTTGACCTTGAAATTTGACTTTGTCCCTGAAATTTTACTTTGTCCTTGTCGACCATCATGGATCCGACATTTTATGTTCAGTACATGCTACCAGAAGCTACCACCTGCTGGAGTACGCCATCTTGTGTGTGTACTTGTATTATAGAGTACATTTCCATCTGGATAATTTTATTCTAACCTGCTACAGTGCAGTAATCATTTATTACGGAGGTGACCCCCGCCATCTTGAAATTCGGCAGCCATCTTGAAAATCCGTAATTATTTAGCTAGAAATTCGGGACAAAATTCCAAAATTCATTAAATAAATCACTCATTAACTTACATATCGATTCGATCCGCTCTAGTCCTTGGTTCGATCCTCGATCGATGCAATAATGTTTAATTTTATGAAAAAAATTATAATTACAATAAACCATGTTCAACATTCTTAAAGAGACTTTAAATCCTCTACTACCATCATCCTATCAGACATCAAGACTACCATCTTGAAATCATGTAATAATGTAGCTAGAAAAGCGGGAAAAAATCCAAAATTCATTAAATAAATTTGTAATACATATAATAATTGATTGGATCGACTAAAGTCCTTGGTTCGATCCCTGGCCGATACAAAACAACTTTAATTTAATAAAATACTAAAGAAGTGTTAGGTTTGAGAAAATAAAAACACCACAAGTTCTTTTAAAAAAAAATTATTACATAAATTCAATACACTACTACTAGTACAAAAAAACACTGACAAATTACCAAAGCCTTTTGTATTCCTCGTTTCAAACAGTCTTCTTATTGTACGGACTAAGCCTTTCACATGACTTTAAATGTCTATACGATCCGTTCATTACCGCAGCCAGAGACGGATCGAAGTCCATATCACCAGGGTCTCACTTATATAGACTCATAAGTCGGTACAACACATGAGTCAAAACAAGAACCATGTTCATTATACTCACACTTAACTTTCTCGGAGCATTTTTTATAATGAAGATGCAAGCTATCAAGACGTGAAATTAGTTTTTTGCACTTATTGCACTGAAATTGTATTCTTTTAACATTATTAGAACAACTGCTTCTTTCATGTCTGCGAGCATTTGAGGTGATAGTAAATGATGCGTCACAGTATTTGCACTGACGCAATGTACGCTCTTCATTAGTTGAAGAATCCATTGCTGACGATGAAACTTCGGATGATGGCGGTATCACATCTGTTGAAATCTCCTCCAATGTTGACGCCGTCGTTGCCAACGGGATCTGCACCTTCTCCATCGTAGCTGTCGTCATGGTTCCCGTAGACGATGGTACAACCTCCGAGTTCGACGTTAAAGACGGTAAAGATGACATCGAGGTCTCAAGAACAGCTAATTGACACGACTTATGCACCAGAAGAAACAAACTAGGTGATCCTTACACCGCCGACGTCAGTAACAAACTGAGTGTCCTGCTGTCTAGGACTCGCTTATATACATGCACCGTATGGAACAATACGCTAGTCAAATCAAGAACCATGTACAATAATACTAGAGTCAAATCTTCAAATTAAAGAAGAGGATCATTTGATCGAAAAAAAATTCGATCTCTCCAATATACGCCAGGCTCCAAGAGCTACAATTCACGTCATCAGATCCATCTACATTTTGCTCCTATGCTTCAATTGACCATTAGCTGCAAGTGCTCTAACAGCTCCATCAGCTCCAACACGTAATGTACGCAATGTACGCGCAATACATGCAATTTACACGCAATAAATGTAATGATTACACAGTACACACAGGAAACTAAACGGACACACAGTACACACAGGAAACTAAACGGACACACAGTACCCACAGGAAACGGAACGTACACACAGTACACACAGGAAACGGAACGTACACACAGGAAACGGAACGTACACACAAGAAACTGAACGTACACACAGTACACACAGGAAACGGAACGTACACAGTACACACAGGAAACGGAACGTACACACAGTACACACAGGAAACTGAACGTACACACAGTACACACAGGAAACGGAACGTACACACAGTACACACAGGAAACGGAACGTACACACAGTACACACAGGAAACTGAACGTACACACAGTACACACAGGAAACGGAACGTACACACAGTACACACATGAAACGGAACGTACACACAGTACACACAGGAAACGGAACGTACACACAGTACACACAGGAAACTAAACGTACACACAGTACACACAGGAAACTAAACGTACACACAGTACACACAGGAAACGGAACGTACACACAGTACACACAGAAAACGGAACGTACACACAGTACACACACAGGAAACGGAACGTACACACAGTACACACAGGAAACGGAACGTACACACAGTACACACAGGAAACGTAATGATCACACATACAGTAGCGGAAACACACACAGGCTTAGTTGGAAATCAGAATACAAGAAATAAAAACATTAAATTTTTACTTTCAATATTTTATTACTTCTCAACATTACACAAATACAAGTAAAAGAAGCCATTATTGTATGTAGCCAGCTTTCCTCAGTTCTTTGAGTATGAAGGTTATTTCTTTGATGCACGGATAGTTTCCTGCACAAAGCGAGCCATGTAGAAGTCTTAGCCGGTCAACCAATATGTTTGGATCTTTCCATGATGTGTAATCAATCTCTTCTTCCACCATCCTACTTGCTTGTTTATTATAAATACTTTTAATATCACAATCGTCCCAGTGATCATAATAAGCATTATCAGATTTATTTATTATAACACGACGTTTCCATCGTTTCGGTCTCAGGACATCGCCACATTCTTCGATCTTGTCAGCTCTAGGTGCTTCATCACAGTCTATGCCTTTGTCAACAGCCTCAGAGTCACTGTAACAATCACTGTAGAAGACATCCTCTCCACCCAGATTACCGTATGAATTCGCTATCGATGATGTCGAAGTGTCTTCATCGTCTTCATGCTTCCTTTTTAGGAGTCCATCATTTTTACAAAGAATGGAGGATCTACTGAATAAAGACTTGAATGTATTCTCACTTTTCACGGTGTTGATACTTCCATTAGTTTCAGTCTTCCCGAAGCCATTAGCATCCTTCAATTTATGTTCTTCCTCACGATCGGGTGAGCTAATACCATCACGCTCAGGACAAGGAAAATTATTGTCGTAATGCAGATCACTCTTCTTTAGTCTAGTGGATCCATCGGTGTCCTCTATGCCGTAAGTAGTCTTGACTTTACATGTTCTACCATGTCTTTTTAAGCTGTCAATTCGTGTTAACAACCTGCTACAACGATTACAGCTTAACATGTTGCGTAGTGGGTTTCTAGCACAATCATTCTTCTCATGACGTCTAGCATTCCTTCTCATGGCAAAATCCTTGCCACAGTATCTACAGCGGCTTCCTTCCGATTCAGCTGCAGATAACAAACCACGATCCATGGTAGCTTCTGTGACTAATGTTAGATACAAACTGTCAGTTTTCTCCAATTGGAACCATTTCTTAAATAGAGTTTTTTAAATATTTCATCAGCGAGAGTTAAGTTATCTAATGCAAAGCAAATTGATGCAAGTAGTTCTGACTGTCGTCAACAGATGTCGCCACGTGTTGCTTGCAGGTAAATAATATCTATTTCATTAGTGTGGGATGCGGAACGCTCACTATCGATCGCAAAGGGAGGTTGGCTTCGATAGTATCCAAGGAGAAAAAAAAAGTTCGTCCTTCCTGCTAGTGCTTCTCAGATTACTCAAGGTCCGCCATCTCGAATTGTGACGTCACGGCGGCCATCTTGGATGGGTGTGACCTTGACCTTTGACCGAAACCTCAGGAATGATCGCAAGCACACGGATTAACCATCAAAATATTGATAAGAATAATCAGGAGCACACGGAGAAAACCATCATAATATTGGCAAGAATAATCAGGAGCGCACGGAGAAAACCACCACAAGTTTTCTTTGATATCATAAAAATACAAAAAAAAATTAATAAAAAAAAATAAAAACGAAAAAAATTCATTCATTCTGCTAGCTTGTGAACTTCTCATTGTTGAGCAAAGATAGAGTTCTAGTACAAGCCAGATTGTTTGAATTTTAAAATATTTCGTACAAATTATGTCATATAGGTTTATTATTCTCTAAAATTTATTAATTTAATTTTTCAAATTTAAACTGAACTTTATTGACTGTGTATTATTAAAGTAAAAATAAAACATGTTTTCTCTTATTACTACACTTCTTAATTCCAAAAGCAATAAAATGTTTTATGTAATTCAAAGTATAAAAAAATATATACACTCCTTGACCATGGAATCCATACATACAAAACAATAATCAATCAGTAAATAAATTAAATAAATAAGCGCCTATGAATAAAAAAAACATTCTAAAGCTATAAAAAGATAAATATTAATTCACATCTTTTAAAAAATGAACTATTGTTTAACCAAAATAAATTAAAAACTCTGTATATATACTATATATAATATAACCTATGTATTAAAATAACTGACATTTAGTTAGTTGTGCAGCAGAAAAAAGGTAAAATTTAATAAAATACTATTTTGTTTAAATTTAAGTACTCTCTTTCACCATAAATTTTAACCTGGTTCTTAAAAATAATATCAGTATTAAACTTCTAATCGTGAATAAAAAAGACGAAGGTGACTAAAATATAAAAAAATGTATGACTAAATTATCCAACCAATGAAATGGTACAAAGTATAGAAAGATAGTGACTCCAAAACTTGAGTCCTGTAGCTTCAGCTAGACTCGCTCGAAAGTCGTTTTCATCGTATTCGAGCAACGAATATAAAATTATGCATGCCTATTATGCAAACATTTAACTGAGAAACTTCGTATTAACGTCCAAACTATTTTAATTTACCTGCCATTTAGGAAATTTGATTAAAGTGTGGTGTATTTTACATATTTATGTTATAGCCCTTTTGTAGCTAAAGAAAACTTTATATAAATTATTATAAAAGCTCTGGAAGCTGTTTTAAGTGGGCGAGAATGACAAAACAGTATACTCAGAGTTACCTACACAAGGGAGAAACATTATTTAAAAACTTATTTCTCACATTAGGAAGTAAAAAAAATGTCGTTTTTAAATTAATAAATAAAAAAGAAGTTTGTGTAAAGCTTACTCCTTTTATTGTTAATGGTGATTTTCATTATATCTCTTTTAATATCTCAGAAATTAAAAAAAATTAAACTGATAAAAACTAATAGAGGCCCGGCCAAAATAAGGTATCAATTAGAAATAGATAATAAATTCTACAATTCTAACAATCATGTTTTCACAAAACAATTACATAAATAAAGTTAATTAGGAATTTGAAACATTGGGTAGCCCAACCAGTACGGGACTATATATATACTGATTTCACAATATTTGGATGGCGTTATGCATCAACCAGCTAAGCGACAATTGACAGTTTTGAGTAAAATTGGTTCAAAGGTTTCTAGCTTAGAAACAGGCCAATATGATATATTTTTACCCCTATCAAGTCGATACTTCGTACAATACTGTATGTCTGCACCCATGTTTGAATTATTCACAATAAAATCTATCAATGACAATAGTTTCATTGATTTTCTTTAATGTCACTTAACCAATTCCTTATTATGGTAACCAAAGATATGCATCAAGCAGTTAAGCACCAATGCGTGGTAGTTAACTTGTTGATGCAAAATATTAGAGATTATTGTGTTATGGAACAACACGTTATGTACGTTTACCACTGAATGAATACGTAACATTGTTTTAGTTTGCGAAGAACAATATAAGAGAAATAATTATTAATATATAATGGAGGCTATTATTAGTGTTCAAAAATAGTTTATTTATAGGTTCTCCAGTTTTTATCTCATAATATATACACAATTACATAAAAATAAATAGATATAATAAATGAACTCCAATGAGTAAATAAAAGGAACATTCTTCTGTGTTGTTAATACGCTCTCATTTTGTAATGTGAAATCCAGGCTTTCACCAAAACCATCAATATCATCATATGTGTCACCACTAGTGTAAAGTTTATCATAGAAACCTCTGCAGTCACTTGGGATGAGATGCATAATACTTTTGAGATCACTCAATTTTGGTGCAGATGTTGCCTTGCCATTAGGCCACAATGGTACTAGATGATCACCACTCACAACATCTCGAGCACCAAGGCGTGACGAATTTATTGACCTACGCTGTTGAAGGACGTTCTCAAAACAAGAGAAAATGGTTTACTCTTCTCAATTTCAATATTTTTTGTTTAGAGCCAACTTACACCTTTACCTTCAATGTCCTTCTTCCTGTTCGTGATTTTCTTTTCCAAGCAAGCAGATCCCACAAAATCCTCATTCCTCATCTATATTATGGTCAGTTTGTTTTTGGTACGACAGTTTCTCATTACTTGTATGTAATCACCAGAGGTGTACAATCGTTGCTGCAGCTTCAAAGCACACCCAATGTCTCCAAATTCGTCATCATTGGGCAAAAAATCTGTGCCCAGGTATTAGAAATTTCATTGTCACTGTTTCTAATGTTGCTGTTTTCCTTATGAGAACTAGCTTTACGTTCCTATTCTGCCCTCCGCAAGAATCCGACCAAAGTATTAAATGTTTCTTTCCTTTGGGCAAATGTTCCATCAGATGTTTTCGGAGACACAAGGTTCTTCTTGTGCTCCTCGACCAGATTGCCCTTCCACCCAGACATAGCAGTAGCCTTTCTTTGAACTCCCTTCATGAATACCACAGTTATAGAGCCACAATTGCCGTTTGTAAAAACAATGTTGGTGTTCGCTGAAGGTCGAAAGTCAGAACCGCTAAATCTGTGGACTATGTAGCACGCTTTATATCATTTTTCATCTCAGAACGTGCCATTTCTGCCGTCTTCTGATGGACCTCCAGCTTTGCCTTAGGTCAGGTACATCATGTTCTTTCAGCTGTGTATTCAGGGTGTCTTAAACATTACATGTGTCCTTTTTCAGTGCTTTACGCCGTAAGTTGAATTTAGAGTAGAATATCTTCTTGTAACAAGAAAGCGACACAGGTTCCGCATATTCATCTTTGTAGAGGTCATACATGACCTGAATGGTGACATGCTGTGGGAGAAAGTCACAACTGGTCTGTGCCCTGCAATAATGTGACTTATACCTGGGAAATCTGTTTATGTGGCTGACCACTTCATTCACTTTGCCTTCACTCAGTTTATTAACTCCACCAGATTTCCCCCTGTTGTCCTTGATAATTTGCCTGCTTTCTGTTTTCTTTAGACAGCCATCGATTCTATCCCCAGATATTCTAAGAGTCTGGGTAAAAAAAAATGTTTACAGACTCGGATACCTGCCAAGGTGTAACTTCTGGCGCATGTTCTTCTGCTTGGTCCTTTGACCCTTTTCCGCTTCACTTCGGCTATTGACACTTTGCTAGACAAGTAGGTACAGTGCTTTAGCTTGATAAGATTCGAGATTCTAAAATTTTTCGAATTCCCTTCTTCTTTCAGTTATTTATACTTATTTTTCCATTGCGTTTGTCCTTGCGATGGAAGTCACGAAATTATTTTGGGAAAACAACACTACCATGCTGACTAACATATTGTTGGTTTAGCTGGCATCGTTTATGTCTGGTATATCTACTTTGGTCCGGTATTTTCCGTTTCCTTCCTTTTTTCGGTCTTCCTAAATGCACACCTTCACTTTGTTAAGTACTTTGTTGGTCTTTAGTGTCCTGTGACACATTATCATTTGAGGAATTATTTGATGATACAAGAGCAATTGTTGGCATTTCACTGGCACTTACACTTGCATCTACTATAGTCGCCGCACGGTAAGTTCATACTTTTAGGAAGCCCTGCTTCAAGCTGGGATCTATTTTCAAGGTGACTATGTATCCTTCCGCCAAATATCAACAATAACATTGCCATGTGGAAAACCATGTGACTACCACATGGCAATGTTTTGGTTGGGTAACTGTCAAATAGGGATGTAATTAATGGATAATAAAATTACACTGCAATTTTTATAATTGGTTAAATGTCAGTAGAAAATGTCATAACACCATGTTTTATAATTCAAATATTAAATATAAAAAAATCTAGGCAAATTTTTATAAGCTTAGTTTAGAGTTTAAACCCAGCGTGGTGCTGTGTCTTCACATAATATCTATAAAAATTAATGTTAAGTTTTACTAAAGAAATTTTGCTGCTTCGAGATTACTATATCACAAAGTGCTATGGTTGAAAGCATGAAAATTATGTCAGTATCATTTATGAAGAATTTAACTTTAAGAAATTATTCAGAATGAGGTAGCTATGTAAACTGTTAGTTTCCTAAAGCCGTGAGTGCCAGGCACATCACTGCCATTACATCGAGAGGTCATTTGTGAATAGAAAATATCAAGTTAGGGTAAATATGTAGTTGGGCGGTATTTGCGAAAAAAAATGTTAAAAATCCGAAAATACCTTTATTGTATGCTCTTCAACTTCCTCTTTTCATTAAAAGCGGCGGAGGTAAGAAATTCCAAATACTTTAGAAGATATCGAATTTTAAAATTTCATCACAATACCAGTGCATTGATGTGGCGATTATCATTGTTTCTTGTTTACACACGAGTATCTACTTTTTTTATTGGATAATGATGTCACGTGATTGTTCGTGATAGGCCAGAATTCAAACGAACCAATACGTGATTATTTAGTTCATTTATTGTTTAAAACGGTGTTTAATTACCGCCTCCAACTTAGGTGAGTTTTTAACGTTTCTAATTTTAAAGTCTTATTTGTTATTTTGATATTGTTGTGCAAGTAATAAGTAACAAAAAAAAATACGTGAGTTATTACTGTGCATCCTTTGTTACGGGTTTGTTAGGTAAGGTCAGTTACATTATAAATAATTTAAAACTAAAGAATAATTAAAATTAATTCACATTATTTTTAATGTCGGCTTAGTTTGAAAGTATTAATAATGTAACTGACCTGACCTAATCAACCATTTTATTAATTACGCATTGACGATTCGCGTATTCACGAACACACGGCAAAATAACAAAAATGGCGTCGCTCGAATGGTTCCACAGGTCATGTATTGCAAAATTAAAAAATTCGATATCTCCTAAAGTATTTGGAATTTCTTATCTCCGCCGCTTTTAATGAAAAGAGGAAGTTGAAGAGCATATAATAAAGATATTTTCGGATTTTTAACATTTTTTTTCGCAAATACCGCTCAACTACATATTTACCCAAGTTAGTAACACTTTTCTGGCACTACGAACCGAGTCAAGTATCGGTTAAAGGTTATGGCTAACCAACATGTGTTTTGTAATTAGAGGCATTATTTTCTATCAAGCAGAATAAATTTTAAATTCAAATTCTAAGTTATACATTAAAAATTTCTGTAAGTGTGTATTTTTATGTGTCTATGTGGTTTGTCTCATATAAAAACTATATCACTTAAGTATGTACAATGCAGAAAAGAAATTTTTGCCATAAAAAACTTAACTTAAGAATCTGTAATAAAATAAATATATTAAATAAATCGAAACTCAGCAATAAATTATCACTACCATCAATATTATATTATATCCTGTAATGAAACTAATGTTTAAGAATCACATATAAACACAGCAGAGAAATTACATATCACTAAACACGTTATCCAGAACACCTGTATTTAAAAAGCATACATTAGCACATTTACCCTGAGCATATATTCAAATGCTGTATTTTTTTAAGGTTACAGGTGTTAACAAAAAGTCATGACAACAACCTACGTAGAGTTGAATTTCTACTCAAGTTTTTTAAAATGCATTCTAATTATTGACAATTATGTTTCCTTACCTAACCAAAATCAACCAAAATTTACCAAACCTAATTTAATGTAATTAAACCTCATTTGAGTTGGGTTAGGTTACATTATGTTGGTTGAGGATAGGTTATGTTAGGTTAGTATTTATTTATTTATTTATTTATTTATTTATTCATTCATGCACTCCGTTTAGTCCCAAATTAGGGACATGGAGCAAGTTAAATACAATTTAATACAATAGAAGTTATATAAAAATCAACAATACAATCATACAATCATATTACATATTGTTAAAATAATAAAAATTCTGTGTACATGCCCTTACATTTAATATGTTTTGCTTGTGGGACATTACCTAATATATAACCGAAAATATAAAAACGTGTCTGTTTGTAACTTTCCCGACATTCAAAACAAGAAAGCTGCGAGGAAGGTACTTTTACACTATTTTACAAACACGCCCCAACCTAACGGAACGTTTTCACGCACATACTTTCATAACGTGTTAATTAGTCACTCACTTTTTCACGGTCGTGACGCCCAGATCTAGAAGAAATGCTGTCATTTCTGCGACATCACCCTGTTCCAGTTGACCTGTATTCATTAACATCGTAACTCTTCGTGCCACGTTGATAATATCGTGCTGTCTCCTTCTTTACATTCATTTTAATAACCTAACAAACCGTAATAACTAACACAAAGTTACACTGTAAAAGCAATAGTTCACTACAAGTTACAATTAAGACAACCCTTTAAAATTAGAAAATTAATTAGTACACAAATACACTGGATGTTTTCGGAAAATCAGAAGTCGTTTTGAGCAAACAAGCGTTCAACATGGCTCGGGCCGACACACAGTTACGTAGGTGATTCATCCGCAACAGCTTGCAACGTCATCTATAAACAAAATAACTTAACTTTCGTATATATATTAAACAATATTACTCCAGGATCTGGAAATAAACATATGTGAAGCATTTTAAGCAATATTTATCGTTATTTCAGCTGTTCAAAATTACATACTAAGGAACTATTTCTTCAAGTGTGTAGCCAACATACCGATAAATATCGTTGCCACGCGTGTTTAAAAACTTACATATAAAATTAACAAATACAAATTATTTCAGTAAAAATACACACGTACGGAAACGTAATAGCTTGATAAATTATGTCGTCCTATTTTGTTTATTTATTTGTCAAACAAATTGCACAATAGTAAACCAAATATTCTTAGTTCCATTTTTCAACAGTTCTTCCCAAAAGTACGAACTTACCGTGCGGCGACTATAGTCAATTAATAGAGGTGACTGCATTCATGACAGGGGCACTGTCGAATATTGTTTCGGATGTGGCTGGACGATTCTCTACAACACGATGGTCTACATCATTGAACGTTCGTGCCGAAACTACTGTAGTTGCTGATACATTAATATCAACAGAATTGTTTGAAGACGGATGAGGAATCGTAGAAATGCCAGTGGCACTTAATGCAATGTCTTCTAGATTGTTGAGAGAGCTGGCAGTTTTCATGGGAGGAACGCTATAGGATATCGTTTCAGAAGTGACTGAACTGATCTCTACAACATGATTGTCTATAGCATTTAATGTTTGTACTGTACCAAGCTCTATACCACTGTATGGGCATGAAGTAATATCTTCAATATGATTTTGGTGGAGTATGTTAGAATACTCAATATATTGGGCATCAATCGTTGTATTTGTTGATGTACTAGGGGGCAGATTCCCTCGTCTGTTAAATAAAACATCATAACAGGACTCACCAGTAGCAGTCTTCAGAGGAGTAAGTTCTACAGGATCACCTGCCAATGTTGCCGACTGATTGCATGTGGTACTGTAATGTGCTACCTGCAACAAAGTATCCTCATTTTTTCCACTCATAGGACATTCTGCTACCTGTAACACAAAAATGGATTATATATATGAAACACATATGTAAAGGTTAACAACATAAATACAGTATACTGCAATAAATTATGCAACAATGCACTCTATAGCTTGGTTCACACTAATTATTAATGATGTAGCCTATGATATGCAATTAGTGCATATCAAAATTGAAGTATGTATTATTATGACTAGGTTGGTTATAATAGGTGTTTATGTGCATAATAGGTTATAATAATAAATTAATACTGTTAATTTTTTCTTTATGATTAGTTAAATTCAAAACAAGTACATTCACAATGAAGCATCATTGTGCCATTTTTGTACAGAATTGGTGAACTGAGCTTGTTCTGATCACAAAATGTAACATGATTTTGTATGGGAATAATTTGATACAAGACAAAAGCATTGTTTAATTTAATATTTAATTTTGTGAACATTATTTTACTCTATCCATGTAATGTGTGAATTTAATAATGGAACTGGTACTTACCTTTGATATACAAGCGCCGAAAACTTCCTTTCTTTAATAAAAAACAATGCATCCAACATAGCAGACACACTGCCAACGTAATACGAACTGTCGCTTAGCTGGATGATGCGAAACTCGATACACCACTTGTCGAGAAACCGAAACAGACGAGGCGGATAGCTGAGTTATGCCTTTGAATATATATACTGTATAGAAGTCGCCAGCCCAGGTTAAAATTTCTAATACGGTTTTGAGGTAGTTGGTTAATTCACCGCCGCAATCGCCACCATCTCTAGGGCATCGACTTGTGGTGGTCCCTAGCGGACAAGTCTCGAACTCTTCAAACACCCCTTCCCCCTCCCGTTCAACAACCATGAGCTGCTGTGAATGATTGGAGGGGGTTGCGGGGAATGACAGCGGGCGACAGTTCTGCGCTCTAACGTATAAATAACAACTAAGACGATACAGGGCGTTACGGCAGCGCACTGCAGCGGTGAAGTTCCCAAGCTGCTCCTCATACGCTTCTAAAAACCGTAGAGTAAATCCTATCTACTCGCGACTTCTATACAGTATATATATTCAAAGGTTATGCAAATCATCGTAACCCACATGTGAGGAATGGCGCTTAACTTTTTTCCCATTGTTTTTTTTATATTGCGAACAAAAGTTTGATTACTCTTGTACATGTAGATTGACCACTTGGCCAACAGATGGTGTGCTCAGCTGAATTTTTGAAAAATGTCGCTTAGCTGGTTGATGCATAACGCCGTCCATTTAATCTTTGACTTTTCACTGGCAGTGACTAGAAGTGGGGAATATTCGTAGAAAGTAGCCTACTGCCCCCCCCCCCCCCCCCCGGGTAGTCACAAACAAACTGAAAATGCCACACAGGTGTGGCAGCAATATTTTTGCATATTTCTTATTCACTGGGTGGCAGCAGCTGATTACATTAGTTAATTTTTCACTTTAAACTAAGATGTGTCTTGTTTTCATTAATATTTTTAATTTGTATAATTTATTTAATATTCTAATAGTTCAGACTTGGATTCAGGCAGTAGTAAACTGTGCCATAATTTTCTACGATATTCCAGCTACCACTTCATTTAAATAATGGTTGTATACCAATGTTGAGTGTTCATCCATTTATCGGTATATATATTTTCTTGAAGTATTATTGACAGTTAAAATTTAGTCACAAACTTTTGACCAATATCTTTTTTATGTAGTATTTTAGAATTTTTCAAGAAAAAATTATTTATAGTCGTTTGAATTTTATTCCTAAAAAATAATATTTCTGTAAAAACTCCATCGTTTTGAATCAGAAAGATCATCTTTAACACACACACGTATTGTACACACACATATATATATATAGTATGTATATATGTCTTGTATGTATATATATATAATATGATTTGTGTACCAAATATAATTAAAATATTCTATTTCAACATGAGCAAAGCTTTTGATACTTTCCAACACAATCTTACAATTAAATAATTATTAATTTTAGGCCTGGTCAAGCAATACGTGGTGTGTATATATATATATATAATATATATATGTATATATATAAATATGTTTTAATTATTTTACAAATATATGCTTTTAAGTCAAATTTGCAAATGCGTATGTTATTTATCTCAACTACTCTTTAATAATTAATAAATTATATCCTAACTGTAATCAAGAATTGATTAAGAAAAGATGCCGATGAAAAAATATATATTTGGGAAATATGTTTGTGAAACTATTCAGCAAGATATTTCACCTGTCCAGATCTGGTTTTCAAGTTCACAAATATCTCTGATTTACGATAGTATTTATTGTATAACCTTTAGTGAAAAGACTAATTCAATTAATTAGAATTATCACATAGCAAGAAATAACATTAAGCGTGGTGTCCACTTTTAATACCTTCGAGTTATATTGCATGCCAAGCTATTTTTTTCACCAACATTTAGATAATATTATTAGTTGCACTTGAAGATCTTCTTAGGTCTTATTAAATTTATAACTTTTCTGCATAAATACCTGATTGTATACTTTGTTCTTCAAATTGATTAGCTATAAAGTAGAATATTGTAACATAATTTGGAATTAAATAACTAATTTTGATTGTAATAGAATCGAAAGTATGCAGAAAAAAATTCTTAAAGTAATATTTTAAAATTTCAGGCTTATAAATTCCTTTTATATACATTAAATACATTCTTATATAACTTTAATTTGTATTTTCCATTTATTAGAAGTTCAATAAGTGATGCACATTTTATTATATACGTTTTATTACCATTTTTGATGCTTCAGATATACTTCGGTTTGGATTAAGAATTTAAACTTGCAATTATAGAATTAGTGACACTTTTAAAACCATAAGTAACTATACAATTTGTAAAAATATTACAACTCTTTTTGAATAATCTAGAAACATTTATTGGTTAAAAAAACTTAAGCAAAAAGTTTTTTAAAACTTTTATAATCTACATATTTATTAGGTATACACCATTTTAGTTTCTGTTTAAGATTTTTCTGAAAACCAAAGTAACCAATTATAACTAATTAGTTAATATGAACTTTATTAATCTTTATTTATCTGTGTTGTTTCGTGTTTTGTCGTAAAGTTATCATTATGTATCAGAAAGTGTCTTGTGTAAATGTGTTTTGGTTGTTATTCTATGTGCTTATATCGTACCTATTTTTTAATGTATTTGTCAACTTTCGTTTATAAGTGTCGTAAGGTACAAAAAACAGAATTTCAATTTGATCTGACAGTTGTAAAGAAGCAGAATAATATGCTGTGCATGGTAATATATATATTTTTTATTTCGTAATAGAAAAATTACTTAAATTTTAGCAGAGTTTATTTTTGAAAGATTGCAAGCCTGTGCAAACAAAGCCCACCAACATTAGATATACGAGCCTATGTCTCCCCTAGAGTGCCTGTGCTGCTTGACCTGTGCCTTCTAGACTACACAAAAATATTTCCCTCGAATTTCAGCATCTGCAAAATACATCTTGTAGACTTTAAATAATTTTATATGGATATTTAAAACTTTAATATCTGAGTTTTTTGAGCTCTATCACCCTAATAATGAAAACATTACACAAGAAAACCCTTGAATATTTGCGTTGGATTTGCACTCATTATATAATTATCTACAATTACTTCAAGTATTCCAATGTGCAAAAATGTAAATTGTATGAAGCTAGTTACATTAAGATTTTACGAGTAAGGCCGTTTTCCTCATTCCTCATTCATTTTGGCAGAATTCTCCTTCGTGCATGGAAAACTACCATATGTAATTTTTTTTAAATCGTCATAATAAGAATACAGTGCTGCTACCTATAATAAATTTTTGGAAAATTTTCTTTCTTCTCGTCCGTGATCTGGACGTTATTTTCAATTGCAACTATCACCGTCAGAAGCGCTATCTGAAAACTTTAAAGTTAACCTGAGAAACAGCTAGAGGGTTGACAGTGCTACCTATCGAGTATTCTATACACTACTTCGAGGACAATGCTGCTGTACTCATAACTCATTCCATGGAGGGTGTAAGAAAATATGACCGATTTACGTCTCGTCCTTTGGACGTATGGCAGATTTCCGTTATGGTACTCTTCCACCTTTTTCGAAGAGGCTAGGTGGAATAATTACATTATGGTAGTCTTCCGATATGGTAGTCTTCCGTCGCCCCCTAAATCCACTTAAATTCAAAGCTAAATAAAAAACGGTGTAAACTAATTAAAATTTAGGAAAATTGAAAGTTTACATTTTTCTGGCTTTTATTATTGAGAATTTTTCAATTGCATCTCTGGAGTCAAGGCTTGATGCAAATAGTGTTTGATTGCCTACACTCCAAGTGAATTAGGACATTTTTGGATCATTGATGAACGTGGCCATGTTTTTAATACGTTTTCCAGCTGACTAAATGTTATTTCTGCTGATGAAACGGTAAATGAAATCGTACATAAGATTCTTAATGCAATACTGACATTTATGAATACTGATTCAAATTGTTTTTCATGGATAACATTCAACAACACTAGCAGGTTACTTGAAACACTGAATTGAGTATATTTTTCAGGTGTATGATTTCGTCAGGAAAGTTTATCGACAAATCGATCTTATACGTTGTGACTAAGTTTTCAGCCTTAGTCCTCAAATCACTGTCTTCCATAGAGCTGAATTGAAGAACTGGGCTGAAGAGTTCAGTGAGTGTATTGGTCCTTCAAATATTGAATTGAGATCTTTTAAAATATGATCCAAAGCTCTATACACTATACTTGTTAGTTATAAAATATTGTTCTTCTTCTTCTGTATTATTTGTTTCCAATTGAGGGCAACTTCTTAATTTTGGAAACGTAGATGGTATGTTGATTTATTCCGCCACTAAACGTGACTCACTGATGATGTTTCCCCACGCATTTCTCAGTCGCTGTATGTCTTCCTTCAGAACATTAATCATTTTCACTTCAATGTCCAGAGAAATACTCTGCGACTGAATTAAAACACTCTTCATTGATGCAGCCCAACATGTTGAACCAAAATACTGTCACAGATAGGAATTGAAAAGAAGCAAAGTATTTTTTAAGACCCATAATTTTATTGTATTTTTTAAGACCCATAATTTTATTGTAGGCTTTTGGTTCGAAGCTTGACTTCAACTCAGTTAATACTCGTTATAAGGCCTTTAATAGTCCTGGGTAATGCTTTGCGACGGGAACTACTTATCACCTTGTTTGTGATTTTTTTTTTAAGCGAGAGTGATACTTCAGAAGTAAAAATATTCCATTTTGTAGAGCTACGTGCGATAAAATAATACATTGTTTCCAAGTTAAAAAAACAAAAGTACATATTTTCTGGGGTAATTTTTACCGTATTAAGTTATTGTATTAAGTATTCTGTTTAAGAAGAGAGCACATCATTTTTCTCTAACAGTTTTGATTTTACTCCTTTAACTTTTCCCCACATGTTTGCATCGTACCCTTGAGCCCTGCAGTACTCAAGAGGTATGTTATTTTTTGCTTAGACAGTTAAAATTTCATTAGTAGTATCGTCTCCACTTTTTTCGTTACAGTTAACAAATTTCACCAACTTCTCTTTTATTTAATTTTGCTTTGAGTCTTTATTTTGAATGACATAGGTATCTCAAAAGAAATACATTTTGTTCTTGTTACGATGCATCAGGAGTTGATCAACAATTATTCCATAATAAATTGCTTTTTGCCTTTCTTCAAGTATAAATTTTAAAACTTTTTCACCACAAAGTGAAATGAATTCATTTTCTCTCATCCAAAATAAGTGGTGGGCTTGTCCTCTCATCTTTTTTCCTTGCAATTGCAGTTTTTTTTATCTTAGCAAAGTTATCTCTTGTGATTTTATCGTATTTTACTATTAAATCCAAAGTCCCGAGAAAATTGCCATTATTTATTTCACCAAATGATACATTATATCCTTGGAAAGGCAACCCCCTTGATGCTAGAAAGAGTATCACGTCTAAAATTCGTTGTAAAATTGCTTTCCACTTTTGTGCTTCGTTCAAAATTTGTTTTTAAAGACCACCGTCAATACCTTTTGAATTAATTGATTGTTGGAGAGATTTACATTTACAGTAAGACTTATGATGGTCATTGTTGTTTTCATGCTCGGGAAGATTATTATAAAATATTTTCTATGGTAATTGAGCCGGAGAAAATCCTAACTTTGCAAATTACCTTCTTTTTAGGTCATAAGCAAAAAGAGTACAGGCAATGTAATGAAGTGTCTGTTTTGAAGAGCTCCAAATTAACCAGACTCTGGGGCACTTTTCTCGAGTTTACAGATTTAGAATTGTGAAGATAGCTAGAAAACAGTTTTCCTGTTTTTAGGGAATGTCTTAGCCTGACTAGATAATTCTTTAAATGTTATATTAATTTGAGAGACAATATTCCGGCGATTAGTATAATTAATTATTTATGTCCATGTGCCTGGGCCGGTAAAATCTAAAATTGATTTATCATTGTTTGAACTCTCGTCCGTTTAAATGTCGTTTTCGTGATTGCTACCCTTATTGATATAATCTACAACATGTCCTTTTCCTACCTGCACCTCCGAGGAAGTCTTGTCTGCATTGTCATCAGTTTGAACCAATAATTCACTGGGCACCGTCGCAGTAGCATCCAAGTAGGTAAACTGTCACTTTTTACACTTCCATCATCAGCACAAAGAGAACGGTTATCAATCCCATCATTCTTTTAAAAAAAAATCTTTCTAATATTCTGCCAGCTCTGCCGTTTTATGTTTCGGCACTCGTAAAATAGTAAAATAATTTTTGTTTTCTGTACCTAATAATTATTTTATATTGAGTCTTATAATGTTTACTTGTGTTTAATTACATTTTAAACCTAATTTAGTTTTTTAAATTTTATTTTATTAATGATATTTACTTTAAATTTTTGTATTATATTCCATTAAGCACACAATTCTATTTTTTGTTTGGCTTCAGTCAAAACCTTCCATTTGTTCGCCGGATGTTCTGTGCTAGCCTAAGAGTTTTTAGTAACGCCCGCCTGTCCGCCGCGCCGTGTCCCGGCGTGCTGCCCACGTGATTGTCAGCAGTTGCTTGCAGATTCTCCTCGCTCCTTCACGTGATTTCATATAAAAAATCTGTACTCTAGACCATTTTTTTTCCTAGAGAATTTTTTTAAGTACCGTCCATGCAACCTGGTGGCAGTTCGGTAAGCTTCCGATGCTCCATTGTTTTAGAATTACTTACCCGCTTCGTCCGTTGTTCTCGGCTTTCGCCAAGATGGTTCCAGTCAGTGATGGTGGTTGATTAATGTACTTTTTCGCACCATAGTTTTTTTTTTTTTGGTAGACATCTCACGTAGAAGTGGTGTTTTTATTTGGTTTTAAAAGATGACGTGAAGTTCAGTGTAAATTTATTCAGCCTCCGATTTCGGTAAGTCACGAGAAAGCATGAGAGAGAGTGAGAGTATTTTTTTTGTTGTTGCCTTTTTTTAAATTTAATTTTTGTTTCTCTGCAACCTTATGTTGCAGGAGGTTAACGTTTCGGATCCTCTTCAAGTTCTTTACGTTTTGGGTTATTCTTTAACCTACCTTCAAACATTATGTATTGAATCTACGTCCTGTCGGCCCGGGAAGCACGGTTCTGCGCCGGCTGCTGTACAAGTTTTCGTCTTGAACATGTCACGGATATTTCTCATCTTCAGCTAAGTCCGTTCCTTTTTTTTAATGAATTTTTATTATTGCTTGTCGTACAAACGTTTCGTCACCTAACGCTTACAAAAGAAAAAGACTTTCGTCGCCTAATGTTGGGCAAAAGATTTTAATTACCTAATGTTTCCAAAAAAGGACTTTAATTACTTAAATGAAGTATTTTTGTTATATGTTTTGTTTTGTTCCTGAAGAAGTTTTTAATCTACATTTAAAGTTATAGACTCAATTAGTAAAATCCTAATTATGGATATAACATGATATTTAAATTTATTATAAAAAACTAAATAAATAATATAAAGTAATTTTTAACATTATTAGCCTGTAATTTGGGTGCACCCTAGGTTTACTATTGATAACAAATATTCCATTTTAATGATAATTTTATGACTTGTTTACCTCTTCAGATGAGTCATTGTTTTTTTGTTTAGATTTAAATGTATTTTCTAACTAAATATATCACCACTAATAGATGAAGATGCATATGTTGTTATCATTTATTAAGCTAAGTTCCTCTGGATTTAAGTAATTATAATTTATGAGGTGTATTCTGTTGTGAGGCTGGTTTATCCTGACACGTTTCCAGTCAAGCATTTTACTTACATAAACAAATAATTTTATAATATCAATATTAATTTTATTATAATTTGGTAGCAGTAACATGTCAAATCAAAATCAAATAAACTAATAATAATAAACAACCAGTAGTCACACAGCCTACAGTCCCTTTTGTATCTTTAATGACTTTTAACTTCCGTTTTTGCACCCCAGATTTGTGCTTGAAATTACTCGTAGACATAATGACAAACACACAAACTGTCATACGGAAACACACTACTTAGTACCAAAAACCTTTGAGGGTGGTAGATTCACAATCGGGACACGGGATATATTTAAGAAGAGGAGCAGGCGGGCCGCGGGCCGAGGAAGATTAAAAATAGCAACATTACATCATTGACCTTGAGCCGAGTCGATGGGTTGAGGAGGAGGGCGGGCATTGTTCTGCACTGTCAACATGGTGTCACGTCAGATGGTGCTGGTTTTGTTACAGTTATAGATTCAGACACGTTCCGTACGCACAGCATATTCCGAATAATATTAATCTGGTGTTATACCTGTATTTCATCGGTACCACTAAAACTAGGCATACCTGTTTAATTGATTATATGATTTATTTAAAATGTTCTACTTTTTATTAATTCTTTTCTTTCCTTTGCGGGCCCCCTAGACCCACGGGATCCGTTGCCGTAGCCATTTGGGGCCCTGGTGCAAAGTAATACCTATTCTACTTCTGTGGAAGAAATTCCTACAATATATGGTTTTTTTAAGCGCAAAGAAAGGATAAACACACTTAAAATCAAAATCCTGTAGTAAACATTCTGTCATTGCATTCCCCTCAGTAATCTGCACCAACATAACCTGTTAAAATATCACTAACATTTATAAATGTGTTCTAAAGTACCTTTCAGTATCTTAAAGCCCACTTTATAGCTTTTAGGACATACACATTCCTACCACTTTGTACATATCTGGCCTTTAGCATGCTACTGAAAAAAGCACACAACCTCTCAAATGCCTGTAGAAGTATTTCACATTACCATTATTTAACATATCTACCGCGGGATTTCGAGCCATTGGTGTGTTAACTGGTTTACATGCAGTTATGCGATACTTATGAAACCCTCTTAAAAACGTTCCTGTCTTATTTCAGCAAAAACCTCCATCATATTTTGTTTTACTTTGATGTCTATTAAGTCTGAAACTCATCCCAAATATTTCACATCACTTTCTTTTCCTCAAGGCCTGTTTTACAATAAACGAGGGATTTTAGAAGATACTGGAGTAAGTCAAGGAATATACAGTTTTGAGTTTTCCATACCAAATAAAAATTTGAACTTTTTTTAGGTGAAATATGTATCGGATAACCATGTAGTGGAGTGATGGATACTACCTGTGTCCGGGAGGTGGGCCCTCTCCTGGACCGCCTGTTAGGCACCATTGGCTGAAGGGCCTGCCTCATCTCTGGCATCCTCATAACAGTATCAATACAGCAAATTAATTCGGAGTAAAACTTTAATTAGCCGTCGTCGTCTGGGCTAGGAGTATTACAGGTGATTGAATAATCAGATAATAGGGATCTCTTGATACTTACATACAGCAACGTGATTTAAATGCAGGCTTGGAAATAATAACAAAGTCCTTTAAAAGTAAATGATGAATACATACACTTCCAGCTTAATACAATAATATGTGTATATCTAATCCTTGAAAAATTGTACAAATGTATATTTAGTTTGTTGATACAATTTTTTCATAGAAAATAATGATTGCAGAAAATATGGTTAATCATAGTTGTACTGTATATACATAAACGTATTACAGCAAACGTCTTTAAGATCCTCAATCATACACAAACCGGATTGCTCAAAAATGGTGAAAAATGTAAACTTGTCCGTTGTCTTGTCTAGGCGATGCGGGTCATAGAGTGCAAAGTAATTGAAAGCTGGCTTTAATCATTTCAGCCATCCGACAACTGGAAGGCAATACACGAAGGGAACCTGGTGTGGGGGAAACTAGGAAATTAGAGCGTGGAGTCAGGAGTGAGGGAGATAGACACATGTAGACAAAGTCATTTGGCCAGCGGGGTTTGTGTGTTTGAAAAGTTGCTCTCTAAATATAATGGTTGAAAGACATTTGAAGACAAATTCTTTTATTTTAAGTGTAAGGCCAGCTTCTGGCTTGATACATATACTTACTTATGCTAAACTGAAAAACGTGTATTTCAAAAGACATTCAAAAACAAGATTGTTTGCTGTGTTACAAATTATTGGCCTATTGCTGGCATTTAATTCTAAAATGGCGTCAATTTCCCTTGTTTTGAGATGAAAAATGTATGAAAAATATACCATACTTGAATAAAACTTCGTAATTGGTATGTAAATTAAAATAGCAAGGACGTTTGTGCGAAATTGCACAGTAAATCATTTGAATAATATTCATAAGAGATTTTATGTTCATTGCTCTTCTTGAATATATAGTCAGTTAATATATAAAAAAACATGTATACATACATACATAAACATACATTCTTTCAAGTCTCGTGTGGTCGAGTACGATAAAAAATAATTTCGAGCGAGTTTATCTGAAGGTACTCGGCTTAAGTTTGTTGCACCCTGCCTTCTCTAAATTGTACCATTTCATTCATTGGATAATTTAGTCATAAATTCTTGTGATAACGGTTTCGCCTTATTTTGTTTTACAATTAGAAGTTTAAGATTTAATTTTTTTATAACTAGGTTAAAATTTATGGTGTAAGAGTGTATTTCAATTTAAACAAAAAAAGTATTTTATTAAATTTTACCTAATTTCTGCTGCACAACTAACAGATCAAATATTTTATTAAATATGTTATATTAAATATAGTTGATATATTTAGTTTTTAATTTATTTTGGTTTTAAATAGTTCATTTTTTAAAAGGTGTGAATTAATGTTTATCTTTTTGTAGCTTGAGAATGTTCTTTTATTTAATGACGTTTATTTATTTAATCTATTTACTGATTTGATTAGTGTTTTATATATATGGATTCGTTGGTCAAGGTGTGTATATATTTTTGTATACTTTAGATTATATAAAAACATTTAATTGTTTTTGGAATGAAGAAGTGTAATAATTAAGAGAAAACATGTTTTATTTTTACATTAATGTTAGTTGATATATCGTGTTGCAAAAAAAAAATGAGAAAAATGTCCTACTATGGCGAGATATATCTCTGGTATTGCAACGTTCGTGTGCGCATTTACGACATATTATTTTTTTAAATTATGATAATTGAAGGTGTGTTTGGAAGTTCTCTTATTTGTACTTTAGCTTTTTGGTTTGTTCCACTAGCAGGAGCGATTCTGCATTTTATTTCCGAAGATTTTTTTGACATCGTTTGACATAATTTACACTATATCCTACATCATGATTTCAGAGAGAAACATCCCTCTAATTTCGTGTCGCATAAGAGAGTAGGAGTAGTAGGCTGTTACTGGATCAATGTAAACATAGAAATGTAAACACCGCGCCAGTACCAGCCTGGGGGCCGCCATCTTGTCACGTGGGCGCCGCCATTGTTGTTGACATTGGTTACCAGGGCGCGCCGGTATGCCGCCATCTTAGTTCAGCCTTTAGTTACCGGAGGGCGCCACCGTCGCTCCGAAGGCGGGAATTGTATACAAAAAAACCTGGGCACTGGGTGGATTCGATCCCGGGGACGCACCAACGTCGTGGTTACGAGGCGTGCGCCTTGACCACTAGACCACGGGACCATATGAAGTATGGGGAATTAAATAACGAACATATGCCTTAAAGAAGCTATGCTTAAAAGAAACTATGTCTTTAAATTCCGAAAAAAAAAATGCTTAAATTTCGAAAAAAAAAAGATATGTCTATAAAACCGCCCCCCACCCCTAAAAGAAGCAACCGCCATATTTAAATTTGGACCCGCCAAGTCTTAAAAAAAAACATGCTTAAAAGAAGCTATGTCTATAAACCCACACCCACCCCCACCCCCAAGTATGTCTAAAAGAAACCCCCGCCATACTAGCTATGCCTAAACCGCTATGCTTAAAATACCTGCCATAATGTATGCTTAAACCGCCATGTTTAAAAGTCAAAAAAAAAAGTTTAAAAGCCCCACCACTCCACAACCGCCGCCATGTGGTATGCTAAAACAATGCAACCATACTAGCTATGCCTATAGACCCCACCACTCCACAATCGCCGCCATGTTTAAATTTCGAAAAGCAACCCCCACCACTCCACAACCGCCATATCCTTAAAAAAACATGCTTAAATCAACCACCCCCATATTAGCTATGACTAAAACCCTCCACTACAAGTATGCGTAATCGCCATATTTAAATATCGAAAATAAAAAAATATCGCTATATTTAATTTTAAAAAAATACCCGCCATACTAGATATGCCTAAACAGTTAACTTTCGAAAAGCAAACCACCATGCTTAAAAACCCCACCCGCCATATTAGCTATGACTAAAACAAACATAACCTCAAAATCCCGCGCAGAGAGAGCGAGATGTTGCCTGCTGGAGCGTCACTCGTAAACTGCGCAATTATAATCCCCACATCATATTATAAACATAATAATGTCTTTAAAAACAACAGTGTGTGTGCAACACGCCAAGTAATAAGCATAGTTACTATTACGTCGAGTAAAATATATAATATTGCGTAATCATATTTAAATTATTAATAATATTTTTACAGGCCAATGTGTTAAGCTTTAGCGTTAAGTAATAAACATATTTAAAATAAGGGGCGAAGACCCAGAAAAAACAACACCGGAACGCACCCCGCCTACCCCGGCGACAT
Organism: Bacillus rossius redtenbacheri; assembly: GCF_032445375.1. Lineage (NCBI taxonomy): Eukaryota > Metazoa > Arthropoda > Insecta > Phasmatodea > Bacillidae > Bacillus > Bacillus rossius. Next base: position 230,916,959 of record NC_086330.1, read on the forward strand.
GTAACAAATTAAATATCGTGTAGGGAAGCATGTTCTCACACCGGGGGCCGCGATGCGTCTGAGGGGACTTGTTGACAAAACTCCGTTAGGGAAAACGTTTACCGATGCGGCGCGTGGCCAGAGGGGGGAAGGTGACTGCAGATCACTTGTTGACAAAAAAGTGTTAACCGATGAGGCGCGGACCGGAGGGGGGAAATGAAATCTCCACTACCGATCTCGCCTGCGAACGCCCCAGGGGCAAGGTGTTATGCCAGACACAGGCGGCGAGGCCGAAAAACAAAAGCCGGAGAGGAAACCTACCAGATAACATCACGGTAATTAACCCAAGTCTTTACGGAAACGGGAAAACCTTTCCACGACACTAGGAAACGGTCGCCACACTTTTTATGAATTTTATTCACTAAATAAGTATCGGGGTACGCAGTTACCTGAATCTCAGGACCATAAAACCCGCCTTTAATTTCATTACCGTCCAAATCACTCAAATGAAACACACGTGGAAAAATATTCATAACTCTGACCACTCTGAAAACTTCGTGCGACCACCTGGGTTTGAATCCCTTCTCAAACACTGTCTTGTGTTTCGATATACGTACGTACGAACCCACGCGAGCCTTTAACCGTCTAGAATCTATTTTCTTAACATATCTGTAAACTGTTTGTAGCAAAGAGTTATCCCTCACAGCATTCGGAGCCATGCCTATAGTGCGGTGGAACCTATTATTGTAGACAGAAAGTAATTTCGGTAAAAGTGTAAGCCACTTATAATTTCCTTGCGCCGAAAACTCACGGTAAAGCATATCCTTTAAAGTCCTATTTAAACGTTCTACAACAGACGCCTTGACTTCGCTATAACTAGAGTAATGATTAATTGCGTACTTTTGCATTAAGGCTTGAAAATGTTTATTGTAAAATTCCGCTCCAGCGTCGCTTTGAATATTCTTAAAACTTCCCGCATCATTTAAAATACTCTTCATGGCCGCGGTGACTAATATTCCCGTCTTTCGTTTAACTGGAACCGCATAAGCACGTTTGCTATAGACATCTATAGCAGTAAGGATGTACTTGAAACCGCTATTTATCCTGCTGTACGGAATCATCTCCACCAAATCAATCTGCAATAAATCGCGAAGCCCATATGTCAACACAGGTCTACGAGGAAAAATTCTGCGAACACCGCGATGCAGTTCATTAGAAATCCCACATTGTGCGACACTCATTTTACGATATATCCAGCTTCCTTCAACTCTTCAAGAATAGATATCACCTCGTTGCTATGTCCGGTATGGCCAGCAGCTTGCGAGGCCATTAGTAATCTGAGGCGAGCAATAAGTTGGTTCGGGTTGTCCCAATAGATAAATTGCTTTGTGCGTTGCAAATCCAATGTTTTTTGTAACAAGCCACTTCCTCGCTGAGATGAGTCAATATTCGGAAACAATCCTTTAATGATATCAAACTTTGCATGCGTTTCGCTTTTATATCGTTTTGTCGTAGGATCATTTTTTTATAATAAGCATTTGTAATATCTAGTAAATGTCCGTATTGTTTTAAGGCAGAATCGGAGTAGGTGTGCGGCACTCGGCGGAACAATAATTCGAATAAGCCGGGAGCAGGCTGTATCAATTCTTCGTTGACGCGAATTAAATTATTATCGTGAAAAAATACTTCCGTATCCCCTAAGAACCAATGGTTGTTGCGTTTATAGAGACCGAAGGTTCCATCACCCGAGCGAAGGTTGTAGCTCCGTAAGTAAGACTGTAATTCACCCAATGAATCATTCATAACATTGCGACGTATACTAGTGTCAGAATCATAACCATCACTCAATACCGGTTCCGGCTTCACCTCTGAAGACTCTTGTTTCGGAACAATATCACGTTGCGGGATCACAAACGACTGTCCAAGACTATCCAAACGCGAATTAACAGACTTGAACATTTCCTGATTAATCGCATCCCTCTCCATTCGCGCTCGCTTAGCCAAAATATATTGGGCACGTATGTTCCGTATGCCTCGGCAGACATGACTGAAGATACCATACAGCATAAAGCCTTTTTATATACAAAATGTCTAAGTTTTAGGAGGCGGTCTGTGAGGTGTGGGCCGCTTAGCAACAGGCCTCACAGTCGATGCAGAAACCAATCCATCAACACCATTCTTAACAACACCAATAGTACGAGCCAATTGAGAAACACGTTGCGAAATGTCAGCGCCACTAGCGGTAAGTTTCAATATCAGTTCCGCCAATATACCGTTTACCTTTTCTATAATCATATTCTCAAATAGATCGAGTTTATTCTCCAACAAAGTAACATACATATCACCCAACTTTGTTGGCAGTACCGACAGACGAGAATTGATTTGGTCCACAGACCGCTGCTCCTTCACCTCCATATTACGTAAAAACTCGATAATACCAACCTGCACATCCCGTACATTGACTAACGACAAATTGAGCTCCGTAAACCGATGCAACAGCTCCTCCATCACCGTGCGAGTGATTACACTCGCGACAGAGTCGATATAATGTTTACTCGCACCATCCCCAGCATCCTTTGGCATACCCACACGCTTTAAACGTTTTCCACCCAAATCGCAATTCCCATCAAGATCGCGAGATATACACGAGTCAAGCTGACGTTTCAGAGGACCACCTCCAAACTTTGATACGCTGTAGGACATCCTTCAATGACTCGCAACAATAAAATGATCAAAACCACAACGATACCTGCCATTAAGTAAAGGATAATCCTTTACGATAACAAGAAAACCATGTTCATTTTTCCAACACAAGAAACACATATCCTTAAACGCGCGAAACTCCATATCACTGTTTACATGATCATCGTAGGCATGTCGCAAATTAAGCATATCCATGCGGAAAAGCACGATAACATTCGCATTATCACGAAGCAAATGTTTAGGTATTCTGCCATAAGTTTGACCTAGGTAAAAACAATCAACATGTGCGTGTCGACCCATAGAAAAATACTGTTGTATGATTCCTTGTTTCTCACACAGTATATCGTCAAACACAAACACTGAATTGGCCCTGGCCTCGCTAGGAGGTACCACATCAGCATTTTCCGTATACGGGAAAAATTCCAAACCTTCCACCGCTCTAAGAACCGTAGCCAGCCGTTTATACTTTGGTTGGTGCAGCGATTTTGAATATAGATACACATTCTCGAACCGAAGACCGTTCGGTTCCTCGAGTAAACTAAGTAGGACACACGTTTTTCCGCATTCGGACGGACCGACAATCAAACATCTTATTGTCGAAGGTAATAAAGAACCATGCCGCGACTCGCGAGCACTGGCTTCATCAGCCTGTGTAATCCGCACAGGCAGCGACTCGCGCTGTGGCACTACTTCCATTACGCAACTAAAAGGAAAACTATAAAAACAGCGTACTTATACCAACTGGAATCAGTATAGCGTTATGCGTTGTACACGAAAGAAGGTAGAAAGAGGTGGAGGAATAATAAACTCTGTTATTAACAAGCTGCCAGTAGAAGTACATCTGCCAGGATATAATTACTGCGGTCCGGGAACGAAACTCGCCAAGAGGCTAGCACGCGGAGTTACAGGAGTCAACTCCCTTGACGATGCGTGTCGTCTCCACGATATTAGCTATTCTAAAAGTAATAACCTAAGTGACAGACATATAGCCGACGGTATATTAGCGAACCAAGCCGCACAAATAGCAAAGAATCCCGCAACGAAATTCGGTGAAAAGATTGCAGCGTGGGGAGTCAATAAGATAATGAGAGTAAAACGTAAGATTGGCGGCGGTGTTTCAACAAAGAAAAACCGCGCCAAAAAAGGCGGGCTACTACCTTTCATTTTCCCAGCGCTGGCAGCGCTAGGCAGTCTGATTGGCGGAGCGGCGGGTATAGCCAAGACCATGAACAACGCACAGCACAATAGTAAAATGCGGGCGCTTGCAAAAAACGGTTCGGGCCTATACCTGCGTCCCTACCCAAAGTCAGGGGGAGTGGTCAAGAGGAGAAGAAGGAAGAGGGGTGGGAAAAGGAAATGAGGATACTGAGTAACCTGCCAAAGCGAGCCCTTACCACCACAGACATAAAGACAGCAATTAGGAAATTAAAAATTCCACATCTTAGAAATGTGTTTATGAAGGATAAATTACCCACAAAACCATATCACAACGAGAGCGGTATTATTAATTTAGATACGAGTAAGGGGCCCGGAACGCATTGGGTAGCGTATGCCAAGACCGGTCGTACGGCTCGGTATTACAATAGTTTTGGAGACCTGCCGCCCCCTTTAGAAATGCAGCGATACCTGAGAGGCTGCAAAATAACATATAATTACGATAGACAGCAAAAGTTAAACTCATTCAACTGCGGACACTTGTGCATAAAGTTTCTCATCTCGGTATATAAGAGAACCGGCTTCGAAAGAACATGTCCATCACGCTAATACTAAGTGGAAACACATCGGAACTGTGTTCAACACACTTCCCACCGATCGACGTAAGTGACGGGTTATGGCAGCTCGCTCTCGTGGATTTTACCGTATACAATTCCATCCCGAACGTGGACGAAAACAACCGAATGTTTAGGTACAAGCTGAAGAACGAAGAGATGACGCGAGAAATTAAATTACCTATAGGTTCCTACGAAGTCTTAGACATTGAAACGTATATTAAACAACACCTACCCACAGACGTAATGTTTTCGTTGAAAGGTAATCCAAACACTCTACAATGCGTATTGCACAGCAATGCACAAATCGACTGCACCGGCGACTGTTCCCTAGCCCCGATGCTTGGATTCGAACCGGAAGTATACGAGGCGAATAAAATTCACGAGTCGACCCAGCCCGTAAACGTGATACCGGTAAACGTGATTAGAATCACGGCGAATATTATTGGCCACAGCTTCCTTAATGGAAAACCAAACAGTACGATACACGAATTTTCCCCGAACGTTCCTCCAGGATATAAGCTCAGTGATACGCCTCAAACACTCATTTACAGTCCGGTTACCGTGCAACAAATACGAGAGTTGGTTATTAGAGTGGTAGACCAGAACGGTAAATTAATCAACTTTAGAAACGAGGTGATTACACTACGCTTACATTTGAAAAAAGTATGGGCGTAAGATACTTTGGTTTGCATAAAGGGGCGGGGGTGAGCAAGCATAGAGCCAGTACGAAAGCAAACATCAAGCGTTTAACACCTGCCAACGTGAGGTTCCTAGAAAAATTAGGTTTCAAAGTATTTCCAAATGGAATATAGTATACTCGATGTGCAACAATCACCGCACTTTGACGATGCAGTCTCAAAATGTGAAATGCACACGTACAAACCATACATTGCGGGACCGTACGAGCCAAGCTCCGAGATAGTTATAGCAATACAAAACTCTGACGTGTATACGCACATTGCTAAATCGTTTCTGCGAATTCGCGGTGTATTCACGAAACCAAACGGACAGAAACCAGACAATGCAAAAATCGTAAACAATGGTATACTACATATGATAAAACGAATATCATTCGAACTTAACGGAGTGACAATCGACGAGGTACGTGAAGTTGGAATTGTGACAACTGTGAAAAACTATTTATCGCGCACGCGTGATGAAAAATCCGTAAATAAGATGGCGGGATGGTGTCCGGACGGCGACTACAATTTACCACTTACAGCGCAAGGCGAGTTTGAGATATGCGTTCCGTTGAACCAGTTGCTAGGCTTTGCAGAAGACTATAAACAAATATTAATAAATTGTAAACAAACGCTCGTTATAATCACCGCAAACAGTTATATTAACGCTATAATGGACACAAGCGATCAGCCACAGCAAGTGACATTAAGTTTGCAATCTATCGACTGGCTTGTTCCGCATGTAACGGTAAGCCCCGCCCAGCGCACACGGCTGTTGAAAATGATTGAAAAAGGCCGCGACATAGATATGGCTTTCAGATCGTGGGGAGTAGAAGTTTACCCGAGTTTACCACCATCACAGAGCGTCAGTTGGGCTGTAAAATCTAGTTTCTCCAGCGAACGCCCTCGTTATATAATAGTGGCATTTCAAACCGGCAGGCATAATGTTCTAGCCGCAAACAAATCTAAATTCGACCATTGTAATTTACAAAATATCAAGGTCTATCTTAATTCCGAGGCGTATCCATATTCGGACCTAGCAATAAACTTTACGAATGGATACTACCTACTTGCATATAATATGTACTCGGACTTTCAAGCGAGCTACTACGGTAGACTAAATACGCCTCTACTTGACCCGGAGGGATTTAAAGATAAGGCCCCTCTCTTTGTATTCGATGTGTCTTGTCAAAACGAAAAACTGACCTCAACCGTCATAGATTGTAAAATAGACATTACCGCAGCAAACAATATACCGCCGCTAACACAGGCATACGCAATTATCCTACACGATAGATTAGTATCGTACAACCCGAGGGATCAAAGTATTAAAATAATGAGCTAAACGCGATGTATGTTCAGTCGTGTCTCAGCCGCCATGGCGAAGTGTGTTAACCTCCAAGGCTTCTTCTCACAGCACGGGTTTATCATTAAGGAAGTTAGCATCGCAGACGCGGAAGGGAACGTGATTACGCGCTCGTTTCAACCACCATTTGCGTGGGAACATTTAATTAGCAAACATCAACAAACAAACACGTGGCTCACCAACACCTTCCACAATCTGAAATGGGAAGACGGAATATTTCCCTACACAAGCCTGCCAAACATATTGACGGCACACCTGAGTGGAACTATAATGGTCGCCGGAGCCGAACAGAAACGTTGGTTAGCTAAACATTGTCGCAAACATGTGCGCATAGTGAACGTTCAAAGTGAATATGGCTGCCCATCATTAAAGTTATTAGATAAAACGTACAGCAACAACCGCAGAGGCACAAGACCGGTATCGTCGCGCCACAACGCAGCGCTGCTCAGAGCATGGATGATTGAAAACATTGTCGAGAGCAATGATAAGGCGGAAATATCAGAGGAGGGGTAGGCCTCAAGGTCACCGCAAGCGGCGAGATGTCGGTATAAATATAGCTCGGTGGTCCAGAGTAAACAACATCCCAATGCCTTCGTATCTAAATACCCAAGTAACAGATCATGCAATGAACTGTTCCGAATGCCGTGATTGCATAATACATTTAATTATTCATCTGGTAAATATTGTTTTAAATAGACACGCAGGTCCGTGCGTGAACAGTCGTGCAGAAACAGTGACGGTGTAAAGATGGCTAGCTTTAATCCCCGGAACACGTATCCAGATGTAACTCCAAGCGTAGGCAGTGTAGAGTATAGCGAGTGGAGTCAGGGCGCATTGAGACATGTTACGGAAGAATGTGACTCTACAGTGCACTCGAAACATATTCACAACCCAAGACCGGAAGACCTGCCTCTAGAAGTGATTCCCTGCCCCGGCTTCGGCGAGTGCTGCGTTAGTATGCTACGCACCGATACAACTCTACCCGCAACAAGTGAAGAGGTCTACGCACACGCCTTCGAGACGCAGCCGCCATTGCCCGCCTGCAGCCAGACTTCACCGCCGCGGGTAGAGCCGAGACGCCGACGCCGCCCTTCCGCCCGCAGAGCGCGGGGCCTCGATGAGGGCGACTTGGGTCCAGCGGTGAGCAGTGACGAAAGAGTGTTAGACATTGCCAGAACCGCACTGCGCAAAGTACTTACAAACCTTTTAAAGAAAATATAATTTATTTTATACATAACTTTTGTATTGACATGTAATACCATTTATACGTTAAATTGTTTTCAATGTAACTTTTAACTTATACGTAAATTGATTTCAGTGTATTTTTTTTTAATTTGCGTGTAATATCATTTAAACGTAAACACGTCTTCAGTGTAATATCTTTATACGTAAATTGTTTTCACGTTTTGTATTATTTTATACGTATCATTGTTTTGTATTATTTTATACGTCAACATTGTCTTCAGTGTAATAACTTTATACGTAAAATTGTTTATACATAAAAATTGTTTATACGTATTATTGTCTTCGGTGTAATATCTTTATACGTAAATTGTTTTCAATGTAACAAGTTTGTAACTCTATTCCAACGGGTGTGGGCTATTAAAAACATAAAAAAATGTCTCGATGTATTTTTCTTTCTACTTGACCCTGACAACCTCACTAATGTGTTCACTCGTAACCATGCAAACCACATAAATATGATTTTAAAAATGTCTTCACACTTGACCTTGCAAACCACACTAATGTGTTTACTCGTGACCTTGCAATGACCTTGCAAACAACTAATGTGTTCACACTAAATTTTGTCTTAAGACGGAAAAACGTCTGTGTGACGTACGTGTGGTGAAAGTGTGTCCAACCCGGACTGACCTAGCTGGGCATGTATAAATACCGCCGTCGGGAGGCGATTGCTTGCATTTGATGTCGGCGCATGCTACGTGAGGTAAGTCTCCTCCGCTAGTGTTAATTCTACGTCTCTACATGGTCCCTCCCGCTGGCTGGGCTGGGCAGGCTCCCCTCCCCGACTGCCGGCTGGGCGGACGCCTCCCAGACTGCCGGGCGAGCTCCCCTCCCCAACTGCGGGGCGGGGAAAGGCTTGTTGTCATGACAACACGGAGCGGAGGGGAGTGCGCTCAGTCGCGTTTACGGCGCGCGCAGAGTAACAAGTTCACAGTCGCTCTGTCATGTTTACAGCGACACATAGTTTGCGCTCAGTCACGCTTAAGGGCTTCACTCAAGACCCTTTCCTTTAATATTATCAAATGTTTATTTTATGTTTCCAGAACATTATTTGTACCGCTGAACGTAACTTCCCGTCTATCCCCTCCTCACCATGACTACTCCCCCCGAGGCGAAGCGACCCCGTCCCAGTGAGGCTTCCACGTCGGGCACTCGCGACAGCGCACAGGTGTCCGGGGTGGAAGCCTCACTGGGACGGGGTCGCTTCACCTCGGGGGGAGTAGTCATGGTGAGGAGGGGATAGACGGGAAGTTACGTTCAGCGGTACAAATAATGTTCTGGAAACATAAAATAAACATTTGATAATATTAAAGGAAAGGGTCTTGAGTGAAGCCCTTAAGCGTGACTGAGCGCAAACTATGTGTCGCTGTAAACATGACAGAGCGACTGTGAACTTGTTACTCTGCGCGCGCCGTAAACGCGACTGAGCGCACTCCCCTCCGCTCCGTGTTGTCATGACAACAAGCCTTTCCCCGCCCCGCAGTTGGGGAGGGGAGCTCGCCCGGCAGTCTGGGAGGCGTCCGCCCAGCCGGCAGTCGGGGAGGGGAGCCTGCCCAGCCCAGCCAGCGGGAGGGACCGTGTAGAGACGTAGAATTAACACTAGCGGAGGAGACTTACCTCACGTAGCATGCGCCGACATCAAATGCAAGCAATCGCCTCCCGACGGCGGTATTTATACATGCCCAGCTAGGTCAGTCCGGGTTGGACACACTTTCACCACACGTACGTCACACAGACGTTTTTCCGTCTTAAGACAAAATTTAGTGTGAACACATTAGTTGTTTGCAAGGTCATTGCAAGGTCACGAGTAAACACATTAGTGTGGTTTGCAAGGTCAAGTGTGAAGACATTTTTAAAATCATATTTATGTGGTTTGCATGGTTACGAGTGAACACATTAGTGAGGTTGTCAGGGTCAAGTAGAAAGAAAAATACATCGAGACATTTTTTTATGTTTTTAATAGCCCACACCCGTTGGAATAGAGTTACAAACTTGTTACATTGAAAACAATTTACGTATAAAGATATTACACCGAAGACAATAATACGTATAAACAATTTTTATGTATAAACAATTTTACGTATAAAGTTATTACACTGAAGACAATGTTGACGTATAAAATAATACAAAACAATGATACGTATAAAATAATACAAAACGTGAAAACAATTTACGTATAAAGATATTACACTGAAGACGTGTTTACGTTTAAATGATATTACACGCAAATTAAAAAAAAATACACTGAAATCAATTTACGTATAAGTTAAAAGTTACATTGAAAACAATTTAACGTATAAATGGTATTACATGTCAATACAAAAGTTATGTATAAAATAAATTATATTTTCTTTAAAAGGTTTGTAAGTACTTTGCGCAGTGCGGTTCTGGCAATGTCTAACACTCTTTCGTCACTGCTCACCGCTGGACCCAAGTCGCCCTCATCGAGGCCCCGCGCTCTGCGGGCGGAAGGGCGGCGTCGGCGTCTCGGCTCTACCCGCGGCGGTGAAGTGTGGCTGCAGGCGGGCAATGGCGGCTGCGTCTCGAAGGCGTGTGCGTAGACCTCTTCACTTGTTGCGGGTAGAGTTGTATCGGTGCGTAGCATACTAACGCAGCACTCGCCGAAGCCGGGGCAGGGAATCACTTCTAGAGGCAGGTCTTCCGGTCTTGGGTTGTGAATATGTTTCGAGTGCACTGTAGAGTCACATTCTTCCGTAACATGTCTCAATGCGCCCTGACTCCACTCGCTATACTCTACACTGCCTACGCTTGGAGTTACATCTGGATACGTGTTCCGGGGATTAAAGCTAGCCATCTTTACACCGTCACTGTTTCTGCACGACTGTTCACGCACGGACCTGCGTGTCTATTTAAAACAATATTTACCAGATGAATAATTAAATGTATTATGCAATCACGGCATTCGGAACAGTTCATTGCATGATCTGTTACTTGGGTATTTAGATACGAAGGCATTGGGATGTTGTTTACTCTGGACCACCGAGCTATATTTATACCGACATCTCGCCGCTTGCGGTGACCTTGAGGCCTACCCCTCCTCTGATATTTCCGCCTTATCATTGCTCTCGACAATGTTTTCAATCATCCATGCTCTGAGCAGCGCTGCGTTGTGGCGCGACGATACCTGTCTTGTGCCTCTGCGGTTGTTGCTGTACGTTTTATCTAATAACTTTAATGATGGGCAGCCATATTCACTTTGAACGTTCACTATGCGCACATGTTTGCGACAATGTTTAGCTAACCAACGTTTCTGTTCGGCTCCGGCGACCATTATAGTTCCACTCAGGTGTGCCGTCAATATGTTTGGCAGGCTTGTGTAGGGAAATATTCCGTCTTCCCATTTCAGATTGTGGAAGGTGTTGGTGAGCCACGTGTTTGTTTGTTGATGTTTGCTAATTAAATGTTCCCACGCAAATGGTGGTTGAAACGAGCGCGTAATCACGTTCCCTTCCGCGTCTGCGATGCTAACTTCCTTAATGATAAACCCGTGCTGTGAGAAGAAGCCTTGGAGGTTAACACACTTCGCCATGGCGGCTGAGACACGACTGAACATACATCGCGTTTAGCTCATTATTTTAATACTTTGATCCCTCGGGTTGTACGATACTAATCTATCGTGTAGGATAATTGCGTATGCCTGTGTTAGCGGCGGTATATTGTTTGCTGCGGTAATGTCTATTTTACAATCTATGACGGTTGAGGTCAGTTTTTCGTTTTGACAAGACACATCGAATACAAAGAGAGGGGCCTTATCTTTAAATCCCTCCGGGTCAAGTAGAGGCGTATTTAGTCTACCGTAGTAGCTCGCTTGAAAGTCCGAGTACATATTATATGCAAGTAGGTAGTATCCATTCGTAAAGTTTATTGCTAGGTCCGAATATGGATACGCCTCGGAATTAAGATAGACCTTGATATTTTGTAAATTACAATGGTCGAATTTAGATTTGTTTGCGGCTATAACATTATGCCTGCCGGTTTGAAATGCCACTATTATATAACGAGGGCGTTCGCTGGAGAAACTAGATTTTACAGCCCAACTGACGCTCTGTGATGGTGGTAAACTCGGGTAAACTTCTACTCCCCACGATCTGAAAGCCATATCTATGTCGCGGCCTTTTTCAATCATTTTCAACAGCCGTGTGCGCTGGGCGGGGCTTACCGTTACATGCGGAACAAGCCAGTCGATAGATTGCAAACTTAATGTCACTTGCTGTGGCTGATCGCTTGTGTCCATTATAGCGTTAATATAACTGTTTGCGGTGATTATAACGAGCGTTTGTTTACAATTTATTAATATTTGTTTATAGTCTTCTGCAAAGCCTAGCAACTGGTTCAACGGAACGCATATCTCAAACTCGCCTTGCGCTGTAAGTGGTAAATTGTAGTCGCCGTCCGGACACCATCCCGCCATCTTATTTACGGATTTTTCATCACGTGTGCACGATAAATAGTTTTTCACAGTTGTCACAATTCCAACTTCACGTACCTCGTCGATTGTCACTCCGTTAAGTTCGAATGATATTCGTTTTATCATATGTAGTATACCATTGTTTACGATTTTTGCATTGTCTGGTTTCTGTCCGTTTGGTTTCGTGAATACACCGCGAATTCGCAGAAACGATTTAGCAATGTGCGTATACACGTCAGAGTTTTGTATTGCTATAACTATCTCGGAGCTTGGCTCGTACGGTCCCGCAATGTATGGTTTGTACGTGTGCATTTCACATTTTGAGACTGCATCGTCAAAGTGCGGTGATTGTTGCACATCGAGTATACTATATTCCATTTGGAAATACTTTGAAACCTAATTTTTCTAGGAACCTCACGTTGGCAGGTGTTAACCGCTTGATGTTTGCTTTCGTACTGGCTCTATGCTTGCTCACCCCCGCCCCTTTATGCAAACCAAAGTATCTTATGCCCATACTTTTTTCAAATGTAAGCGTAGTGTAATCACCTCGTTTCTAAAGTTGATTAATTTACCGTTCTGGTCTACCACTCTAATAACCAACTCTCGTATTTGTTGCACGGTAACCGGACTGTAAATGAGTGTTTGAGGCGTATCACTGAGCTTATATCCTGGAGGAACGTTCGGGGAAAATTCGTGTATCGTACTGTTTGGTTTTCCATTAAGGAAGCTGTGGCCAATAATATTCGCCGTGATTCTAATCACGTTTACCGGCATCACGTTTACGGGCTGGGTCGACTCGTGAATTTTATTCGCCTCGTAGACTTCCGGTTCGAATCCAAGCATCGGGGCTAGGGAACAGTCGCCGGTGCAGTCGATTTGTGCATTGCTGTGCAATACGCATTGTAGAGTGTTTGGATTACCTTTCAACGAAAACATTACGTCTGTGGGTAGGTGTTGTTTAATATACGTTTCAATGTCTAAGACTTCGTAGGAACCTATAGTAAATTTAATTTCTCGCGTCATCTCTTCGTTCTTCAGCTTGTACCTAAACATTCGGTTGTTTTCGTCCACGTTCGGGATGGAATTGTATACGGTAAAATCCACGAGAGCGAGCTGCCATAACCCGTCACTTACGTCGATCGGTGGGAAGTGTGTTGAACACAGTTCCGATGTGTTTCCACTTAGTATTAGCGTGATGGACATGTTCTTTCGAAGCCGGTTCTCTTATATACCGAGATGAGAAACTTTATGCACAAGTGTCCGCAGTTGAATGAGTTTAACTTTTGCTGTCTATCGTAATTATATGTTATTTTGCAGCCTCTCAGGTATCGCTGCATTTCTAAAGGGGGCGGCAGGTCTCCAAAACTATCGTAATACCGAGCCGTACGACCGGTCTTGGCATACGCTACCCAATGCGTTCCGGGCCCCTTACTCGTATCTAAATTAATAATACCGCTCTCGTTGTGATATGGTTTTGTGGGTAATTTATCCTTCATAAACACATTTCTAAAATGTGGAATTTTTAATTTCCTAATTGCTGTCTTTATGTCTGTGGTGGTAAGGGCTAGCTTTGGCAGGTTACTCAGTATCCTCATTTCCTTTTCCCGCCCCTCTTCCTTCTTCTCCTCTTGACCACTCCCCCTGACTTTGGGTAGGGACGCAGGTATAGGCCCGAACCGTTTTTTGCAAGCGCCCGCATTTTACTATTGTGCTGTGCGTTGTTCATGGTCTTGGCTATACCCGCCGCTCCGCCAGTCAGACTGCCTAGCGCTGCCAGCGCTGGGAAAATGAAAGGTAGTAGCCCGCCTTTTTTGGCGCGGTTTTTCTTTGTTGAAACACCGCCGCCAATCTTACGTTTTACTCTCATTATCTTATTGACTCCCCACGCTGCAATCTTTTCACAGAATTTCGTTGCGGGATTCTTTGCTATTTGTGCGGCTTGGTTCGCTAATATACCGTCGGCTATATGTCTGTCACTTAGGTTATTACTTTTAGAATAGCTAATATCGTGGAGACGACACGCCTCGTCAAGGGAGTTGACTCCTGTATCTCCACGTGCTAGCCTCTTGGCGAGTTTCGTTTCCGGACCGCAGTAATTGTATCCTGGCAGATGTACTTCTACTGGCAGCTTGTTAATAACAGAGTTTATTATTCCTCCACCTCTTTCTACCTTCTTTCGTGTACAACGCATAACGCTATACTGATTCCAGTTGGTATAAGTACGCTGTTTTTATAGTTTTCTGTTTAGTTGCGTAATGGAAGTAGTGCCACAGCGCGAGTCGCTGCCTGTGCGGATTACACAGGCTGATGAAGCCAGTGCTCGCGAGTCGCGGCATGGTTCTTTATTACCTTCGACAATAAGATGTTTGATTGTCGGTCCGTCCGAATGCGGAAAAACGTGTGTCCTACTTAGTTTACTCGAGGAACCGAACGGTCTTCGGTTCGAGAATGTGTATCTATATTCAAAATCGCTGCACCAACCAAAGTATAAACGGCTGGCTACGGTTCTTAGAGCGGTGGAAGGTTTGGAATTTTTCCCGTATACGGAAAATGCTGATGTGGTACCTCCTAGCGAGGCCAGGGCCAATTCAGTGTTTGTGTTTGACGATATACTGTGTGAGAAACAAGGAATCATACAACAGTATTTTTCTATGGGTCGACACGCACATGTTGATTGTTTTTACCTAGGTCAAACTTATGGCAGAATACCTAAACATTTGCTTCGTGATAATGCGAATGTTATCGTGCTTTTCCGCATGGATATGCTTAATTTGCGACATGCCTACGATGATCATGTAAACAGTGATATGGAGTTTCGCGTGTTTAAGGATATGTGTTTCTTGTGTTGGAAAAATGAACATGGTTTTCTTGTTATCGTAAAGGATTATCCTTTACTTAATGGCAGGTATCGTTGTGGTTTTGATCATTTTATTGTTGCGAGTCATTGAAGGATGTCCTACAGCGTATCAAAGTTTGGAGGTGGTCCTCTGAAACGTCAGCTTGACTCGTGTATATCTCGCGATCTTGATGGGAATTGCGATTTGGGTGGAAAACGTTTAAAGCGTGTGGGTATGCCAAAGGATGCTGGGGATGGTGCGAGTAAACATTATATCGACTCTGTCGCGAGTGTAATCACTCGCACGGTGATGGAGGAGCTGTTGCGTCGGTTTACGGAGCTCAATTTGTCGTTAGTCAATGTACGGGATGTGCAGGTTGGTATTATCGAGTTTTTACGTAATATGGAGGTGAAGGAGCAGCGGTCTGTGGACCAAATCAATTCTCGTCTGTCGGTACTGCCAACAAAGTTGGGTGATATGTATGTTACTTTGTTGGAGAATAAACTCGATCTATTTGAGAATACGATTATAGAAAAGGTAAACGGTATATTGGCGGAACTGATATTGAAACTTACCGCTAGTGGCGCTGACATTTCGCAACGTGTTTCTCAATTGGCTCGTACTATTGGTGTTGTTAAGAATGGTGTTGATGGATTGGTTTCTGCATCGACTGTGAGGCCTGTTGCTAAGCGGCCCACACCTCACAGACCGCCTCCTAAAACTTAGACATTTTGTATATAAAAAGGCTTTATGCTGTATGGTATCTTCAGTCATGTCTACCGAGGCAAACGCTTTAGATCATGTCATACGGAACATACGTGCCAAATATATTTTGGCTAAGCGAGCGCGAATGGAGAGGGATGCGATTAATCAGGAAATGTTCAAGTCTGTTAATTCGCGTTTGGATAGTCTTGGACAGTCGTTTGTGATCCCGCAACGTGATATTGTTCCGAAACAAGAGTCTTCAGAGGTGAAGCCGGAACCGGTATTGAGTGATGGTTATGATTCTGACACTAGTATACGTCGCAATGTTATGAATGATTCATTGGGTGAATTACAGTCTTACTTACGGAGCTACAACCTTCGCTCGGGTGATGGGACCTACGGTCTCTATAAACGCAACAACCATTGGTTCTTAGGGGATACGGAAGTATTTTTTCACGATAATAATTTAATTCGCGTCAACGAAGAATTGATACAGCCTGCTCCCGGCTTATTCGAATTATTGTTCCGCCGAGTGCCGCACACCTACTCCGATTATGCCTTAAAACAATACGGACATTTACTAGATATTACAAATGCTTATTATAAAAAAAAATGATCCTACGACAAAACGATATAAAAGCGAAACGCATGCAAAGTTTGATATCATTAAAGGATTGTTTCCGAATATTGACTCATCTCAGTGAGGAAGTGGCTTGTTACAAAAAACATTGGATTTGCAACGCACAAAGCAATTTATCTATTGGGACAACCCGAACCAACTTATTGCTCGCCTCAGATTACTAATGGCCTCGCAAGCTGCTGGCCATACCGGACATAGCAACGAGGTGATATCTATTCTTGAAGAGTTGAAGGAAGCTGGATATATCGTAAAATGAGTGTCCCACAACGTGGGATTTCTAATGAACTGCATCGCGGTGTTCGCAGAATTTTTCCTCGTAGACCTGTGTTGACATATGGGCTTCGCGATTTATTGCAGATTGATTTGGTGGAGATGATTCCGTACAGCAGGATAAATAGCGGTTTCAAGTACATCCTTACTGCTATAGATGTCTATAGCAAACGTGCTTATGCGGTTCCAGTTAAACGAAAGACGGGAATATTAGTCACCGCGGCCATGAAGAGTATTTTAAATGATGCGGGAAGTTTTAAGAATATTCAAAGCGACGCTGGAGCGGAATTTTACAATAAACATTTTCAAGCCTTAATGCAAAAGTACGCAATTAATCATTACTCTAGTTATAGCGAAGTCAAGGCGTCTGTTGTAGAACGTTTAAATAGGACTTTAAAGGATATGCTTTACCGTGAGTTCTCGGCGCAAGGAAATTATAAGTGGCTTACACTTTTACCGAAATTACTTTCTGTCTACAATAATAGGTTCCACCGCACTATAGGCATGGCTCCGAATGCTGTGAGGGATAACTCTTTGCTACAAACAGTTTACAGATATGTTAAGAAAATAGATTCTAGACGGTTAAAGGCTCGCGTGGGTTCGTACGTACGTATATCGAAACACAAGACAGTGTTTGAGAAGGGATTCAAACCCAGGTGGTCGCACGAAGTTTTCAGAGTGGTCAGAGTTATGAATATTTTTCCACGTGTGTTTCATTTGAGTGATTTGGACGGTAATGAAATTAAAGGCGGGTTTTATGGTCCTGAGATTCAGGTAACTGCGTACCCCGATACTTATTTAGTGAATAAAATTCATAAAAAGTGTGGCGACCGTTTCCTAGTGTCGTGGAAAGGTTTTCCCGTTTCCGTAAAGACTTGGGTTAATTACCGTGATGTTATCTGGTAGGTTTCCTCTCCGGCTTTTGTTTTTCGGCCTCGCCGCCTGTGTCTGGCATAACACCTTGCCCCTGGGGCGTTCGCAGGCGAGATCGGTAGTGGAGATTTCATTTCCCCCCTCCGGTCCGCGCCTCATCGGTTAACACTTTTTTGTCAACAAGTGATCTGCAGTCACCTTCCCCCCTCTGGCCACGCGCCGCATCGGTAAACGTTTTCCCTAACAGAGTTTTGTCAACAAGTCCCCTCAGACGCATCGCGGCCCCCGGTGTGAGAACATGCTTCCCTACACGATATTTAATTTGTTACATGTCGCCGGGGTAGGCGGGGTGCGTTCCGGTGTTGTTTTTTCTGGGTCTTCGCCCCTTATTTTAAATATGTTTATTACTTAACGCTAAAGCTTAACACATTGGCCTGTAAAAATATTATTAATAATTTAAATATGATTACGCAATATTATATATTTTACTCGACGTAATAGTAACTATGCTTATTACTTGGCGTGTTGCACACACACTGTTGTTTTTAAAGACATTATTATGTTTATAATATGATGTGGGGATTATAATTGCGCAGTTTACGAGTGACGCTCCAGCAGGCAACATCTCGCTCTCTCTGCGCGGGATTTTGAGGTTATGTTTGTTTTAGTCATAGCTAATATGGCGGGTGGGGTTTTTAAGCATGGTGGTTTGCTTTTCGAAAGTTAACTGTTTAGGCATATCTAGTATGGCGGGTATTTTTTTAAAATTAAATATAGCGATATTTTTTTATTTTCGATATTTAAATATGGCGATTACGCATACTTGTAGTGGAGGGTTTTAGTCATAGCTAATATGGGGGTGGTTGATTTAAGCATGTTTTTTTAAGGATATGGCGGTTGTGGAGTGGTGGGGGTTGCTTTTCGAAATTTAAACATGGCGGCGATTGTGGAGTGGTGGGGTCTATAGGCATAGCTAGTATGGTTGCATTGTTTTAGCATACCACATGGCGGCGGTTGTGGAGTGGTGGGGCTTTTAAACTTTTTTTTTTGACTTTTAAACATGGCGGTTTAAGCATACATTATGGCAGGTATTTTAAGCATAGCGGTTTAGGCATAGCTAGTATGGCGGGGGTTTCTTTTAGACATACTTGGGGGTGGGGGTGGGTGTGGGTTTATAGACATAGCTTCTTTTAAGCATGTTTTTTTTTAAGACTTGGCGGGTCCAAATTTAAATATGGCGGTTGCTTCTTTTAGGGGTGGGGGGCGGTTTTATAGACATATCTTTTTTTTTTTCGAAATTTAAGCATTTTTTTTTTCGGAATTTAAAGACATAGTTTCTTTTAAGCATAGCTTCTTTAAGGCATATGTTCGTTATTTAATTCCCCATACTTCATATGGTCCCGTGGTCTAGTGGTCAAGGCGCACGCCTCGTAACCACGACGTTGGTGCGTCCCCGGGATCGAATCCACCCAGTGCCCAGGTTTTTTTGTATACAATTCCCGCCTTCGGAGCGACGGTGGCGCCCTCCGGTAACTAAAGGCTGAACTAAGATGGCGGCCTACCGGCGCGCCCTGGTAACCAATGTCAACAACAATGGCGGCGCCCACGTGACAAGATGGCGGCCCCCAGGCTGGTACTGGCGCGGTGTTTACATTTCTATGTTTACATTGATCCAGTAACAGCCTACTACTCCTACTTAAGAGCTTCGTTATATTAAACAGTCTCGTAGAGAGACATAACTTGTTTCTTCAGTCGGTTACTGACTTATCTATCAAGCGGATGTGTGTTCTATTATTTCAAGAGAGTTTTCACTGCGAGGTTTCTGCTGGGGTTTTATATTCTGTGATTGGCGAGTAAGAAGTAATTTGGTTATGCACATTCCACTGTATTGTGTTCGTGATGGGTTTGTGTGTATCTGTCGCATGTATTTCTATATCATTTTTATAATATTATTATTTTTTTCAAACCAAATATTTATGTTTTACATTATAAGTTTTAATTAATAATTGTAAACATTTATTAAAATATAATTTATGGTTTTAAATCATATTATTTAATTTTTTCACAGCTATATTGTATGTTGATATATAGAATGTACACACTGAGCTCATGCATTCCGTGATTAACTACATGTTTCACTGGGCTGTACGAATTTAATTTTTGTTCCGTGTTCAGGCCAGTTCCGTGTTGTGACTCTACTGGAAGCGTTCGTGAAATAACAAAAGACCACTTTCTATTTAAAACATCCTTGCAGCAAAGACCGGCAGCGGCGAGCACGGTGATCGCGCGGCTCAGCACCAACAACAGTGATACAGTAATATATATCATGGCCGCTGCCCGTTGCGCGATAGCCGTCAACCAGCTGCTGAATCGTCGGTGGGCTTACACACTAAGTATTTAGTGGAATGAAATATACATGAACAAGTTTTAAATACCTAATTTCACGTACAAGTATTCTTCCAGCTTACACTCCTGAGAGCCTTTCACCACTTGAAACAAGAAGAGAGTGTCTACACGACACTATAACATTAATTATCAATATTTATGTACAATACAACTGAAGATAGTTTTTAGAAATAAGGGTTCTTGTTTTATTTTATTAAACACAATTAATTAAAAAAACTTATAGTATCTACCTATTATTGGAGAACTAACACTATGTGATTTACAACTACAAACAATGGATGACTAGTACTATAGAGGTCCTACATATCGAATATTTAAAATCATAAACTATGATTATTAGAACTTTTTCATAATTAATATATGTCTATAGTATACAACTCAAAAAAAGGTAAACATGATAAGACTTTTTGCTACATTCTATTTTATAGTAGATATGCATATATATATGCATGGTCACGTATAAGCTTACAGGTTATACTTTGCCTATATATATCTACAGTTAATTCTATTCATATAGGGTTATGTGTAGCAAACAATATTACTTTTGCATTCTTATAATGCACATTAGGTAATGTATTCTTAGCTACACTATGCCACTCCATCCAAGATGGCGTCTTTTTTCAATCTAAAATGGAGAGAGTTTATTAGGGGGCCCTATCTGCATAAAGGATTGAGTCCTAGCAGATGACAATCACATCCAAGATGGCGGGAAGATAGCACATTGATAGTGCACACTGTGCATGTAAAGGAACGAGTCCCAGCAGACGACCACAAGTAGGCACCCTTTATTTTTTAATATGGTTCCCTCCCGTAACGAGGGGTGGAATAAAGATTTTCAATTTTGAAATTATATCATAGCTTGTACTATTATCTAAATGTCTTCCTTTGATATATTATATTCCTTATTTATATATTTACTCTTGAACTGATCTAGTAGTCACGTGGATGAGGTCTCTGCTTTTTAACCTCGAAGTACTCATGTCTCCCAGATCGAATCACAGCCAACACTAGGTTCTGTATAAACCACTGGTGCAACCTACCTTGAAGCTTTAGAAACAAAATTGGCGTATGTCAACAAGTAGGCGGCCATCAGAAGACGACTTGTTTGAATATCCACATGCCATGTCAACAACACTGCCCCTACCTTAAAGGGGCTCTATTTACCAGCACTGATCATTACCCCTCTCCACCCGCAGTAGCCATCGCTCAAGAACTCCCTCATTATTCCTACTCACAATGACAGACGATTCAACTAATTTTGGTGAACAATTGACAATGTTTATCCTTATTTTGTATGGAGATGTATGAACCACCCAGTTGATGTTTCCCCAACATGAAAAGAGCCGTTGATGTGGAGATCCAGAATACGAGCTTTTACGGATTTTATTAATGTTTTATTATTGCAGGTCTCTGTTCAAGCCAGGCGGGCAGCTCTGCCTCAGGGTTGAGATATGAGACAAAAAAAATTGTGCTTGAAGTATAAAAATTCGATAGGAAGGTGGTGACAATCACCAATTTGACCCAGGTTTCACAGCATTTTACCAAATATTAATGTAATACTACATTGAAAATGGAATTTAAATTAATGACGAAGAGTAGTGTTAAATTTTTCAGATGCTGTGAGCCACAAAATATAGATTTTCTCTGCACCATATTGTAACCCTTCTCTACCTATTACCCTTACAGCAGGGAGAACCTGGCCTAACAATTGGCCCAAGGGTACTAAATCAAAGGGAAAGAAAAGGTTACGTTAAACAAAACAAAGAGCAGAGCTCAGTGGTATAAATATATTTTCATTATTTAGCAAACAACTTGGTATATGCGCATCTCAACAGCGCTCAAATGCAAAAAAAAATGCTTTACTACAACAATCAGAATAACCTTAAAAATCTCAAAATTCAGGTACAAGACAAAAACTTTAATAGAGGTGGGTATATTTTCTTTTTGGTTGCGTGGGTTCACAGGCTTCACCACAAATTCACCACAAGTTCATGAACTCTTAGTTCATATTCATACACCAAATACAAAAAACAAATTACCTAACAAAAATTTTAAAATATTTTATTTCGTTTATCCTACCCCGAGAGCTCTCCTATAGCAAGTCCCGACACTCTAAACAATAATTTAATTACGGTACTCTACCAACATTATGAGTATATAGTTTTATAAAATTTTATATAAAAGACAATTATGATAATAAAGATTTCCTAATTTCATCAATCACAGATGGCAGCCTCAAATAAACATGAATAGAATATTTTAACTCTCATACATTTAACATCTAATAAAACATATATGATAATAATTTGTACCACTCAAGATATCAGCAATATAAATATATAATTCTATAAAAAATTTTATATAATAAAACATATAATAAAAACAATATAACAAAATTATAATCTCACTAATCACCCACTGCAGGCTTTTTCTCCAACCTACGGAGGCGGGCAGCATGCAAACAATAAAATGCCTAAAATATTTCTGGCAAAATTAAATCACCAAAAAAATTATAGAACTAACACCCTTAGGCAAATTGTGTTCATTATCTCAACTTCTTAGTAGCTCTTCACTATCCAAAGTGGACCCAAGGAAATATACTTTTCAAGACTCACCCCTTCAGTTGCCATCGGGAACAGGACGACGCACAATATAAATAATTTAAAAAGGCCATTTAAAAGAAAAGATCACTACACCACCATTAACTGGACAGTTGGGACGCCGACTGCAACCACCGACTCTCGAACCAGCTGCATTCCATACGACGAACCATTTAAACTTCGTGGAATTTCCTTCGCTCAGCTACCGACGAAACTTCATTTCTTCCCAAATTTCAATTCCAAAAAAAAAAATAATCCGTCGAGACGATCTATTCTCTTCCTCCGCAATAAACAGGAAAAATTAAATAGTAGACCAAATTTAAGTTTATAAAATGTTGTCCTCCTCCTGTGCCAGCTGCTCAAGTTGACTCGGTAGACTAGTCTCACACCTTCTCGCTCATTCCACAACCCTCCATGTCGTGTCGAACTCCAAAAAAATTGATTACATATTTTTTTTTTATAACTTCTTAAAATAATTTTCTCGCACGCGCCGATGCTTCCTTGAATTTAGAAAAGAAGGTACCACTATTATCTTGTTACAAAATTTTTTCCCACAGCTCAATCGTAGCTGCTTTTCTTCTGCTCGTAAGTAGCCCGGGTCTATGCTAATATTATCCTCGGCGATAGAGGCCTCCACTGGGGGTTAACTACACTTCATATCCCCGCACGAGCCTCGCGTTGCTTTGTCCAGCATATACACGCTGAAATCTCTCTTCTCCTGTCCACGAATTACACATAAATCAAGTAAAGTGAAAATCATTTCTTGAAGTCGTGATGTGCATTATTCACCGGAGGTAGGTACCTATCATAGACCCACACTGACCATCTGGCCCCACTGCTAACTCACGAGTCACTCCCAATTTCTCTCTGTACAGCGCTGTGCTTGACTCGTCGCTTACCGCGCATGCGCGGTAGCTAATTCCAACAGTCACCGCCGGCAGCGCTACACGGATTAGCCCGTAGCTAGCGTACAACTCTCGACCCAAAACACTAATAGGCGGCGCGATAAGTCACACCTTCCGACAACGCGCGGACACGATCAAAACAAAAAAACAATTTATTTGTGACGCCGTCACAGGCGTCACAATATCATATGCTTTATTTATTCTTAATAATTGTGCCGTGTATTAGGGATTTAGGCACGTTTTATTTAAAAATTTTGTAATCTGAAATATTTTTGGAAATATTATTTTTTTTTCTCATCTTATTTTCTTTACGGCCAGGCCCTCAGCCTCTGTTCTCAGAGGCGAGCTGATTTTCTTTCCCAGCCTCATGCTAGGCTAGCATTCTGGCTAATATTTCTCCCGCCTCCAGGCACGTCGGAGCCGGTAACGTTATTTCTTCGCGGGTCTTCTTTTGCCTAGAGCAGCTTGTGAAGCAGTGCTGAGCCCTGCTAACTCTGTCACGAATCGGTATAAGGTTCACTAGCAGCAAGACACGACAGGAGGATCCCGTGGGCCTTGTGTCCCACAGACCATGCGTTTTTTGAAGCCACCCCCCGCCTGCTCACCCACCCTCTCTTCTCAGAAGTGGCTAGGAGCGACGACCGCTCGGGTGCGTTAACCGAAGTCAAGGCCATCTCAGGCTTGACAGCCGCAGTTACGATTCTGCACCTTAACGACACCTAGCGACGGCTGTGGTAACTAATGCCACTTGTGAGGCGTCGGCAGCGCCGAAACTACCGCGCTCGCGCGGAGGTAACGACAACCTCTCTCCCCTCCTTATGTCTCAGGCCGCTAGGTGGCACCACTGGTTACTCCATTAACCCCCTAGCTTGACACTCTCGTCGGTCACTAGTCGATTTATTAGTACTTCCTCTCGCCACCAAAAGATAGCGCCTCAGTCGCGCAGTCACTCCAGTAAGATCTAATTTTTTTATGCCGGACACCTTCGGGTGGACTCGGTAATTTTCGGCTCAGAGTCTAACCCCCCTCCCATTCTCTAGAGACCCCGCGCTTATGATATTCTGGTGATATCCCGCTCTGAAGGGACTTCGGTGCGCGCCTCCGGACTGACTGGTACCGTTTGTATCTACGATCTTCTGCGAATCATCGACATCGTATATTATGTAGTCTTCTCAGACTAAAGGGATGGAGTCCCTAGCTAAAATTATTAACCAGTCAGTAGTTTAGTTGAAAGTAGAGAAACTTAGTATTTTTATATAAATTATTTTTTTTTAATTATTCATGATGACTTCCGTGGCTACCGCGAATCGTGGTTCGAGTTTGCGGAGACGAGACGCCCTCTCCTGAGCGCCAGGACCAACACCCTGTTTTGACAGGGTTCCAAGTTTGGGGCAACCAAAATCCTCTGCCAGAACCTCTGGAGTCGGTTCCTGCGCAGAATCCAACATCATTAGGCCTACTACCTTGATCACCGTCTACCTACAGCCCCGGGTGATACCCGCATAATTCTATCTTTTTATTCACGAACCCAAGATTAGTGTAACCCAGTTAAGACAGCGGACAGTAAAAGGCAGTTCGAAGAGAAGAAATTTATATTATGTTTTGGAAGGACTATATGTACAATCTTTAAAGTTACCAATGTTAATTTCATTCTTGTTTTTAAATATTTTAATTTTTGTTATACATTCAGGGCCGGCCCTATCGTAAATAACGTTAAGGAATATCATATAATAAGTGTAATTGTGAGTTATGTAAATAAGATCACTTATCAATGAAAAACAGTCTTTACTAAGGAAAATTTAATCTATAAAAAAAAAGAACAATGATTAATAAAATAAGGAAGTCTATAGACATAACAGTTGTTTATATTTATTTAATATATAATAACGATCCTTTTACTCCCAAGTATTTGTAGGGAGTCCCTAAAATTTCTTTGTTTACTCCTAGTGTCGCCTCTGTTGTTGACTTTTATAGTTATTAATTGAGGGCCTCAGTAATCAAAGCTTCCAAATCTTCTAACCTTATGATTTAATTATTCTTTAAGACACTTGGGGTATTACAAAATGGTAGCAGAGCATGGTTACGTCTATAGGCATACCTAATTTGAAAGGTCATACCTAAAATTAAAATTAAAAAAAAAAAATTGAATAAAAAAAATTTTTATATTTTTTTTTGTCACTTAGAATCTTTTTGTAGTAAGTAATTTGTGAACTGTCCGCTGATACACGTAGTAGCTAAATTGACCCTTGAATTTTAAAATTATCATAAGTTTTGTGTGTTTACATTTGAGCGCGCACTGTGAGCAGCTGGCTGGCTGCCTGCCCACGCAACTCGGGCCGCGCGCGTGGCTTATCAACAGAGATGTGTCCGCTGGACAAGATACTCCCTCCCCCCCCCACACCCCTAGTTAAAGGCGCTGCGCGCCAAGGTCAGTCCTGCCGGCTGACGTGACGTTCCTTGTAGGTACCCTGTTGTGCAAGCTAACCTGACAGCTTGTTACACCCGAGTACACTGTTCATTTCCAGACGCGCGTAGTAGTAATAATAATAGTAATAATAATAATAAATTATGAAGGCACATACTTCCCACGCAATAAAGCAATTGTTTTAATAATAAGCTAGATTTAAGTATATACCTAAGTTTAAAGTTTAAGAGATAATTTTAAGAGGGTATTGTTTTGTTTTGTGTAATACTATGAATCCGGACAGGATGATTACTCTGGAGCTATTACTAGTAGATGAACTAAGTTATGAGTTGCAGTTGCGTAATTTACCAACTACTGGAAATGCGCAAGATCTGCGAAAAAGGCTTCGAGCCGCAGTACGTGATAAGTTACCTACCTCAGTACATAATCTAAATTTAGAAATACTCGAGGAATTCAACATAGCTTGCTCCAAATTTTACGACATAGCTGCTTTCGTAAGTTATTCAGATGTGGAAGAGAATTTGCCCAATGTAAAGCGACACATTATGCGATTAGAGCATGTCACCAGACGACTGGAAAATCTTGTGGTACTTTCCGCAGATGTGCTCAATGGTGTTTATCGAACAGAGCTAGATCGTTGTCTGCAATAGACAAACGCCTTCCAAATTAAATTGAAAGCTAGGGCAGCCCAATTAGAGACTCAACAGGACCTCCGGGCCAACATTGCCCAGGCAGAAAACCTAGGAATAGAAACACTAGGAAATGTAGAGAGTGAAAGTCTGGAATTTCCTCGGGAAATAAGGCAACCCGACACACAAGTATCTTTGTGCCAAACAAGGCAGGTTCCGCCCATTTCATCAACATCTCAATCATTCTTCGCAGTTTCAACCCCTCCCATCCCAGCAGCCACCACTCAAACTCCCTCAGGCATGCATGCTGCTACAGCTCCCATCACCAGTGTCACATTTTCCGGCAACTTGCCTGCAAATCCGCATCCGTTAACACAG
Organism: Bacillus rossius redtenbacheri; assembly: GCF_032445375.1. Classification (NCBI taxonomy): domain Eukaryota; kingdom Metazoa; phylum Arthropoda; class Insecta; order Phasmatodea; family Bacillidae; genus Bacillus; species Bacillus rossius. The sequence goes on from NC_086330.1 coordinate 230,943,798, forward strand.
CAAAATTTGTTTTTACCATTCACCACAAACCAATCATATTTTAATCCATATTCCCAGTTTCATTCTTTATTGACATCCGGGCAAGGAACTCCGATCCCTACCATCCCCACCGCGCAAATTGCACATCCTTCACCCCCACCTCCGCCATCAACGCAGAATCAACCAGAAACAACATTACCAGTTACGCCAAGGGCGGCTGAGTATAGCTGTTATGGGAAAATTGCCCATCCAGTCGAGAGATTACTTGTTGGTTTTCCCGAAACAAGTGGTCTTGACCCAGATAAATTAATCGAATTCATAAGGCACGTACTTAAAATCAGACAGAAAGGGGGCATTCCTGACAAACAGATAGTTTTTCCCTACACCCAACCACCACTGAGTGAAAGAACGAGTCAAGCAATAGAAAATAGTTACTCTTTTGACAAATACCACGAAGAAATTTTGAATTTTTTTATACCTGGCAGACTTTTGATAAATTACCGTTTGGAATGGTACAACAGGCTACAGCGAAGTAATGAAGCATTGCCGCACTATGTAGCATCAATCAGAGAAGCCGCGGCGGTTCTCAGATTGGGCGTATCAGAGAGCGAAATAGTTAGTTGCATAGTAGACGGACTAAATCAGGCAGAGCGCTCACGCGCTGTTTCCCAGGCTAGGCCACGGAGTTTTGTAGAACTAGATCAACTCTGTATACAGGCCATGAGTTACGAATATGCAGACACTCAGAGAAACAGGTCAGCGAAGTCCGTGGATAAGCATGATTCTCAGGCAGAAACTGCAAATAGTTTTCCATACACGAAACAACAAAATAGCCACCCACAACAGAAAACAAACTACTACAGAAATAATAAGTATAATTCAAACAAGAACATACAACAACAAACACCTTTCTGTAATTATTGCAAGCAAACAGGACATTACATTGAGCAATGTAACCACAAAAATTTCAAACCAAATTTCAACAAGGCAAAAAACGCGTAAGGCGGTGGCCAGGCAAATTTCTACCTGGTCCACCTAAAACTTCATCCGAGAGGAATTTTTCAGTGCATAATGTGCATACTAACGAATCACAACAACAAAACAAAAATCAACAAAGGCATAACACAGGAAAACAAAAACACAAGAAAAATAAACGAAGGAAATACACAGAAAAAGACAGAAAACACAAACAGAAGATTATAACACAGCAAATTAATCATAAAGAAAATTCTGATAAATTCACAAGAATTTGCAAAACATGTGTTAGCCTGACTAACCAAGGAAAACGTAAGTGTCACAACATTTTCGGTCACGTCCGAACTGTATTACCATACACTAAAGCAATGTTTGGCAAAAATCAAATTATTGGTCTGATTGATACAGGAGCTACTCGTAGTTTTATTTCAGGCGATTTGTTTAGGGAATTACAGAAGAACAAGCAGGTTCTGAAAACAGAAGTCACGGATGTGCGCTGTTTTACTGCAGCGGACGAACCAATTAGTATATCCAAAGTGGCTATAGTGAAAATCAGGATAGAATTATTCACTTGGAATTTCCCTTTTCTTGTGGCAGAAAACTTAGCCACGCAGCTTATTCTAGGCTCCGACTTCATCGCTAAAACAGGTATTTTGATTGATCTACAAGCAGGAAGTTTTGTATTTAAATTTAATAAAAATCTTGTCATATCATTCGTGGAACCTGAAAATAAAAGGTCAGGACAAGTTACTAATGTTTCTACCAACACTGACGAGAGAAATTCTTTGTCCCTGGATCATCTCGAGCCCAGTAAACAAGTTGCTATTCGAGATTTGTGTAATGAATTTTCAGATGTGCTAACTAAGAAATTAGGTCGAACTAACCTAATTGAATATCAAATTGAATTGACTGATACCACGCCAGTCAAAAGTCATCCTTATCAACTTTTAGGTCCTAAAATGGAAATTATGAGAAAACACGTACAGAAAATGTTAGATAATAAGGTAATAGAACCTTCTAATTCTCCTTTCAGTTCACCTGCATTTCTAGTACCCAAGGGCACGGAACAACGTTTCGTCACTGATTATCGAAAACTGAACAAACAGATTAAAATACCGCAAACACCCCTCCCAGATTTGAACTCGGCCTTTCATTGGTTTAGTAAGGCCAGGTATTTCAGTGTGTTCGATCTCAATTCGGCGTACCATCAGATCCCACTCTCGCAAGACTCAAAACCTATTACCGCATTTTGCGTACCTTGGAATTTTTACCAGTATAATGTGGTACCTTTTGGCTTGGCCACAGGTGCTCAAGTACTCACACGACTTCTTGAACAAGTAGTAGGAGATTTTAAATTTAAATTTGTTTACAATTATTTAGATGATCTTGTAATTTATTCAGAAAGTTTTGAGGAACACATCCAGCATCTGACTCTTGTCCTTGAAAGACTGCGCAAGGCAGGCCTCACTGTAAATACAAAAAAAGTAAAATTTGCTGCTTCCGAAATATCTTTTCTTGGACATTTGGTATCACACAAAGGTGTTACAATTGATCCAGAACGAACACAGGCGATCAGGGAATTCAAACCACCTAAAGACACAAAGGGCATAGCTCGTTTTATTGGCATGGCTAATTTTTATGCCAAATACATACCAAATTTCGCCGAGCATGCGGCACCTTTAAATGCATTACGTAAGAAAAATACACAATATATTTGGGGTCCTGAACAAGACAAGGCATTTAATTTCTTGAAAGAAGCCATAGCGAATCCACCAGTTCTGCGCATGGCAGATTTTAGTAAACCCTTTATTTTACAAACAGACGCCTCAAGTGTTGCTATAGGGGTGGTATTGTCTCAGGAAATAGATGGCGCCAGGCAACCCATTGCCTTCGCCTCACGTACATTAACTTTTCAGGAAAGGAAAGCATCTTCAGTGTATGAATTGGAATGTTTAGCAGTAGTTTTTGGTATTGATAAATTCCGACAGTTTCTGGAACATAGGGAATTTCTATTGGAAACTGATAATCAGGCGCTCGCTTGGCTGTTAGCTCACCCTAAACAATTAGGAAAACTTGGAAGGTGGATCACCAAAATTTCTTCTCTCAAATTTAATATTCAACATATTCGCGGTACTCAAAACATTGTGGCTGACACACTTTCTCGAATGTTCGAGAACCCCTCCGAAACAATATCTCAGGAGGAACCTCAGATTTCGTGTCAGGCACTCCTAACTGATTTCCCCTTAGCTTTTCAGGACATACAAACACATCAACAAGCCGACCCATATTTGGCAAAAATAATTGAACAAGTTGAAGCGGGTACAGCTCCGAAATTTTATAAGTTAGCTAAAGGTCTCCTACAAAAACGTACACAACAGTCAAGGCACTTTAAAATTGTTCTTCCACAAAATCTGCGTGATATGATTTTCACATATTACCATAGTTCACCTCTCGGTGCCCATTTAGGTATTTATAAAACTATTCAAGGTATCCGACGCCATTTTATTTGGGAAGGAATGCACCGGGACATTACACAGCGAGTTAAGTTATGTAAGCTATGTGCACTAAGTAAACCTGCACAAAATACACAGTACGGTTTTCTTGCCTCAGAAGTAGCCGAAAGACCTATGCAAAAACTTTTTATTGATTTTGTAGGGCCATTTCCTCGATCCAAATCCGGACACTCTATGCTTCTTGTGGGCATAGATGCCTTTTCGAAATTTGTTTGGCTTATTCCACTCCGTAAGGCTACAGCTGACACCACTGTGCGTGCATTACAAAATCATATTTTTAAAACTTCAGGATTACCAAACATAATTGTATCCGACAACGAAACACAGTTTACATCCAGAACTTTCAAGAACATGTGTTTCTCGCATGGTATACAGCATGTGACAACATCGCCATACTACCCTAAACCCTCGCACGCGGAGAGATTTAATAGAAATCTTCGTTCGGCGCTCATAGCGTTCCACGCGAATGCGCAGGAAAAATGGGACAGTAATTTGGTGTGGTTACAGATGGCATTTAATTATGCCCGACATGAAGGACACAAATCCACCCCATTTGAGATTATGTTTACTTATAAGCCCAACACACCCCTTTCCAATCTTTGGTCTCTCGAAGACCTACTGCCGGATGATCCCAAGGACATCACGGAGATTTGGAGAAAGGCGCGTAGGAATTTAAATTTGGCTCACCAAACAAGTCAGAGAAGGTACAGTAAGTACCGCTCCCCTAACCCCTACAGGGTAGGTGACGCGGTAATGTGCAAAGCACACCCGCAGAGTAAGGCCATCGATAAGCGATCGGCCAAGTTATCTTATCGCTGGACTGGACCATTACAGATCCAACGGTTTCTAACCCCAGTGACTGTGAGTCTAGCCGAGCACAGTTCCGGAGAGTATGTGACACGAGCGCACAGCTCCCACCTTAAGAAAGCGCATCCGAATTTAAAATAGGAGCGATTACTTTCTCTAAGCCTTGGCATGCCATACAGTTATATATATTTAAGACTCAATAAGGAGTTTAACTGAAGAATACAAAACCTAGGTAGTAACATTAAGTAACAATAAAAATCCATGGTGCTAGTTTGTAAGAAAACTTAATATAAGGTGTTAGTTTAAGTGGCCACTTAAGTTAATAATTTTAATTAAGATAATGAATTTAATCATGTTAGTCATTAAGAATGTGCACATTAGTTCATAAGAGTGTTTAATATTTTTTTTTGTGTTTTAGCATGTAAGTAGTAGGATACAGGCGAACCTGGTAACTCGTCCTACTGAAGTTTTTGGTTTCTTGTTTTTGCTTTCCCCTAAGCTCCGCTTTAACGCGGGGGAGTATGTGCCGTGTATTAGGGATTTAGGCACGTTTTATTTAAAAATTTTGTAATCTGAAATATTTTTGGAAATATTATTTTTTTTTCTCATCTTATTTTCTTTACGGCCAGGCCCTCAGCCTCTGTTCTCAGAGGCGAGCTGATTTTCTTTCCCAGCCTCATGCTAGGCTAGCATTCTGGCTAATATTTCTCCCGCCTCCAGGCACGTCGGAGCCGGTAACGTTATTTCTTCGCGGGTCTTCTTTTGCCTAGAGCAGCTTGTGAAGCAGTGCTGAGCCCTGCTAACTCTGTCACGAATCGGTATAAGGTTCACTAGCAGCAAGACACGACAGGAGGATCCCGTGGGCCTTGTGTCCCACAGACCATGCGTTTTTTGAAGCCACCCCCCGCCTGCTCACCCACCCTCTCTTCTCAGAAGTGGCTAGGAGCGACGACCGCTCGGGTGCGTTAACCGAAGTCAAGGCCATCTCAGGCTTGACAGCCGCAGTTACGATTCTGCACCTTAACGACACCTAGCGACGGCTGTGGTAACTAATGCCACTTGTGAGGCGTCGGCAGCGCCGAAACTACCGCGCTCGCGCGGAGGTAACGACAACCTCTCTCCCCTCCTTATGTCTCAGGCCGCTAGGTGGCACCACTGGTTACTCCATTAACCCCCTAGCTTGACACTCTCGTCGGTCACTAGTCGATTTATTAGTACTTCCTCTCGCCACCAAAAGATAGCGCCTCAGTCGCGCAGTCACTCCAGTAAGATCTAATTTTTTTATGCCGGACACCTTCGGGTGGACTCGGTAATTTTCGGCTCAGAGCCTAACCCCCCTCCCATTCTCTAGAGACCCCGCGCTTATGATATTCTGGTGATATCCCGCTCTGAAGGGACTTCGGTGCGCGCCTCCGGACTGACTGGTACCGTTTGTATCTGCGATCTTCTGCGAATCATCGACATCGTATATTATGTAGTCTTCTCAGACTAAAGGGATGGAGTCCCTAGCTAAAATTATTAACCAGTCAGTAGTTTAGTTGAAAGTAGAGAAACTTAGTATTTTTATATAAATTATTAATTTTTAATTATTCATGATGACTTCCGTGGCTACCGCGAATCGTGGTTCGAGTTTGCGGAGACGAGACGCCCTCTCCTGAGCGCCAGGACCAACACCCTGTTTTGACAGGGTTCCAAGTTTGGGGCAACCAAAATCCTCTGCCAGAACCTCTGGAGTTGGTTCCTGCGCAGAATCCAACATCATTAGGCCTACTACCTTGATCACCGTCTACCTACAGCCCCGGGTGATACCCGCATAATTCTATCTTTTTATTCACGAACCCAAGATTAGTGTAACCCAGTTAAGACAGCGGACAGTAAAAGGCAGTTCGAGGAGAAGAAATTTATATTATGTTTTGGAAGGACTATATGTACAATCTTTAAAGTTACCAATGTTAATTTCATTCTTGTTTTTAAATATTTTAATTTTTGTTATACATTCAGGGCCGGCCCTATCGTAAATAACGTTAAGGAATATCATATAATAAGTGTAATTGTGAGTTATGTAAATAAGATCACTTATCAATGAAAAACAGTCTTTACTAAGGAAAATTTAATCTATAAAAAAAAAAGAACAATGATTAATAAAATAAGGAAGTCTATAGACATAACAGTTGTTTTTATTTATTTAATATATAATAACGATCCTTTTACTCCCAAGTATTTGTAGGGAGTCCCTAAAATTTCTTTGTTTACTCCTAGTGTCGCCTCTGTTGTTGACTTTTATAGTTATTAATGGAGGGCCTCAGTAATCAAAGCTTCCAAATCTTCTAACCTTATGATTTAATTATTCTTTAAGACACTTGGGGTATTACATAATGATAAGTGTTCAGGGTTACAAATATTTTTTTAAGTTTATTTCAATCCAAAAGTGTCATTATTTAAGCTTAATGCAGTTGTTCCGCCCGCGGCTAGTGCTACAGCGCTAAGCAGTCGGACGCGCATACCATCGAAGATGGGTTAGCAGCAGTTCAGGGTTTTCCCGCCTGGCTGAACCAACCACCTCCAGTGCATGGAGAGGGTTTGCACTTTTTTTAGGCACGGCCGGAGTTTCCGGCACAGCCAGCCTACTCAGGCATCACGCACGAATTTACACAGGCCACACCCCCTCTCTTTGGCTGTGTTTCTGGTAACTCCAAGCTGAGCAAACGCTGACCCCACAAAGTAGTATATATTGGCCGGAGCTGGGACAGGCTGTAGGCAGTATAGCCAGAGCCGATATCCGCCATCTTGGATTGTGATGTCATGACGAACATCTTAGTTGTCCTTAACCTTGACCCTGTGGGATATCTTGCATCTGCCATCTTGGATCCGCTAACTTGGATCACCCATCTTGGATTCTGCCATTTTGGTTTCTAGAACTTTCTGCCTTTTTGAATTCCACTATTTTGTTTTCTAGAAATTTCTTACTTTCTGAATTGCACCATTTGTTTCTAGAACTTTTCGACAATTTCAATTATGAAGTCACCATTGCAATTTTCGTTATGGCCACGATATTGAAAATTCATAATTTTTTATGCTAGCAAATCGGAATTTTTAAATGTTTTTTATAAATAATTCATTTAAAAACTTTTAATAACATATTAATTTGAAAATAATGTCACAATTTTTGTTACCACCGTCATCTTTAAATTCATATTTATTATCAGAAAAAATTGGCAAAATGAAAAAATTTATAAAAAAAGTAATTTTAAAAATTTAAATCAAAAACATCCCACCATCATGGATTATGACTGATACGCCCCTTTAGTTTTAATTAGACCGAAATCCGTTCATAGATCGAAACATTTTTAAGCAAAAATTATTCATAACAAAAAATTACCAATTTAAAAAACATTTGTAAATCCTAAAAGTGAATTAAGTTCTTCATAGCCTCCAGTACGCCGATACGGCCTACATCTGGGAAATCTGTATTTATTGACATAAAAAATCGGAAAAAATTACAAAAATAATCAACAAAATACTTATTATTTTATGATTGTCTTTATAGATTTCCGTCCATGGTTTTATTCTCGGCCAGTGATTTGGGTAACTAGAGCTTAAAATAAATTCTTTATTGGTTTTCCCATTACCTTGCTTGGAGTTTATTAAAAAATTCACTCTACGAAAAACATCTCTACACAAGAATCCTGTCCAACGAATGAAGTATTTTTTCACGCTGCGTAACATGAAAGTCTATTTATTACGATGCATGAAAAACATTCAAAACAGATCATTAACAATGATATACATATTGGGAAAGTGTCATCGAAACACTATACCAGGTCATGAACAATGTCAGATGCAAAGACCAGACATTTCCGAACCACATAACCTTTTTCGTCGATAGCTAATATAACGTATTTCAAGCAGTCTAGAAAAAATTCATTATGTCAGTTCTAAAGTGTCGATAAAATAAATTACAAGCAATTAAACTAACTAATCATGTTTTACGCTTACTAAAGTACCAAGAATCCCTGAATGTTTTTTTTATCAAGACCAAGAGATTTTGAACCAGTAAATACCCAGAGATGCAACAATAAAAACCCACATTTAACGAAACGACATTCATTAAACAAAATAACAGACAGCACACACACTGGACACACAGTAATACACAATTAACACACAATAAGCACACAGTACACACACAATACACATACAGTACACACACTGAACACACAGTACACGAACTGAACACACATAACACACAGTACACATACAATACACTCAAAGGACATACAATGCACACACAGTACACACACTGAACACACAGTACACACAGTATATACACACTGCACACAATAAACAAAAATATAACTCACAAAATACACAATGGACAAACAGTAAACACAAAAACAATACACACACTGAAAACATAGTATATACACTACTTACAGTACACACAGTACACACACAGGACACCCAATGTACACACAGTACATGCAATGGGAACACAGTTCACAGAGGACAAGCCATGTACACACAGTACACACACCGGACACACAATGAACATACAATAAAAAACACTGGATACACATTGGAAACACAGTGTACAGAAACACGACATGCAATGAACACTCAGTATAAGAAAAAAAAACACATTACACACACAGTACACAAAATGGACTCAGACTACACACCCAATAATCGCAATGAACGCAAATTAGACACACTTTACATTCAATGAAATCATAATACACAATTAACACACGTAACACACACACTACATATGCAGGACCTACAATGGACACACACTGAACATAGTACAGACAATACACTCACTATACACACAATGTACACACAGTACACACAGGTAATGCAAAAGTCACGCAGTACACACACTGGACACGCAATTGACAAACACAGTGAACACCCAAAACAAACATTTGACTCTAAGGAAGCACATTTGGATGAAAATCCAAATTAGTGTTGTATGATCTCACCAAATGGATATGATAATATGGACTTCATTACGAACATTAACCGAAAAGGACGTCCATTTTCACCTACATTAAACCCAGTAGGATACGTTCGCCAATTTACGATAGGATATTATGCCTCCTACAGTCATTGGCTCCAGCAGTATTTTGGCTCAAAGAGTCATTGGCTCAAAGAGTCATTGGCTAGAGCATTATTCGGCTCCAACAATCATTGGCTTAAACAGTCTTTAGCTCCAAAATGTTTTTTGGCTCCAAAATATTTGGTTCAGAAATTCGTTTGGCTCCGACAGTACACACAGTATCCAGCAGTCTTGGACTCCTTAAATTCATTGGTTCCTAAAGTATAGGCACCAGACAGTCTTTTGGCTCCAACAGTCATTGGCTCCAACAGTCTTTCTTTCCGAAAGTCAATTGCTCCAAAAATATTTGGCTCCAAAAAAGTATTATTGGTTACAACAGTCATTGGCTATAAAAGTATTTGACTGCACCCGTCTTTAGCTCTAGCTGTCTTAGACCTAGCTACTATTTGACTACGAGACTAGGAGGCTACGAAGCTACGAGACTATAGGACTGCAAGACTACAAGACATTAACTGGCTACGGGAATACAAGGCTGCAATGCTACTAGGCTACTAGTCTACGAGGCTACAACTATACAAGGCTACAAGTCTACGAGCTACAAGACTACATGGCTCTACAAGTCTACGAGAATACGAGACTAATTGTCTCTAACCTTTTTTTACTCCGTTCAGCTGCGAGAGTTAATTTATATCGTGCTTAATAACTTGTTTTAAGCAGTCCCGATTTTTGCCAAACAAATGTCGCCACGTATTGTGTTTAGGTAAAAGTTATTTATTTCTTTTATGTGGGATACTGGTTGCTTATTAACTATTGCAAAAGAAGGAAGGCATCGCTAGACATCAAATAGAAGGAAGTTCGTCATGCTTGATAGTGGTTCTCAGCTGTTACAAGATATATTATTGGACTGAGTAATGGATAATTCTGGTTTGAATTTCACCTGATAAAAATATTTTTAGTGATAATTTGATAGCAGAAATTCACAATTTAAATGTAACTCTGAACAGAATTGCGTGACTCATTTGTAAAAAGAACATATGTATATATTTCTCTTAAATAACCAGAAGCTCTCGCCGAATATTAGCAGATGTCTCGAAAGGAATAATAAGGAGCACACAAAGAATACTATCAAAATATTGGCAGTCAAATCAGGAGCACATGGTAAAAATTAACGAAAACTTCCTTTTAAATGAACTTCCTTTTCTTTAATGTCTAGCGAATCCTTTCTTCTCTTGCGATCGTTAGTTATCATACCACATCCTACAAAAAATAAATAAATAGAATTTACCTCAACACATGTGGTAACATCTGTTAGCAAGAATCGGGATTACTTAAAACAAGATTTTGCATCAGATAAATTAACTCTGGCAGTTAAATGGAGTCAAAGACTGTAAGAGCCAAATAGTATCGTAGACTTTTAGCCATGTAGTCTCATAGCATCCAGTGGCGTAGCAGGCGGGTGGCAGGGATGCCCCCCGCCAGGGGCGCTGGAGTAGGGGGGCGCTACCGCGACGGTTTCGCAGTTACTGAACGCCCCTCCCCCCCTGTTTTAATCCAAGAGGGGGCGCCATTTTCAAGTCTGGCCAGGGGCGCCACTCACCTTAGCTACGCTACTGATAGCATTGTAAACTTCTAACAAATAAGTCTTTTAGCCCTATAGTCTTGTATTCCTGTAGTCTCGTAGCATCGTTAACTTGTAGCCTCGTATAGTTGTAGCCTCGTAGAGTTTTAGCCTCGTACATGTGTAGCCTAGTTTCTTGTAGCATCGTAACCAGTTAAAGTCTTGTAGTCTTGAAGTCCTGTAACCTAATAACTTCATAACCTCTTAGTCTCGTAGTCATATAGCAGTTAGGCCTAAGACAGCTGGAGCCAAATACAGGTTGACCTAAATACTTTTGGAGCCAATGACTGTCGGAGCCAAAGGCCTTTTTTGGAGCCAAATAATATTGGAGACATTGAATTTTGGAGAGAAAGACTGTTGTAGTCAAAATACGTTTGGAGCCAATGACTGTTGTAGTCAAAAGACGTTTGGAGCCAATGACTGTTGTAGCCAATTGATATTTTTATTCAAATTATTTTGGAGCAAAAGACTATTTAGAGCCAAGTACTTTTGGAGCTAAAGACTGTTGGAGTCAAAGACTGTTTGAGCAAAAGAATATTGGAGCCAATTACTGTTTGAGCCAATCACTTTTGAAACCAAAATACTGCTGGAGCCAATGACTTTTAGAGGCATTATATCCGAAAGTAAATTGGCGATCGCATCTTATTGAGTTGAATGTTTGTAAATTTTTTTGTCTTTTCTTTTAGTGTATGTAGTCAAGTCTGTATTATCGTACCCTACAGATGAGATCGTTTCATACTATTTTAAATTTTCGTCCAAAAGTGCTTCCTTTTAGTCAAATGCGTGTCCTGTGTGTGTTGTGTGTGTTTATTTTGTGTGTCAGTTGTGTGTCCTGTGTGTGTTCTGTGTTGCCATTGCGTTTCCTATGTTTTTAGTGTGTGGCCATTATGTGACCTGTTTGTGGACTGTAAGTCCATTGCAGATACTGTGTGTGAACTGTGTGTTAGTTTTATATCCTTCTTATGTACTGTGAGTTTTGTTTGTTTATTGTGTGCACTGTGTGTCCATTGCGTGAACTGTGTGTCCATTGTATGTCCAGTGTGTGAGTTGTGTGTGTACTGTGTGTGTACAATGTGTACTGTGCACTGTATATAGTATGGGTACTGTGTGTTTACAGTGTTTACTGTGTGTACTGTGTGTTTAGTGTGTGTACGGTGTGTCCATTGGGTTATTGTGTGTTATTTTGTTGTTGATTGTATGTACTGTGTGTGTACTGTGTGTACCATATGTTCATTTTGTTTACTGTGTTTTTATAGTTTGTAAATTAGCATACTGTGTGTGTACTGTGTGTCCAGTGTGTGTGCTGTATGTTATTTTGTTAAATGTATGTCGTTTCGTTAAATGTGGGTTGTCTGTTGTAGCTCTTAGTATTTACTGGTTCAAATCCTCTTGGTCTTGATAAAAAAAAAATCAGGGATCCTTGGTTTATTAGTAAGCGTAAACATGATTAGTTATTTTAACTGCTTGTAATTTATTTTATCGACACTTTAGAACTAACATATATAAAACTTTGTCTTAACTGCTTGTAAAACGTTATAATTATTAGCTATCGACGAAAAAGGTCTTGTAGTTCGTAGATGTCTGGCCTATATATCTGACATTGTTCATGACCTGGTTTCGTGGTCTGATAACATCCGATACGTATATGATACGTTAATGAACTGTTTGAAATGTATTTCATGCATGGAAATAATTAGACTTCCGTTTTAGGCAGCGCAACCAGATATTTAATTCATTGCTCAGGTTTCTTGTCTAGAGTTGTTTTTTGTAGGTTGAATGATTAATAAACTTTACAAAAGGAAATTTTAAACCAAATTTATAATTAATTTGAATATTGAGTTACTTTATCAGTGACTTTAATTCGAAGCAAGGAATAAGATCTATCGCGCCAATCATTGTTTTAATAAGTTTTTTTGATGAACTTTGTAATTTTTTTAAATTTATAGTTCATTAAAAACAAATTTCCAAGATGACGGCCATGTCGGCCCACTGGACGGTGGTATATGAAGAACTGAAGCTGCTTTTAGGATTTAGAATATGATTTATTTAATAAAATTTTTTTTGTCAAAACATTTTTTGGCATTATTCAAGTTTCAAACTAAGGACGGATATTGATTGAATTAATCATCATTATATTAATGAGTGTTGTTTTAATTAATTTTGGAATATTTCCAGAATTTAATATAAATTAATACGAATTTACAAAATGGCGGTCAAATGTCATCATCGACTTTCTGGAGGCTGGTAGTAGAGGAATTTGATCTTACTTTTGGACTTTCCACCATATTTATTGAAAATAATACTTATTATTAAATATATATATATTTTTTGCATTCACAAAGGATCGAAGCAAGGACAGGAATGCATCGACTGTATTAATGATTGGTTTTTAAATGATTTTTGTAATTTTTCCTGAATTTCTAGATTAATTATTATTTATTTTCACTATATATAATATATATAGGTATATATATTTTTTGTTGTAGGAGGTCAGTCTGCGGGCGACTTCCGTGGAGGAAGGATCAGTCACCATTTTAAATCAAATGACCTCGCCAGGTTAGAACCTAGGACTCCATAATTTAGATGCATATTAAATATATTATTATAGAAAAATTTGATAATTTAAAAATTTTCATAAAGTTTAAATCTTTTCCAATTAAAATCAGATAATAATAATGGATTTTACTATAGGGTCCTTGGCGTCATAATCCAAGATGGCGGGTTGGTTTTATTTAAATTTTTATTTATTAGTTTTGTAATTTTTTTCCAAATGTTTTGATTATCATAATTATGGACTTTAAAGATGGTGTTAGTAACAAAAAATGCAACATTTTTTTTTTCAAACTTTTAGTATCAAAATTTTTTGTAATAATTTTTTTCCGATATTCTTTAATAAAAATTATGGATTTTCAAGAAATAAGCTGTAAACAAAATTCAATGATGACACCACAGCTTTAAATGTTGGACTGCTCTAGAAAACAAAATGATGTAATTCAAAATGGTGGAAAGTTCTATAACCGAAATGGTGGATCCAAGATAGTGGATCCAATTTGGCGGATCAATGTTGGCGGATCCAAGATGGCCGCCGGTCAAGGTCATTCAAGATTGCCGTCGTAATATCACAATCCAAGATGGTGGACATCGGATTTGGCTCCCCCGCTTGCACCCTGTCCCATCTCGGGCCAATATATACTACTCCACACCACCATTTACTCGCGCCATGGACATCAATCCCACCCACTCTTGCTCCGGGCGCGCTGCCCTTATGTGTGGTATTTCGGCCACCAGTAGAACTAATGTAAGTTTAAGTCCTTAAATAACTCGGGCCCTTCCCCACAGTAACGTCCAACTCCAAGGCGCACTTGTTTCAGCCTGATGTCTTACTACTGCGACACTGCGCTTTACCCGCCGGCACTGCCGACAACTCTCTGTCGACGCTGGCATGAGTAACATAATTGACCACGGAGCGCCACTGTCCAGACCCTGGCCACCGCTTCCCCTACCTTCTGTCCCATTCGGCCCCCTTTTATTATGACCCACTAGCGGCCCCTTTAACTAGGCGAAGAAACTATCCATGTTACCTTCTGGTGCGAAGACTGCTTCGGAGTTCTCTCTCGCCCTCCGCATCTGTAGACATTTACTCGTAAAGAGCGATCGAAAACTATTATCTTGGGATGTAATCACATAATCCGGGAATGATATTCCCTTATTTTATCTCATTTAACATAGTGGGTTTATCAGTCTTCTTAGTAATGTTTTATCTGTTTTGGTTTTGGGCTTGCCACCCCGCCGCCCCTTAACACCTTAGATTCAGTGTTACCCACCGCAAATGTGTGGTTCCAATTTCACCTCCGGCTAATCTCTTTGGGTGGTCTAGCAAACACAATTCTACGCCCTGAAAGGACTCTTGTTAGTCCGTGATCGCCTGGCCCTGTCTTTTTAGACTCACTTTTCAACTTTCATCACTACTAGGCGCTTGTAGTATCTCTGAAGCCGGCATGGAGATAAGTTCTTACTAACATATGAATTTAACGTAAAAAGCAAAAAGAAAACTTTTGATTGTTCCTCACTCATGCTAAAATGTGAGATTACACAGTGCTTGGTATACGACTAGGGTTTAAATATATTTTGGTTATTGGTTACTAGTCCTGCTATGCAGATTCTTAACCAGAATCTTTTAAAATAAAAACCTATTTGTGCTACAACCACCCATATTTTTTAACGTTATCTTTGGCACCTTATTTCTGGACCGTAATTTGTAACGCTATGTTGTAACATTTTTTCTATTTTTTTTTGTATTTGCCTAACACTATTTTTGATCATTTGTTTATAAATTAATTAAGTTCTGTAATTTAAAGCACATAACATGTCAAAATTGTTTAGTTATTATTTCCTTAACACCAAAAGCCATTACTTACATTAAATTACAGGCAAAACTGATAAACTGTGTTTTAATTCTCAGTTGGATACCAATCCTATAAAACCTAATTAAAAGTTAGGAAGTGATTACTTGGTAATCGTAAAAAAGATTTACTAAGTGACCTAGAGATTATCCACATTGACTCTGCAGCAGAAGATTTTAGACATTAAACTAAACTTTAATTGACACAATCATAGCTATATAAATATTTAAGTTCTCTATTTATGTTACTAAGTGAGACCAGCACACTCTTACAGCTATTTATTTTTGTAGTTTCGTAAGTATGTAAACTAAAAGGAGTCAAGGCCAATTGTATCAGCTGAACTGGCATTCCAGTCCAATCATGTTGATATAATTTTCCCATGGTGTCCTGAAATCACTCAAGGCAAATTTTTGATGATTCCTTACCACTGGCTGTAGATGAGTCTTTTCCCATTATGCCTGATTCATATCATAGTTCATCCCTGCTTTCGGAACGCCTCGCTGTCAGTGGGATGGGATTGCAACCTGTCAACAACTTAGATAAAATTTATGGGTACCAGTTACTGGGAAATAGAATAAAGTTGCAGAAGGCTATATATAATACTGCGATGCCTACTCCAGGTACCTAGCAAACATAAATCACATGGGTGTACTATTTGAGCACCAGATCACTGCCCCTGCAAGAGACTCAAGTGCCTCGCTTGTTTGCAGCTTGTTCCTGGTGGGCTTCCCTCCGATGGCCGTTGAGATGAGCGCCGAGATGACGCACCCCGAGTCGGAGAGCCTCGCCGGCAGCCTGATGCACGTGCCCGGCCACGCGCTGGGCATCCTGCTGACCGCGGGCTTCACCTGGCTGCTCCAGAGCTGGGGCGACCTCCCCGCCGCCCTCATGCTGAGCGCCGCCATGGCCTGCGGTGCGGCGCTCAGCACCTGCCTGCCGGGCGACAACCGCCGACTCCCAGCCAGCGGCATCGTCGACGACCTGTCGTCCTGCCGCGGCGACCACGCCTTCGCGCAGGAGGCGGTCTAGCAGACCACACTGCGACCTCCATGGTCCAGCGATGACTGCTCAGTGGAGAGCCGAGTCTCAGTGACTGAGATGAGGACTCCTAGATCAGGTGCACATGGCTGGTCGTGAAGAGCTCATAGAGTTAACAGCACAGAAGAGAAGCAAAGCAATACTAATTGAACTATACATAGACAGTTAGTGGAGCAGGTGTTGGAACTAGCACTGCAAAAGACTGAGAAAGAAACTATAACATAAACATTTTATGAAATATGCAAGTAAATCAAAAGTGCTACGAGTGTAATAAATGTAGGAAATATTAAATTTTTCAACTAAGTCAAAGACAATCGCGATGGGCACACATCTGCCAAGTTAAAGGCTTGGGCAAACGGGGCACAAATGACAGCCGTCTATACTTTTATATTGAACTAGCATACCCCAGAGTGGAGTAAACAAGTTTGGGTGTTTTCCATTAATCGATCCTTCAATATATTTACAAATAATATTTTCTGAAAGAAGGAAATGTAATCAATAAGTGTTTTTTTAATGTTTTTAATTATGAGGATGTAAATTGTTTGTTTTATCTGGAGAAAAATAAATGTGAGCGAGTATGTAAGTATTCGCTAGTGATTCGGTAACGATCTTATTAATGTTTTCTCATGTTGTTGCAAATAATTTTATTATACGAAACTCTGAGATGAAATTTAACGGATAATTATTAAAAAAACGCTGAGTGTGACAAACATACTAGTAAATAAAATATTCGCTTCTCAAAAGTCAAAATTTCTTGATGCAAATCTCACACATACTTTCTGCACCAGCAAATTTAATTCACTGCCCGAATCGTTTACGTTTTGCTTCTCAATATGAAACGAAGTAAGCAGCTAGGGATAAGCGAAATGGTTATTTTCGAATACCAGTTATGGTAGTTATGGTCCCACTAGAATAACTGGTTATTTAGATGGTTAACATTATCAGTTATTGGGCATTAAGTTCTGTTTTCAATCATTCACTATTCCAGTGGCAAAAAGCGACAAAAAATCATTAAAGCCGGAAAAACGATGGCGAAATTTTAAAACTGGAATTGTAATTTTCCTTTTCTTTCATTAAAAAGAATATATATATTTTTTGTTGGTGCATATGTAACTAAATATTACTTAAACCAAGCAAGTATTATGTAAATAGCGGTTCGAGCGCAGGAGTAGGAGTCTGGATTGATGATTGTTGACACCATCTAGGCTCGTGATGTCATAGTGGCCATCTTGAATGACATTGACCTTTGACCTTGACCTTGATCCCAGCACCTAAATTGGTTTCCTCTATTTTGTTTTCTGCCATCTTGGATCTGCCATTTTGTTTTTCTGTCATATTGATTCCTAGAACATTCTGCCATATTGAATTATATCATGGTTACAATTTTCGTTATGGTCGCCATCCAGAATTCTAGAAATGTTACAATTTTCGTTATGGATATCATCTTGAAAATCCGTTATTATCCGATCTTTATGTAAAAAAATGTTAATATTAAAATATATTTAATAAATAACATTTTAATATAAATAATCATCATTTTGAAAATTGTCCATCATATTCAAAATCCATATTTTATTTGCTATAAATTGGGCAAAATTAAAAATTTAAAAAGTCATTAATAAAATTTTAATATAAAAACCTCTGCCATTTTGCAAATCATCCAACATATTGAAAATACATATTTATTATGCTAACAAATGGTAACAATTTTAAAACCTAAAGAAATGATATAATTTAATTATAATAACAAAATTAATTCAAAGGTAATAGGTTCGGATCCAGTGAGGTCATTCTATTAAAAATGGCGACGGATCCTTTCTCCACGGAAGACACCAGCACATGGAAGTTCGACTCATTATGCCAAGGCAGGTATTAAGTCAGCCAGTATGATGTATGGCGGCCATATTGTTTTAGTCTTCTGGGGGCCGCCATTTGGTTCAGAAATATTGTTTTCGCTTGCTAGAGTGCACTGCCACCATATATGTTTAATATTTACCATACAGAATGCATTAGTTAGTATTGACAGGGCACCCACGATTTTTAAAATTATTAACATTTTGATAATTTTTGTAATTATTTAGCTAGAAATAAGGAAAAAAAATACTTAATTAATTTTAAAAATCATTATGAAAATAATGTTTGATGGGATCGCATAAAGTGCTTGTTCGATACCTGGATAATGTACTTCAGTTGTATGTCAGTTTTAAGAAAATACTTATTTAATAAAACATGGTGAAAAGTCCTAAAAGAGACTTAAATTCGTCAATTACTGGCCTCCAGTAAGTGATTATAACATAATAACCACCATTTTGGAAATTTGTTTTTATTGACTTAGGAATTCTGAAAAAATTCCCAAAATTATATAAAAAAAATTTATTGATATACTATTTTATTCGATATATTCATGTCAGTCCTTTATGGATTCAAAACATAATTTAATTAAAATTACCTATCAAGTGACACATTCAAGTAATAAAACAACATAATTACAAATAAAAAAAATCGGTAGGTAATTTCTACAAGTACGAAAAAACCCAGAAAATTTCAAGTGTTTCTCATTATATACAGTCTTCTTAGAAGACAAAGCGACAACTTAATATGTCTTGACATGTGTTTTAAGGGTGTTCCACATGAAAGTCAATTAACCAGGCACATACCGATGTTGGCTAGACACCTCCAGTCAGTGGCCAGGCATGAAATCGGCGGCCATGAACATTCAGTTTGTGGCCTGGCATGTCCAGTCAGTGATCATATAAATCCAGATGTAGGTTAGACACGTCCAGTTGGTGGTAAGGCACTTCTAGTTTGTAGACAGACTAACACGACCAGTTAGTGGCCAGACACATCCAGTCAGTAGCCAAGAGATATTTTTCGTGGATACTCTGCGAACATTTTAAACAGTTCATAGAAGTATACAAATGGGGCTCCGGGGACTGGCGCTGGCACGTGGAGCCGAGAACCGAACCGCCATCTTGGATTGTGATGTCACGGCGGCCATCTTGGATAACCGTGACCATGAACTTTGACCCTGACCTTTACCCCGGCGGCCATATTGGATCCGCCATCTTGGATCCGCCATGTATAAATTGAGTGCCCCACTCACTCATGATGAAATTTTCGTCATGGTCACCATATCGATTTTTTTATGTTCCACTGGAGGCCGCCATCTTGGATACAGTATACTTTGTTTCTGCTGTTTGTTCCTAGAGAGCACCAGCGTCACTCTTAATTTTTTTTGTGCCGCCGGAGGCTGACATCTTGGATACCGTTGTCTTTGTTTCTGCGGTTTGTTTCTCAGTGCGCCAGCGTCACTCTTGACTTTTTTCTTTTCCACTGGAGGCTACCATCTTGGATACCGTCGACTTTGTTTCTGCTGCTTGTTCCCAGAGAGTTCCAGCGTCGTTCTGTCTCATCACATAAGGTCGATGTTCCATTACCTAACAGAGCTATTATGGTCCTTATCAACATATTAAATTTAATTTTTTGTGCAAAATACATTGGAAGCACTGTGATTCGAACCATCACAGCTCTGATCTCTAGGTTGGAAAACATATGCCTTTAACCGCACGGCCATCGAGACATTTACCAGACTGAGAATTAAATAACGTATATATATATCAAAATAACATGCATATTCGGAATTGTATTTTTTTTTAATTTGAAGTAATATTATAATCACCAGTTCGAGACATAACCACCATCTTGTATTAAGTCGTAACTGTTGCAATTATCGTTATGGTCGTCATCTTGAAAATCTGTAATTTTTATGTTACAAATTCCGAAAAAATTCCAATAAATATTTTAAAAAATGTCTACTTCAAATGTTTAGTTATTTAAAAGTTTTCGGTCCTCGGTTGGATTTCCGGCGAGAGTAAACCAGTAATTTATTACTATATTTAAAAAAATTCTCAATAAAAAGTAATAAAAACATCTTACACCACACCCGATATTTTGAATTATGTCTCCACTGTATCAATTATCGTTACGGATGCCATCTTGAAAATATTTAATTATTATCCGTTTTTAATAAAAAAAATTCAAAATTCATCAAAAAAATTAACTTATTAGAATACTGATTGATTAGATTGATCCCCGTTCTTGGTTCGAAACCGGTAAGAGCAGAAAAAAAACAACAAATCTTTCTTCCTCTGACCACACACCACCAATACCAAGGTATATATATCGTCAACTGGTATGATGTCATGTCCTCCACCTTGTCTTCGTTCGCTGAAGGCCACCATCTTGGAGTGTGACGTCACGGCGGCCATCTTATATGACTGTGACCTTGAACCTTGATTTTGACATTGAAATTTTACCTTGACCTTGAAATTTTACCTCGACCTTGAATTTTGACCTTGAATTTTGACATTGACCTTGAAATTTGACATTGACCTTGAAATACAAAAACAGATTCTGCCAGCTTGTGAAATTCTCACTGTCGTGCAAAGTTAGATTTTTAGTACAAGCCTGAACTTTTGTATTTTTTTGTTTTAATTTTAACTTTTTTTAAATTTTTTTTATTTTTTTTTCTGTAATTTTATGATATCAAAGAAAACTTTTGGTAGTTTTCTCCGTGTGCTTCCGATTATTCTTGTCAATATTATTGTGGTTTTCTTCGTGTGCTCCTGATTATTCTTGTCAATATTTTGATGGTTTTCTCCAAGTGCTTGCGATTATTCTTGACAATATTTTGATGGTTTTCTCTTAGTGCTTCTGATTATTCCTGACTAGACACCTGATGGTTTTCTCCGAGTTCCTCTGGTTACAGATGAGAAATTGATATCTGCATGAAGGCCTTTTTTCTTAATGAGACATGTCATTTAATTTAAGGTTACATTTAATTAGTGAATTTCTGCTACTTAATCAACACTTGCAATATTTTTATCTCGTGTAATTAAAAAAATATCATTACTCAGTCACATAATAATAAGCTCTGAGAAAACTGAGAAGCACTAACAGGAAGGACGAACTTCCTTCTCCTTGGAGTCTAGCGAAGCCATCCTTCCTTTGCGATCGTTAGTGAGCATCCCGCATCCCGCATAAAATAAATAAATATTATTTACCTGCAAGCAACACGTGGCGTCATCTGTTGTTGAAAAGCAGAACTACTTGCAACAAGTACCTTTGCGTGAGATAAATCAACTCTCGCTGAAGAAATATTTAAAAAGTTCTATTTAAGTAATGGTTTCAATTGAAAACTCTTAGTTTGCATCTAACATTAGTCACAGAAGCTACCATGGATCATGGTTTGTTATCTGCAGCTGAATCGGAAGGAAGCCGCTGTAGATACTGTATCAAGAATTTTGTCATGAGAAGGAATGCTAGACGTCATGAGAAGAATGATTGTGTTAAAAACTCACTACGCAAAATGTTAAGCTGTAATCGGTGTAGCAGGTTGATAACACGAATTGACAGCTTAAAAATACATGGTAGAACATGTAAAGCCAAGCCTACTTATGGCATAGAGGATATCGATGAATCTACTAGATTAAAGAATAGTGATCTGCATTACGACAATCATTTTCCTTGTCCTGAGTGTGATGGTATTAGCTTACCCGATCGTGACGAAGAACATAAATTGAAGGATGCTGATGGCTTCGTGAAGACTGAAACTAATGGAAGTATCAACACCGTGAAAAGTGAGAATACATTCAAGCCTATATTCAGTAGATCCTCCATACTTTGTAAAAATGATGGACTCCTAAAAAAGAAGCATGTAGACGATGAAGACATTTCGACATCAACGATATCGAATTCTTACAGTAATCTGGGTGAAGAGATGCCTTCTACGGTGATTGCTACAGCGACTCTGCAGCTGGCGACGTTATCGAAGACTGTGCTGAAGCACCTAAAGCAGGCAAGATCGAAGACTGTGATGGTGTCCTGAGATCAAAACGATGGAAACGACGCGTTATATTAAATAAATCTGATCAAGCTTGTTATGATCACTGGCTCGATGATGAAAGTGACCTTGTGGTTGGTGTTAAAACGGAAGACACCAGATATCATAATATTTATTATAAACGTGCAAGGAAGATAGTGGCAGAAGAGATTGATTCCACATCATGGAAAGATCCAAACATATTGGTTGACCAGCTAAGACTTCTACATGGTTCGCTTTGCGCAGGAAACTATTCGAGCATCAAAGAAATATCCTTCATACTCAAAGAACTGAAGGAGGCTGGCTACATACAATAATGACTTGTTTTACCAGCATTTGTATAATGCTAAGAAATAAAATAAATAATTTAAATTATAAAAATTTAATGTTTTATTTATTGTATTCCTTTTTCCTACTAAGCCTGTGTTTCCGCTACTGTGTGTGTGTTCATTCCGTTTCCTGCATGTTCGTACCGTTTCCTGTGTGCACTGTGTGTACGTTCCGTTTCCTGGGTGTACTTTGTGTACGTTCCGTTTCCTGTGTGTACCATGTGTTAATTCCGTTTCCTGTGTGTACTGTGTGTACATTTCGTTTTCCTGTGTGTACTGTGTGTACATTCCGTTATTCCTGTGTGTACTGTGTGTACTTTCCGTTTTCCTGTGTGTGTACTGTGTGTACTGTACGTTCATTCCGTTTCCTGTGTGTACTGTGTGTACATTCCGTTTTCCTGTGTGTATTGTGTGTACATTCCGTTTTCCTGTGTGTATTAATTGTACATTCCGTTTTCCTGTGTGTACTGTGTGTACATTCGGTTTTACTGTGTGTACTGTGTGTACATTCTGTTTACCTCTGTGTACATTCCGTTTTCCTGTGTGTACTGTGTTCATGGTCTATATGTCTGACATTGTTCATGACCCGGTCTCGCGGTCCGAAGACGCTTGTGTATATGTATGGATGGTTTTGTACATGAACATTTTAAAGGTATTCTAAGTATCAAAAACAAGACTTTCATGTAAGGCATAGTGGCAAGGTATTTAATTCGTCTAACATTGACGTATATTGTCTTGAGTTGTATTTCGTAGAGTGAATGATTTATAAACTCTATGAAAGGTAATAAAAACCAAAATATAAAATTTATTTTATATTTAGTTACACCTGTCACTGGTCAAGAATGGAACGAGGACAGGAATCCATCGATTCAATATGTAAATTAATGAGTTACTTTTTCGGTGACTTTTGGAATTAGTCCCGTATCTCTAGCTTAATAATTACATGATTTCAAGATGGTGCCCTAAGTTCAAGATGCCGGGCATCCCCGTAATAATAAATTATTACTGCACTCTAGCGGGTTAGAATAAAACTAGCAAGTTGGTAATGTACTCTATAAGACGAGTACACACACAAGATTGTGTCATCCAGCAGGCGAAAACAAGATGGTGGAATGTCCTGTAGCAGGTGGTAGCTCCTGGTAGCATTTACTGAACATAAAATGTTGGATTCATGATGGTCGTCAGGGTAAAAGTCAAATTTAAAGGTCAAGGCCAAATTTCAATTTCAAAAAAAAACCAAGAGAGATGCTGGCGCTCTGTAGGAACAAACCGCAGAAACAAAGACGACGGTATCCAAGATGGCAGCCTCCAGTGGAACAAAAAAAATCAAGAGCGACGCTGGAGCTCTCTAGGAACAAACAGCAGAAACAAAGTCGACAGTATCCAAGATGACAGCCTCCAGTGGAACAGAAAAAAATCAAGAGCGACGCTGGCGCTCTCTAGGAATAAACAGCAAAAACAAAGTCGACGGTATCCAATATGGCGGCCTCCAGTGGAACAGAAAGAAAATCAAGAGCGACGCTGGTGCTCTCTATGAACAAACAGCGGAAACAAAGTCGACGGTATCCAAGATGGCGGCCTCCAGTGGAACAAAAAAAATCGATATGGCGACCGTGACGAAAATTTCATCATGAGTGAGTGGGGCACTCGATTTAAAGATGGCGGATCCAATATGGCAGATCCAAGATGGCGGATCCAATATGGACGCCAGGGTCAAGGTCAAAGGTCAAGGTCAAGGTCACAGTCATCCAAGATGGCCGCCGTGACGTCACAAATCCAAGACGACACCACGGCTCTCGGCTCCACACCCAGAACCCGTGTCCCAGTAGCCCCCAAAATATACTACTGTTCATGAAAAAAATCATGCGCATAGGCCAAGAAATTCCGAACCATGAGGCATTATTCACAAAAGTAAATTCTTCAAAAAGGAAGTACAATAAAAAGAGGCCCACATTAAAAAAAAATTAAGCACATTTAACGAAAAGGACACACATTTGTACGAAAATTCAACTTGGTAGGATACGATCTCATCAGAGGGATACGATATCCTCAGTAGGATACGATCGCTCACAATATGCGATAATATAAAATACATCAAACTGTCTTTGATTCGAATAGTTTTGGCCCCAATAGTCATTGGCTCCAAAAGTCATTGACATCAAAAGTCATTTGTTCTAAAAGTCTTTGGCTCCAACATCTCTAAATAATCCAAAGTTCCAATTGCTCCAACAACTCTAAGTGCGCCAATCCTCCAAGTGCGCCAAATCTCCAAGTGCTCCAAGTGATCCAACAGTGCCAATTGCTCCTACAGCTCTAATTGCCTTAGGCTTAAACTGAATTAAATTCAATTTTGATCGATCTTATCCCTATCACAGGAATGTCTTTTTTATTACTCTCTATTTTACTAGTCATTGGTGCTGATTTTTTACTTCGTTAAGTTAGAAGTTGTATTTTGAGAGCTCAGACTTAGTTACAAACCAGATTACATTAAATCAAAACATTAATTTTAAAATCTAATATATATATTTATATATATATAATTTTTTAAATTTTTGTTTACATGAAAGTAAAAAATACATAATTTTATGTAGCCAGCCTCCCTTAGTTCTTTAAGTATGGTGGCTACTTCGTTTCAATGTAAGATTGATTGGAATAATTGATTTGATCACGACGTTTCCTTAGTTTTGGTTTCAGGGCTTTATCGCAGTCTTCGATCTTGCCATATTTAGGTGCTTCATCACAGTCTTAGATCTTGCCAGCTTTAGGAGCTTCATCACAGGCTTTGATCGTGTAATCCTCAGAAATGTCATCACAGTCTTCGGTCATGTAAGATACTGGGGTTTCAGCATATTCTTAGATATTGTCGGCTTCAGGTCTTTCTCTATTGTTCAGAGTGCCATGATGGCGACAAAAATTTGGTGTATATATCTTTTGATTTCCCAATGAAGATTTTATTTTCTTCGCTGGTTATCAATTTTTAATCATTAGTTATATCTGGTATAGTAAAATTAGCATGAAAATTTTTACATTTTTCATAATTAATATTTTATCTAATATGTTGCCTTTGTTCCACTTCGTCGGTGTTGCAGACCAATCCTCGTTATCTTTAGTCAGGTTAGTTGTACATGTCTTGATATGTTTATTCAAGAAACATTTTCGACCAAAGGATTTCTTACACTTATTGCAACTAATTGGTTTTTGGCAAGTATCCAAAATACACTAGCTTCTCTCATGATGCTTAGCATTTCTACTCAAGGTAAACTCCTTGTTACAGTATCTAAAGCGGTTCATTTTAATACAGCTACAGGCAACGAACAAGGATTCATGTTAGCTTCTGCGACTAATGACTGATGCAAACTAAGTTTTTTTAATTTTTTAATTTACTTAAAGGGAATTTTTTAATATTTCATCAGCCAGGGTCAATTTGTCATTTCGAAAGACTCATGGCGAAGTAGTTCAGCTTTAGAACAAGAGATGTTTCCCCATGTTGCATAGTGGTAAATAATTTTTTTATGAGGGATGTGAGTTGCTCTCTCACGAACGCATGAGAAGGAGGACTTCACTAGAAATAAAAGGAAAAGGATGAAAGTCTTGCATGAAAGTGTTACTTAGCCATCTCTAGACATAGTAATCGGATCTGTTTTGAATCTCTTTTGTTTAAGTTCCACAAAATAAAAAATATATATTATTTGTAAAATTAGTAACAGGAATTCACTAAGTAAGCGATGCTCTGAATAAAATTGCTTGTATCATTACGACACAAAATTAAATGCTAGGTATTTTTTCTCAGGAATAACCATAAACACTTGAAGAATACAGCAGAAGTTTCAACAGAAATTATCAGGAGCACACGGAGAACATCAAAGACATTTTTGTTAGATATAATCTCAACCATACAGAGAAAACCGACATAATATTGACAGGAATATTCAGGAGCACACGGAAAAAAATTTGAAAGGTAAAAATTACGACCACTCTGAGAAAACAAACAGAAGGATTGAATATCGAACTCAGTAAATACATTTAAATATATGCTAACATATATATATATATATATATATATATATAAATGTTATGTTGGTTTGTGTACGCTTCAAAAACTCAAAAAGTTCTGCACCGATCGAGCTGAAATTTTACGATTATATACAACCCGCATCAAGGATTGTTTTTATCTACTTTTCACGTCAGCAACATACCCGCGACCGCGGAAAAGTAACTGCGCCATTTTATTAATGTGTTTTCTCACCATTAAAAAAAAAAAAACACGCATTTTCTGTTATGGAAACGTTTCTCCATGCCAAAGGATTTCTCTTAGCAATGGAAAAAACTACGTCAAGTGAAGCGGGCGGGACATGGCTGTATACAATGAGAATGCTTTTATTGTGAGGTGCAATAATTAAAAAATGACAAAGCGTACCGGTATGGGACTAATTATACAATATGAATGAGGTAGTTTAGTGTGATCGTATCTCGATTGAGCTGCGCCGTTATCCAAATCGTAAGTAGAGGTTATGTTTTGTATGGGTCTGTCACCACTTGATGTGGGATTGCATGTAGATGGTTCTAGGCTATTAATTTTTGAACTCCTTAGACCATATACCTTTTTTAAATTTTTAATTTAATTAATATGTTCTATCGCCAATAACAACAATTGCATCAATCGTAAGTAGAGGTTATGTTTTGTATGGGTCTATCACCCCTTGATGTGGGATTGCGTGTAGATGGTTATTGCATCCAAACCAAATTCGCTCATTATTCGCAATTAAATTGACCGCATTCTTTCCTTCATCTCCCACAGATCTTATATGGCTGAGGATATTTTGCATAGAGTACGCCTTGAAAATGCCAATATGACCTTAGAATTAACAGAAGGCATTTACAACGAAGCATTGATAAATATTTAAGACAAATAAAGTGCTTAGTCAATTAGGAATGCCAGCACCAACCCGAACTGCGACTGCTGCATTTGATGTAGATTTGCGCCGTGAACAGAGTTATAACATTGATGATCTTCAGACATATGTGTAATCGAACATTCCCAAATTAACGCGTGAACAGAAAGGTATTTATGATCGCATAATGCAAATGATAAATCACTGAATTGGGGGAACTGGGAAAACATTCCTAATTAGATTGATTCTAGCAACGGATCGATCAAAAATTGACATTGCCTTAGCTCTTGCTTCGTCTGGAATAGCTGCGACATTGTTACCAGGTGGAAAAACTGCGCATTCAGCTCTAAAGTTGCCATTAAACATGCAAATCATCGAGACTCCTACGTGCAATATTTCCAAAGCATCCGGTATGGGAAATTTATTACAAAAATGTAAACTAATTGTTTGGGATGAATGCACGATGGCACATAAAAAATCACTTGAAGCTTTTGATCGATCGTTACGAAATTTGCGTGGAAACGTTCAACCATTCGGGAATGAATTGATATTGCTCGCAGGAGATTTTAGGCAAACATTGCCTGGAATTTCTCGATCGACACCAGCAGACGAAATAAATGCTTGCCTGAAATATTCAACACTATGGCGGCACGTACATACATTGCAGTTGACTACGAATATGCGTGTCCAGATGAAGAATGATCCATCAGCTGAGGTATTCTCACGACAGTTACTGGAAATTGAAAACGGACAGCTGCCAGTCGATGAGACGTCTAGACGAATATCATTTCCCGATCATTTTTGTAATTTAGTAACATCGAAAGAAGAACTGATCGAAAAAGTATTTCCTGACATTCAAAAAAATCATAGAAATCACGATTGGCTCAGTGAAAGAGCTATCCTTGCCGCAAAGAATAAATATGTCTATCAACTTAATAATGTTATTCAATCCAGTATTCAAAGTGATGAAATTACATAAGTCGATAGACACCGTTGTGGAAGCAGATAAAGTAGTTTATTATCCAACGGAATTTTTAAACTCACTTGATCAGCCAGGGATACCAACACACATACTTAAATTGAGAATAGGTGTGCCAATTATCCTCTTGCGGAATATTAATCAGCCAAAACTCTGCAACGGCACGCGACTTTCAGTTAAGAAATTAATGAATAACGTAGTGGAAGCAACGATTTTAACGGGGCCTTTTAAAGGTGAAGATGTCCTCATTCCTCGAATACCCATTATCCCGACCGATACACCATTTCAATTTAAAAGATTGCAATTCCCAATTCGATTGGCATTTGCAATCACAATCAATAAATCTCAAGGTAAATATTTAGAATTGTGTGGTTTAGATTTAGATGCGGATTGCTTTTCACATGGACAACTGTATGTTGCGTGTTCCCGAGTCGGACAACCAGATAGTCTTTTTATCTACGCATACAGTGGAAAAACAAAAAATATTGTACATCCACAAGTATTGCAAAATTAAACTTATATGAAATGTATTCTTTGTTTTGTTTCTCATTTCTCAACTATTCAATCACAATGTGCCACAGCGAAGCGTGGCAGGGTACAGCTAGAATATATATATAAATGTTATGTTGGTTTGTGTACGCTTCAAAAACTCAAAAAGTTCTGCACCGATCGAGCTGAAATTTTACCATTATATACAACCCGCAACAAGGATTGTTTTTATCTACTTTTCACGTCAGCAACATACCCGCGACAACGAAAAAGTAACTGCGCCATTTTATTAATGTGTTTTCACGAATTTTCTGTTATGGAAACGTTTCTCCATGCCAATGGAAAAAACTACGTCAAGTGAAGCGAGCGGGATATGGCTATATACAATGAGAATGCTTTCATTGTAAGGTGCAATAATTAAAAAATGACTAAGCGTACCATTATGGGACTCATCTATTCTAATATTATAAAGCTGAAGAGTTTGTTTGTTTATTTGAACGCGCTAATCTCAGGAACCACTGGTCCGATTTGAAAAATTCTTTCAGTGTTTGATAGTAAATTTATCGAGGAAAGCTATAGGCTATATTATATTATCAATAACATTAGGGATCCTTACTAAAAGTCCAATGTAGAATCAAATGCGTTGGAGGGGGTTAGATACAACCTGCAGTACACGTACGAAGTGTGTGTTCACACTGCCGCAGGCGCTAGAAGTTTATTTCCTATTGCCCATTAACATTGTTGCCACGCACTAGATGCCTTATCATTCTTAATTTTCTTATACAAGTAAAAAACACCCGTGTGATATTAACAACGAAGCAATCAGTACCCTCATAAGAGTTCATTTAGTATTTAAATACTTATTATCACTTTAAATCGCAACCCTAAACTATTGTCTTTTTTCCTCTCTCTGTGTTTAATTTGTTTATTTCTTTTACTAGAATTATTTTTATTATTTTTAATTAATTTTCATTTTTCGGACCATCAATAATTTTCCTCTCCCGTTATAATTCTGACAAGGACTTGTATATATATATAAGCGAAATACCACTCACTGACTCACTCATCACGAGATCTCTAAAACTATACACCCGATTGACTTGAAATTTAGCATAGTTACTCATTTTGTAATGTAGACGCTCACTAAGAACGGATTCTGCGGAAATCCGATCCCAAGGAGAGTTTCGGGGGTGTAATATATCAAAATTTCCAGTTTTTGGTAGGAAATCACCATGGCAACGACTATTTCCTTGTTAGTGCAGTCCTCATCACTGTTGAAATTTTGCGGGTACTTTAAATATCAAAAATTGCCCTTTTTTTAAGTATATATATTTTACAGACTTGAAACTTCACAGTAATGTTCCTTATGTTACGCAGGATGACATATTCCGAAAATTAGATCCCATGGGTGGTTAAAACCATGCAACAGTGGGTACTTTGTCTGCATGAGAACAGGATTTTGCATTTTTCATGCCTTCTGCGTCTCCATGGCAACAGGCATCGCGCGGCAGTGGCGTACCCACAAGGAGGGGCATGTATAATGAGCGGCGCAAGAGTGATCTGCCTGTAGACTGCCGTAGCGAAGTACGGGTACATCAGTTGTACGTTGCGTGCACGAGTCGGGAAACCATCGGTGCTATTCATTTTATCTCTGGTACATTATACAGCATTGTAATAAATTTTAACTCAATTTTTTTTATTTACCATTACTGTAAATGGGAGATGAGGCTTAATTTTTTTCCATTAGTATAGCCGTGCGAAGCCGGGTCGGGCAGCTAGTTATACAATATGAATGAGGTACTTTGGTGTGATCGTGTCTCGATTGAACTGCACCGTTATCCATATCGTAAGTAGAGGTAATGTTTTGTATGGGTCTATCACCACTTGATGTGGGATTTCATGTAGATGGTTCTAGGCTATTCAATTTTTGATCTCCTTAGACCCTATACCTTTTTTTAAAATTTTTAATTTAATTAATATGTTCTATCGCCAATAACAATTGCATCAATCGTAAATAGAGGTTATGTTTGTATGGGTCTATTACCACTTGATGTGGGATTGCATGTTAATGGTTCTAGGCTATAAATTTTTTGATCTCCTTAGACCCTAAACAATTTTTTTGAATTTTTAATTTAATTAATATGTTCTATAGCCAATAGCAACAATTGCATCAATCGTAAGTAGAGGTTATGTTTTGTATGGGTCTATCACCACTTGATGTGGGATTGCATGTAGATGGTTTTCGGCGATTCATTTTTTGGACTCCATTGACCCTATACCATTTTTTTAATTTTTAATTTAAATTAAAATGTTATATCGCCAATAACAACAATTGCATCACATTCATAGCACAAGTGCGAAAAAAAACCATTTTTTTTACCTATTAGCTGTGTACCAGTGACCGCGCCATCTGCCGTAAGCGAGGAAAACACTCGCAGACAACCACAATAGTAATGGCGCAGTCACATGAGAAACAATATTCGTTTCCAATTACATGATGGACAGTAAATATATTATTAATTTTCAATGCTGTCTATCCTGTGTCTCATTGTTGTCGAACTGCAGCTATGAGAATCACGAGAGATAGGAGAATATAAGAGCTTTGAGGGCCATAAGAAGTTATAATCTCATTCCTTTCTTCTGTTTCAGTGAAAACCGAAATAATGCCTCGCAGAAAGTCAAATTTGGGCCGTCGCACTCGCCACACAGAAGGATCAAGAAGACGGCTATCAAATATGACTGAGGAAGAGCGAGCATCCGTACGAGAGAGGAGCAGACTAAGCACCATCCAGACACGTAACGTGGAACCAGCAGAAAGACGAGCAGCCAGGCTTGAGGATGCACGATTGCGAGCACGTCAGTCGCGTTCTGCAGCAACAAATTTGGTTCGTTTTTAACGGATTGAACGCGAAAGGGTGAGGATAGCTGAAACACGAACATAAAGAACAGCTGATCTGCATCTAGAATACAATCGTCTTGCGTTCCGGTACAATCCAGCTGTTGATTATAGGTCAAGTCAGCATGTGGTCATTGGTCAGATGAGTCATATCTGTAGCTACTGCCAGGCTCTAAAGTTTAATGATAAAACGAAAGGGATGTGTTTCGCTGGCAGAAAAATCAAATTGCCTCAACTTGATGCACCACCAGATCCATTGAAAACTTTACTTGCTGGATCTACCGCTGAATCGAAGCATTTCCTATCGAACATCGGGAAATATAACTCTTGCTTCCAAATGACGTCATTTGGTGCGGAAAATCGTGACTGCTCAATTCATGCCAACTTTTAAAATCAAAGGGCAAATATATCACAAAGCTGGCTCCCTGCTCCCGTTCTCAGATAGTGACCATAAATTCTTACAAATTTACTTAATTGGTGATGATAGAAATGAAGTAGATGCACGTTGTGGAATACATACCTCGCTAAGAAGATCCATTATTTCGCAACTGCAGGAGCTTCTTCACGAAAGGAACAATTTGGTGCGTTTGTTCAAACCAGCAATTGATATGATGCCATCAGATACCCACAAAATTATTATTCACGCAGACAAAACTCCCGCTGGAGAACATGTCCGGAGATATAATGCTCCAACTATAGACGAAGTAGCAGTTGTCATAGTCGGAGATCAGTTCCAACAAAGAGATATTGTTCTCCATGAAAGAAATAATCAATTGATAAACGTAGCAGAAACTTACCGTTGTTACGATGCTTTACAATATCCAGTGATCTTTTGGGATGGAACCGATGGATATCATTTCAATGTGAAAATTATAAATCCAGTAAATGGTGTAGATATCAATAAAAATTGCAGCTCAATGAACTTTTACGCATACTGCTTAATGATTCGGAGGAACGAGGACAATTATATTTTAAAATGCCGTCAGTTGTTTCACCAGTATATTGTGGATATGTATGCAAAAATTGAAACGGAACGTTTGCTATTTCTCCGTTTGTTTTAGACTAAACTACGCTCTGAAGAATATTTTTATTTGCGAGATGCAGTTGTGAATGACAGTAATACAACCAACGTTGGAAAGCTAACTATTTTGCCATCTTCATACATTGGCAGTCCACGTCACATGCAAGAATATGCTCAAGATGCAATGTCATATGTTCGTCATTACGATCGTCCAGATTTATTTATCTCTTTCACATGCAATACAGCTTGGGACGAGATACGACAGCTGTTACTTCCTGGCCAATCACACGTCGAAAGGCATGACATTATAGCACGTGTTTTCCGACAAAAGCTTAAATTGCTGATATATTTCATCGTGAAACATGAAGTAATTGGATCTGTGCGCTGCTGGATGTATTCAGTGGAATGGCAAAAGAGAAGATTTCCACATGCGCATATACTAATCTAGCTCTACAATAAAATAACTTCAGACGAAATCGACGATGTGATATGCGCTGAGATTCCACGGGCTGACATCGATAAGGATTTGCATGCAGTTATTATCAAAAACATGATACATGGACCATGTGGTACACTAAATCCAAATTCACCATGCATGGTAGATGGGAAATGATCTAAGCAATATCCTCGAGCATTCACAGCCAACACAGTAACAGGCCACGATGGATATCCTCGGTATAAAAGATGATCAACTGAAGATGGTGGGAATTCGGCAACTATACACATGCAAAATGGTGATATTGATGTAGACAACCGTTGGGTGGTTCCATATTCTCCTTAGCTGTCAAAACATATAAAGCCCACATAAAGGTAGAATATTGCAATTCAGTCAAATCCATTAAATACATCTGTAAATATGTTAATAAAGGCAGTGATATGGCAGTTTTTAGTGTGCAATCAGATAATAGTGACAAAAATGCAGTATGAGATATCGATGAAATTGCTCAATACCAGGCAGGGAGATACATAAGCAGCAATGAGGCTGCATGGCGAATTTTTTCATTTCCCTTTCATGAACGCTATCCAGCTGTGGTTCACTTGGCAGTACATTTAGAAAACGGACAGCGTGTCTATTTCACAGATGCAAATGTGCAAGAAAGATCCCTTAATCCACCTGGTACAACTCTGACTGCTTTTTTCACCTTATGCCAGGACGACGCTTTCGCCAGAACACTGATGTATTCGGACTTTCCCTCTTATTACACGTGGAATGTAACTAAAAAAGTATTCGTACGACGCAGACGAGGGGAGCCAGTTGACGGTCAACCTGGCATTTTCAAAGAAAATACAATTGGTAGACTTTATACAGTGCATCCCAATCAAAATGAATGTTTTTTCCTTCGCATGCTATTGGTAAATGTGCCTGGTCCTAGATCTTTTCAGCAATTAAAATTAGTTGACGGCGTCACACATGTCACTTTCCGCGCTGCGTGTCAAGCTCTGAATTTATCAGAAAATGACCATCGGTGGAATATTTGCATTAACGAGGCGTGCAACACTGCACATCCAAACCAAATTCGCGCATTATTCGCAATTATATTGACCGCTTGCTTTCCTTCATCTCCCACAGACTTATGGTAAAAATATCGATCTCATATGGCTGAGGATATTTTGCATAGAGTACGCCTTGAAGATGCCAATATGACCTTAGAATTAACAGAAGGCATTTACAACGAAGTATTAATAAATATTGAAGACAAGTTCTTAGTCAATTAGGAATGCCAGCACCAAACCGAACTACGACTGCTGCATTTGATGTAGATTTACGCCGTGAACAGTGTTATAAGTTTGATGATATTCAGACATATGTCCAGATAGAACATTCCCAAATTAATGAGTGCACAGAAAGGCATTTATGATCGCATAATGCAAATGATAAATGACGGAATTGGGGGGATCTTCTTCTTGGATGCGCCAGGAGGAACTGGGAAAAAATTCCTAATTAGATTGATTCTAGCAACAGTTCGATCAAAAAATGACATAGCCTTAGCTCTTGCTTTGTCTGGAATAGCTGCGACATTGTTACCAGGTGGAAGAACTGCGCATTCAGCTCTA
Organism: Bacillus rossius redtenbacheri; assembly: GCF_032445375.1. Lineage (NCBI taxonomy): Eukaryota > Metazoa > Arthropoda > Insecta > Phasmatodea > Bacillidae > Bacillus > Bacillus rossius. The sequence continues at coordinate 230,978,732 of NC_086330.1, forward strand.
AAGTTGCCATTAAACATGCAAATCATCGAAACTCCTACGTGCAATATTTCCAAAGCATCCGGTATGGGAAAAGTATTACAAAAATGTAAACTAATTGTTTGGGATGAATGCACGATGGCACATAAAAAATCGCTTGAAGCTCTTGATCGATCGTTACGAGATTTGCGTCGAAACGTTCAACCATTCAGAAATGCATTGATATTGCTCGCAGGAGATTTGAGGCAAACATTGCCTGTAATTTCTCGATCGACACCAGCAGACGAAATAAATGCTTGTCTGGAATATTCAACACTATGGCGGCACGTACGTACATTGCAGTTGACTACGAATATGCGTGTCCAGTTGCAGAATGATCCATCAACTGAGGTATTCTCACGGCAGTTACTGGAAATTGGAAACGGACAGCTGCCAGTCGATGAGACGTCTAGACGAATATCATTTCCCGATCATTTTTGTAATTTAGTAACATCGAAAGAAGAACTGATCGAAAAAGTATTTCCTGACATTCAAAAAAATCATAGAAATCACGATTGGCTCAGTGAAAGAGCTATCCTTGCCGCAAAGAATAAAGATGTCTATCAACTTAATAATGTTATTCAATCTAGTATTCAAAGTGATGAAATTACATATAGGTCAATAGACCCTGTTGTGGAACCAGATGAAGTAGTTAAATATCCAACGGAATTTTTAAACTCACTTGATCTACCAGGGATACCACCACACATACTTAAATTGAGAATAGGTGTGCCAATTATCCTCTTGCGGAATATTAATCAGCCAAAACTCTGCAACGGCACGCGACTTTCAGTTAAGAAATTAATGAATAACGTAGTGGAAGCAACGATTTTAATGGGGCCTTTCAAAGGTGAAGATGTCCTCATTCCTCGAATACCCATGATCCCGACCGATACACCATTTCAATTTAAAAGATTGCAATTCCCAATTCGATTGGCATTTGCAATCACAATCAATAAAGCTCAAGGTCCATCTTTAGAAATGTGTGGTTTAGATTTAGATGCGGATTGCTTTTCACATGGAAAACTGTATGTTGCGTGTTCCCGAGTCGGAAAACAAGATAGTCTTTATATCTACGCATACAGTGGAAAAACTAAAAAAAAAATATATTGTATATCCACAAGAATTGCAAAATTAAACTTATATGAAATGTATTCTTTGTTTTGTTTCTCATTTCTCAACTATTCAATCACAATGTGACACAGCGAAGTGTGGCAGGGTACAGCTAGTTTAATATAAAATAAGCCTAGAATAGCTGTATATATTTTGTGCTCATGCATATTTGTAACAGATATATTCGAGGCATATTATTCTGTAATGCGTAATATGTATATATGTGAATCATCTAAATGTAACATTCACTATGATTGATATTCAAGACTTCTGTTTGTTTTCTTCGAGTGCTCCTGATATTTTCTTAGCGAGAATTCTGTTCGTGTATTCCGTGTGTTCCTGATTTTTCTTGTCAATATTTTGTTAGTTTTCTCTGTATGCTTCAGGTTATTTCTGAGCAGATTTCTGTTGATGTTATCCATGTGCTCCTTATTGTTCCTGGTGAGACTTCTGCTGATATTCTCCAAGTGTTTCTGGTTATTCCTGAGAAAAAATTTCCAACACATAATTTTTTCCCGTAATTATACAATAAATTGTATTCAGAGCATAGCTTACTTACTGAATTGCTGTTACTAAATTATCACTTACTGTGCATATATGTATTTATTATTATTTTTAATTTTTTTGTGATATTAAAATCAAAGATATTTATTACTGAGCCGTTTACTTTGTCTTGAGATGGATGAGAAACACTATTATGCAATTCTAACATTCTTTTCCCTTGATTTCTAGCGAACCCCTTCTTCTCATGCGAAGGTGAGAGAGCAACCCACATCCCTCATAAAAAAAAAATTACCGCTATGCGAGTCATCTGTTGTTGAAATGTGCCACCTGGCTGGATGCACGAACTATAAATGTGGCGCCTGGTTTAATGCACATGACTTGAGATTGACGCCTGGCTGAATGCATGTGCCATAAATGTGCTGCCTGGTTGGATGCACAAACCATAAAATTGCCGTCTGGCAGTATTCACATGCCATAAATGTCCGTCTAGGTGGATGCATGAGCCATAAATGTGCTGCCTGGCAGGATGCATGAACCACAAATGTGCCACCTGGGTGGTTGCACGAGACATAAATTTGCAGGCTTGTTCGTGGTACAAGCCATAAATGTGCCACCTGTCTGTATGCACGAGTCGTAAAAGCGCGAGGGCGCTAAGAGCGACATTGGCAAGCGCATTACTAGCCTCTTTGCCTCAATGCGCCGGACCTACAGGACCGCCCACAACATCTAGCGGCAGAAACTGTAAAGTGTACTCTTGGCGCCAGCTCGTGGAGCTGACGCCCGCGACACCTGTGGGCGAGCTTGCTAACTCCCCCCTTTTTGTCCCCTTTAGGCCACCAGAGTGCACCACCAGCTACGCCATAAGGCCCTATACTTCCTCCTCGTGGCCTGTAATAGTCGAATGTAAGGCCTTCGCGCCGACTGTGTTTGACTGTCTGGAAGCAGGTCTAATTCGTTTGGAATTTGATTTTGTTTCAGACAGGGTCCAAGTGCTGGGGGGACTAATTTGCTCCCAGCATGTTATTCGGGACCTCGAGCTCCGAGTTAGCATTATAACTAAAAATGTTACTGGTTTTTAATTTAATATTTTTATATAATGTCATCATAGTAACATTTTTCACATGTGAATATAGTTTTTAAGTAATAAAATTGAAGTGGTCGGTGCGCGTCACTTGAACTTCGCGCCGCGCGGCGGACTTCGGCGCTCCTTCCCTTCCTACCTTCCCCCCCCCCCTCTCTGCGTCCAGTGCTGTGTTTTGTCTTCCCCTCGTGAGGTGTCCGCGCATGCGCGTGGCGCCCTCTTGCTTAATTAAAACTAGGTGTAATGCCTTGAAGGCGCTTCTTGTTCGTTAGCAGTCAGTCGGTGCTGGTCGTGAATTAAGCATGTAGTCTGATACTTGCTTTAGAGAGAGTGTGTGACAGCGGGGAGAATGCACGTAAGTGTTGTAAGGTGGTGACCCTTACAGTAATGTAAACGGTACTTGGTAATAGCTGTATTATAAATTCCATTTCGGCCGTCACCGTCTAAATTCAATTTGGCATTTATTGTTTTCCTTGATCATTTTTTTGTATTAGTACCATGCATAGTTTGTTTGACGTCTCTCCCCGTCTGGTCTACAGTCTTCGTTAGGACTTGTTTATACGTAATGTATGTAATGTATTAATTTGTGAATTTTCCTTTTATATCATGCTTTATCATGCTTTACAGTAAGCTTATACCGCCTAGTGTAGGTTAGGCCGCGGTCGCCTGCATGTTCATTTGACGTTTTTTTGTATTCTCTAATGAGGCATGTCTGTGTTCACGACATTGTGTAAGCGTTAATACTTAATTGTAATATTTCTATCCATCAAGTATCTATCAAGTTTCTATTATGTATTAAGTATTTAATCCTAAAGAAAACATGGATATGTGTTCACGTGCCGTGGCATTTGTACCGCTAATTTTTCTTGCTATCAGTATTATTAAAAACCCAGTATTACTCTTGTATGTGAAAGAATGTTTTACGTGAGGCTTTTGCCCAGGATTAAACGACATGTATGTAAATTCATTCTTGCTAATTTAACCTTTGAATCCATCCTTGGCTATAATTGTTAGATTACCTCTTTGAAAACCTTTTATTCAGCATAATTTATTCAGTATTTTTAGGATAGTGTTACACGCAGTTGAAGGTTCACGTGAATGTACTTCACCTGTTTACACTGTCCCATGAAGCTCATGGAAGCCTTCAACTGCGCAACTCTGCTTTGTTATGCTGACTATTAACGTTTTTGTTTTTCTCTTTTGTCTTGCATGCACCATGGGGTCACCGGTCACGGGATGGGTGTATCGTCTGCGCCGTGACGAGCTGGTTCAAATCCTCTCCGAGGAGGGCGTTTCCTTCGAGGAGGGCGCTACTGTTGCTGTTTTGAGGAGCCTACTCGTCCAGCATGTTCGTAACTCCTGGGAATCAGCTGATGAGGTACCGTCTCGGCAGTTCCCACCCCCTTCTGGCCCCGCCTTGAACTCAAAATTTAACACAAAAATATTTTTTTCTAACCTTAAGCTTCTTCCTCGGCTTGATAGCTGCGAGCCACGAGCTGTTTTGGGTTTTTTAAGTGCGGCATCACGTCTTGAAGGGCTGAAATTAGTTAGTGAGGCAGAATTGTTAAAGGCCCTGCTGAGTCTCTGTGGAGCCGCATTTTTGCAATTACTTACTGACGCAATTACTCAGAATCTTTCTTTTGCTCAGTTCAAAAGCTCAGTTTTGCAATTTGCCTGTCCTCCACGTGTGCTTGAGAGCTGTAAACGAGACTTAGTATTTAGGTTTCAATTGCCTAACGAGCCCACTCTTCAGTTCATTAATTCCGTGGCCAATTATGCGGCCGTTCTTAATTTAAACCTCACAGAAACGGAGTTAGTACAAACTATATTAGGGAATGTCTCTCCGCTTGTGCTTCAACATAGCGCCATGCTTAGTCCTCCCACAACTTTGAATGCTTTACGCAAGTGGAGCTCTGAAGTGGAGAATCGCTTGCTCGCTGTTAGAAAATATAAGGAGGAATTCCCCATTTCATCTACATCGCGGTTTTATAAGCCCAAAAACTTAGAATTTCAGCCTGCTGTGAATGTTTATTCTCAGTCCGCTCGTGCTACGCGCGCGCCGCAGCTCGTTGATTGTGCGGCTAGTGTAACCGAGCCCCTTGTCGGCTCCGGCCGCGCTACCGACAGGCGCCCCCCTCCCACTAATGCGCCCGGCCGTAAGGCCAGCCGGTCTAGGTGTGCCAACTGCGGAAAGTTCGGTCACGCGGTGTCTGAGTGCACGCAGCCCGCTGTGAGCCGTGATTTACGCAAATGCTTTAGGTGCAACCGCGCAGGGCACTATAGGGATCAGTGTCCGGGAAACGGGCCCCGATCGGGCGTATGAGCGGTCGCCGCGATCGTCGTCAGAGAAAAGCCGCCTTTCATAAATTTTACAATTTTGTTCATGTTAATTTGTTTAGTGATATTGTCCCGGCTTTAGTGGATTCCGGAGCCACTCGTTCTTTGTTGAGTGCTGATTTTTTTGATTCCTTATGTAATAAATTTCCTGCATTGCAGAGCCGTGTGACTACGTGCCCTGACGTCATTATTTGTGTAGCTAACGGAGAAGTAGTACGCGCTAACAGGACAGTTGAGCTTCACATTAAAATTGCCGGATTTTCCTGGAACTGGCATTTTTACATTATTCCTGGTTTGTGTCATTCACTTATCCTTGGTCTGGATTTTCTGGGGAAAACTCGTTGTTTGATTGACGTGGCTAATCAGCATCTTGTTTTTGGCTTTCGCCCTTCATTAAAAATTAAATTAATTCCGCAGAATGCCGCCCCTGAAGTCATGTCTTGTCCTGACATGAGTGACATGACCTTCAGAGACTCTCTGATTTCGGACGTTTTCAGTCGTTATCCTGACGTAATAAACAGTCGTATAGGTAGGTGTGATGTATTGCCCTACAAGTTTTATTTAAAGGATCGCACGCCTGTTAAGGCCAAAGGCCACAGAGTATCACCCCCTAAACTACAAAAAATGAAGATTATTGTTGATCGCCTCATGGAAGCTGGGGTCATTGCCCCATCTATTTCTGATTTTAGCTCGCCTACTTTTCTAGTTCCTAAAAAGGAGGCTGGAGAATTTCGCTTGGTTCACAACTTCAAATCTCTAAATGATAAGGTCATTCAGGACTCTTACGAATTACCGACGGTAGAGAGCGCTCTACAACACCTAGGAGAGGCAGCCATTTTTTCCGTCATCGATTTGAACGCCAGTTTCCATCAAATCCTCCTGCATCCTGATTGCCGTAAATACACCGCATTTTCTACCCCTTGGGGACAATTTCAGTTCAATAGGGTGCCCATGGGAGTTTCATTTGGTAGTCAGGCCATGAGCCGCGTGCTGGACCATATTCTTTCTGATTTAAAGTATAAATTTGTCTTTAACTATATTGATGATATTATTGTTTATAGCGCTAGCTTAGAAGAGCACAAACAACATCTAACTCAGGTGTTTGACCGTCTTCGAGCGGCTGGGTTAACTGTTAATCCTGACAAACTTTGTTTGGCCCAGGACCATGTTAAGTTCCTTGGTTACATTATTTCTAAGGGAAAGCTCATTATGGACCCTGACAAGGTTTTACCCATAGTTAATTTTCCGCCCCCTAAAAACGTCAAGGGAATTCAGAGATTCCTAGGCATGACAGGTTACTATGCACGCTTTATACCGGACTATGCTGCGGTCTGTGGTCCGTTGAATAAGCTGCGCAAGAAAAACACAGCCTTTGAATGGGGTGACGCGCAACAGAAAGCCTTTGATAATCTTAAGGCCCTTGTGTCTTCTCCTCCCGTTTTGATCCTTCCGGATTTTCAGCGTAGGTTCGCACTTCAGGTCGATGCGTCTAGTATTGCTCTAGGAGCCGTCTTAGGTCACCTCGAAAATGATAGATTACGCCCCATAGCTTATGCTAGCCGATCGTTGACAGACGGAGAAAGGCGTCTCGGCGTGTATGAGAAGGAGGCGCTTGCATGCTTGTTCGGCGTTGAGAAGTTCGCCTCGTACCTGGACTGTCAGGAATTTGACCTGTACACTGACAATCAGGCACTTAGCTGGTTATTTAACCACCCTAACCAGCTAGGGAAATTAGGGCGCTGGGTGTTACGGCTGTCCCGCTTTAACTTTAAGCTACACCATCTTAAGGGTAGTGACAATGTGGTCGCTGACACGTTGTCACGGATGTTTACCCCTGAGGAGTTTGACACCAGTGCCTTGCCAGTATCTTGTTCTGAGCCGATTAGTGCCGCGGTGTGCAAGGTCTTCCCAGAGTCTTTTCTTAGTATCCGTGATTGTCAGAAGGATGACCCGCTGTGCGTTCACATACGCAGGGATTTGCATCATGGCACTGTTACGCCCTACATAGAGGAACAAGGTGTAATTTATTACACAGGGAAGTCTGGCAAGCAGAGGAAGGCAGTGGTCCCTGCCTCCCTTCGTCCGATGGTTCTTAAGTACTTTCATGACTCATTGTTGGGTGCTCACTTGGGTATCGAAAAAACGTTCCGCCGCATCAGCGCGCATCTGGCATGGCCCGAACTACGTGCAGACGTGCGTCACCACGTGAGGTCCTGTGTTGACTGCCAGGTTTCTAAACCTCCGCAATGTGCCAAGGTTGGCCTGTATTGTGCGGATCCCCCGGTTGCTCCATGGCACGTTCTGCATATGGATATTTTTGGCCCCCTTACACGCTCCAAAAAGGGAAATATTTGCATTCTAGTGGTTCTGGACATCTTTTCCAAATTTGTGTTACTACTCCCCTTAAAAAATATGAAGGCGACTAGTATTGTTAAAGCCTTAAGAGAGCAAGTGTGGAAATATTTTGGTGCTCCTGCTATGATAACCTGTGATAATGCCCGTTACTTCCGGTCTGTATTATTTAAGGATATGTGTTTTGAATGGGCTATTAAACCCATTTACAGTAGTCCCTATTGCCCCCAGGGTAATCAGTGTGAACGTGTAAACAAGGTGCTTAAAGCCACTCTAACTGCTTATTACAGGGATGACCAGTCATTGTGGGACAGTGACCTTGAATTCATCAACGTGGCGTTTAATTCTGCTGTCCATATGGCGACAGGGTTTCCCCCTTCCATCCCCTTCATGGGCCGTGAGTTGACCCATCCCTTGCTTAACTCCTGGGGACTGCCGCCTCTGGAACTCGCCTCTGACAGTGATTCCCTGGAGGCCATGCTTGACGATGTGAGTTGTAATCTTAAGAAGGCCCGCGAGGCTGTAGCCGCCTCTTATAACGCTACGCGGAGACCTCATGGTTTTGCTGTTAATGACTTGGTTCTCTTAAAGAATTTTAAATTGCCAAAACTGGCTGATAATGTTAATTCAAAATTGATTTCTGCTTTTGTTGGGCCATTTGTGATTGATAAATTTTTGGGAGACAACACGGTCCTATTGCGTAACCCGTCTGGTTCTAGAAAATATAAAAAGGCCCATGTGGGTCAATTAAAGAAATTTCATCAATAATTTTTTTTTTCCCTTTTTTGGACTTAGTTTTTTTTTGTTGTTGTATGGGTGTTCGTGTTTCCTTCTCTTTTTTTTTTCCTTTCCTCCCACCGATGCTCCCGCCACGCCCAGAAGAGGACTTCGCGCCGCAGCGCACCCGACGCTCCTCGCCCTGCCCGAGATAGCGTGACCGCAGCCGCCCGCCGGGTTCGTCGTGTCTGCAAGGTCACTTGCTTGCTGGGACGTTGGTCGCCGTCACGTCACCGATGAGGAGCGGTGGCATGGAGTCGCCGCCGTCTCCTGCCCGTGTGGGGCCGTGACGCGTGCGGAGACTGACTCTCCTGCAGCGGCCGCTTCGGACGGCCCTGCCTGCCAGGCGCCGAGCGTGGGCAGGCGGTGGGGACGCCCGCCGTTCTCGCCCTGGTGTCGCGCTGGGCGATGGCATGCTGTTCCTGCTACTCTGGGATGAAGAAGATGCTGTCCGATATTGAATTTATTAGGGACGTCCCGTACTCTAAACTTTCTCTTCAGCGCTGAAGAGTTTTTATTTCAGTGGAAACGCTGAAGAGTCTTTATTTCAGTGGAAACGCTGAAGACACTTTATTTCTGTGGATACACTGAGAATCCTTGCTAGGTGTCCTACACGGAAAATTTTGCCAGTCATGTACTCACTTCAAGAAATTTTTATTTAGAAACATTGTTTGTATTTGTATACACAGAGAAATGTGTTGAACTCACTTCAAGAAATTGTTATTTAGAAACATTGTTTGTATTTGTATACACAGAGAAATGTGTTGAACTCACTTCAAGAAATCGTCAGTTAGATACACTTTTGTTATTATACACACATAGAATTGTGTTGACTTGACATTTGAGTTACTTCAAGAGTGTTGTGACCGGACCTGCAGTTTCTCGAGTCCTTGTGACTTGGTTGGCGAGGCTCGCGGTTGCGTTCGTCAAGGGTGGGGGAGTTGAAGTGGTCGGTGCGCGTCACTTGAACTTCGCGCCGCGCGGCGGACTTCGGCGCTCCTTCCCTTCCTACCTTCCCCCCCCCCCTCTCTGCGTCCAGTGCTGTGTTTTGTCTTCCCCTCGTGAGGTGTCCGCGCATGCGCGTGGCGCCCTCTTGCTTAATTAAAACTAGGTGTAATGCCTTGAAGGCGCTTCTTGTTCGTTAGCAGTCAGTCGGTGCTGGTCGTGAATTAAGCATGTAGTCTGATACTTGCTTTAGAGAGAGTGTGTGACAGCGGGGAGAATGCACGTAAGTGTTGTAAGGTGGTGACCCTTACAGTAATGTAAACGGTACTTGGTAATAGCTGTATTATAAATTCCATTTCGGCCGTCACCGTCTAAATTCAATTTGGCATTTATTGTTTTCCTTGATCATTTTTTTGTATTAGTACCATGCATAGTTTGTTTGACGTCTCTCCCCGTCTGGTCTACAGTCTTCGTTAGGACTTGTTTATACGTAATGTATGTAATGTATTAATTTGTGAATTTTCCTTTTATATCATGCTTTATCATGCTTTACAGTAAGCTTATACCGCTTAGTGTAGGTTAGGCCGCGGTCGCCTGCATGTTCATTTGACGTTTTTTTGTATTCTCTAATGAGGCATGTCTGTGTTCACGACATTGTGTAAGCGTTAATACTTAATTGTAATATTTCTATCCATCAAGTATCTATCAAGTTTCTATTATGTATTAAGTATTTAATCCTAAAGAAAACATGGATATGTGTTCACGTGCCGTGGCATTTGTACCGCTAATTTTTCTTGCTATCAGTATTATTAAAAACCCAGTATTACTCTTGTATGTGAAAGAATGTTTTACGTGAGGCTTTTGCCCAGGATTAAAGGACATGTATGTAAATTCATTCTTGCTAATTTAACCTTTGAATCCATCCTTGGCTATAATTGTTAGATTACCTCTTTGAAAACCTTTTATTCAGCATAATTTATTCAGTATTTTTAGGATAGTGTTACACGCAGTTGAAGGTTCACGTGAATGTACTTCACCTGTTTACACTGTCCCATGAAGCTCATGGAAGCCTTCAAAATAAAGCAAATCATTAAATATTATACAAATAATATAGGTACTCCTTATAAAACTACTTGTACTAATACTACTAGTTATATCCAGGAGAGTAATTTAAAAAAATAAATTATCTAATAATATATATAAAATTACTTATTTAAGAATCAATATTGTGTGGGAATATTTTGAAGTTTTACAGTTAATTTCTCTTTACTCCCTAATAGGGGAAGGGTGGGCAAGATGGGGTAGTTAAGGTTTAAACCACTGTAGCATTAAATGCTGTAATCTTAGAAACCATATTAATTTTTTTCGAATAACATACATACCCTAGCAATACATCGGAACAATCAAAATTTTAAAAGTCACATAACATACACGGTAATATTTTTCTTCTTCATGCTCTGCAAACACCCCATCTTACCCCTTATACGGGGCAAGATGGGGTTTGATATGGGGCAAGATGGGGTAAAATATTGAATCTTCATTTTGAACAATGAATGCATGTACCTATGTCCCGCTTCATCATCGTCGTCTTCAATGCCAGCACATGAACAGTGTGACCATCGACCACAAGAACCACACGATACCCATCCTTCTGATGATTGTGAATACAAACCGCCACAATACGAGCACTCCACGTCATCTTCATCACTGTCCGAGGCACTTGTATATTATTTATTTACTTCACTTTCTGTCTTGTTTTCCCTTTCGGCTTTCCAGTACTGTTTGTGGTTTTCTTTAGTTTCTTCATGACAACCTTTCTTTTGTTATGAAGGTCTTCTAGTTCTCTCTTGTAAGGAGATGATGTCAATATTGTTGTCTTCCCACGCTTAGCATTTGGCCTTGTTGGTCTTACTGTGTTGTCAACATGAGGAATAGGTAAGAAATGATGTGGTGGAGTAGTTGTAAACGAACTCGGTGTTGAAGTTGACAATGATGTCGCTGCAACATTCTCTGATGGAGGACTTAAGGGTAGGCCTAGTTCGGGACCAGGTTGTGAAAAGTTGACAGTGATGGCAATGCGACATTCTCTGATGCAGGTGTTGAGGGTATTTCGAGCCCGTTTACCCAGGTAGACGAACCAGGCTGAGGATGTTTTGTGGATATCGGCGTTGAAAGTTCTTCAGACGCTAGCCTATCCTCAAAATAAATAACAGGAATAGACCTATTCGTTGTCTCAGAAGGCATAAAATCAACATCAGAGAAAACAGTTGGATCCACAGGCCAAATTCCGGTTGTACGAAAACAATTTATTGCGCAGGACATTGTAGCAGCTGTTATGAATGCGCTACCAAACATTTCTGCCACCTGGAAGTTCGTGATCACTCTTCCTGGATGAGACCGTAGCCACGTAGTTGCAGCTCTGTCATAAAATACACTAAGAGGTTTCATGAATGCCACGTCAAGTTGCTGCATGCGGTGCATGCATTGTGGCGGAAAGCAGAGGAGTATGACACCATTTTCTCGTGCATAATCAATAAGGTGGATGTTCTTCGTGTGTGTGGAATGACCATCCAACAAAAGCAATACACGATTGTCTTTAGATGCATGTGTGGACTCAACAATTTTCTTGAACCACGACAAAAATATGTCTGATTGCATCCATCCACTTTCATGACACTCTGCCCATGTTCCAGGCGGAGCTCCATCTAGAAGTTCAGGCTTCATACGCAGCCTTGGAAAAATCAGCTTTGGCAGCATATACACCCCAGATGCAATTTCCACAGTTATGGTGGTTCCTCTTTCTGCAGAAGAAAGCGCACTAACCTGTTTTATACCCTTCGCACTTATTATTTTGGACTTCGATTTTGGGACAACTGACACTCCAGTTTCATCACAATTGAACAGTTTATCAGGGGTTAAATGATGCTCATCTACAACACTTGTGAGCAATTCGAAAATCTTCGAAACAACAACCTGATTAAATCCCGTTGCTCGTGCGATGGAAGTTTGATCAGGTTTTCGCAAAAAGAGATCAGGGTGTCTCTTCAAAAAACCATTTGCCCAGTCAATACCAGCCATACCTTGCTCTAGGTCAAAATTATGTTTCTTTTTATTCTTTTCGGCAAGCTGAAATGCAAGTTTTCTTAGTTCCGCAACTGAAAGTCCAAAGAATCTAACTTCCATGTCTTTAAGATAAGCCGCTTATTCAGCCTCTTCAGACTGAGCAAACACAGTTTGTTTTGGGCCTAACCTATCTTTCAAGTTCACGTCCGGATTATCTTTCACTTTCTTTACTTTTCTCTCTAGAGTTGTTTGGGGAACACCAAAATGTGCTGCTGCTTTGTTGTAGCCCATTCTACCACTAACAACTTCATTCACTGCTTCTCTCATATTTTTTTCAGGCCAACTCTGTCTCTCGGTTTTCCGTTTGTAATTTCGAACCATGGCCTCTGAAACAATGAACCAATAAAAATTAATATTGTTGACGTAACCACGGAGGTATAAATAGACAATTACAGGGCATGAAATGACATCAAGACAATAATTTTATTTATTTATAAAAATGTATGGTTATTTTGCAATTTTATTAACTTCGACAGTGAGTTTAATATTCTTCCCTCTAAATAACTTGTACACACCATAAGTTTAAAATATTGTAAGGTGTAAGTTCCTAAATAACAAATCACAAATTTAGGCCTACATATATGCCTCGCCATGATAGGATTCGAAACTGGAACCCCTCGCACCACCGCCCGGTGTGCAACTGACTGTATTAGTCCTAAAGAAATCAGCCCACCGCACAACAATGAACCCACAATTTGTGGATATACCGTTAGGTAGGTAATTATAACTGTTAGTTGGTGGTAAAGTTAGTTTGACATCACTTTCAGAGCAAAGTGCAATAGAGGGACTTGTAAAAGGTAGCGTAACTTAATTAAATGCAACAGAGTGTAACGTAAATTACTAAAACATAACTATCAGAGATCTTGATTTAGATTGTATGTCTGTATAAAATAAGCTTTCGAGACTTGTAATCACTACCAATTTAAAGTATAAGCAGCGCAAATATACATTATACCCACTGTAAAACACCAATTATTCTCAAAGTCATCATAAACAAAAAAACTTTTGTAAGGGGCAAGATGGGGTAGCCCAATCTTGCTCCGCCCCATCTTTCCCCTTCCGTACTGCAAACAAACATGGCCACCCAAAACACAAATGCGAGAGAAAGAAAGTCCAACAAACCTGTTAGTTTGAAGCTTGATGACAGAGTATTTTCTTAGTCACAAGTATTTGTATAATCTTTGCACGAGTTAATAGTGACAACACTTCAAAATAAATCTATAATTACATCACCACCTTCAAAAAACAAAAAATCACCATAACAAGCACAAGTGAAAGTAGAATCACGCGTCACGCTCTTGACTGACAAGGAAAATGTCTAGGGATGTACTTTCAGGGTTCCCGCCAGGCAGCAGCACATCACAAGCCCATTAGCAGGCATACCCCGTCTTGCCTCGCTACCCCATCTTGCCCCCCCTTCCAATACTTTAAAAATATTACTTTTTTTACTTTTCTGGCTGTTACTGTTGTAGTTCGAAATAAAATCTGTGCGGAGTTATGTAACTGGCTGTAAATGCAGTCTAATTAGAACATGTGTCACATTTCTCTCTCTAACAAAATAGTGGACAGACACATACACATACACACACACCAACTCTCTCTTTCGTGTGGTGCCGCATACACACACACAAAGACTCACACACCTACACTAAAGAGCAAAGATCAGTTGCAGTTATTAAAGAATATATATTTTTTTAACATGGAAAACTAAAACTTATGATATTAAATAACCCTAAGTAAGGCCATTTGTCCCGCAATTATATATATATATATATATATATATATATATATAGTGACTTTATGTTAATAAATATCAGGACAAACGGAAATGAAATTTACTGAAATAATATTTTATCAACTTATAAAATATTTTCATATTAAAATCGGTTTAATCACGCAACAAACTAACAATGATTGATAGTTTAGTTTAAAGCTGATAAAAACCAGCATGAAAATATTTTTTTATAAAATATGACAACCTAGGTGGTTTAAATAATAAGCTATTGAAACCTTAATTGAATATTTAATATACTGTAAAAATTAATAATTTTTAAATTATTGTAACGTATCGTTACTTTAGCTTTATGTATTTCTATGGCATTATATATTTTTTTCTTCCAAACTTAAAACCTTTAATCATAAAGTTGTAGTTGCGAAGCAGCGGTGGCATGGGTTGCTATGAAAGGAGAATTTTGATTAGTGCTGTTGATCATTATTTGACATCCCTACAGAAGTAGTATATAGGTATATTGACCGGTAATGGCCCAGGTTTCAGGCTGTGGTGCCGTGGTGCCACACGTCATATTGGATTGTGACGTCACAGCGGCCATCTTGGATGAACGTAACCTTTACCTTTGTTTTTGATCTTAATAATGAAACCAGCGATGAAGCCCTTACGACGCTAGTTTCATACAATGCAAGCATCTTTATAACCCTGCATGTTCTGAAAGAAAAAAATCAAAATCTTTCTAAACATGATTGTTTATTTGACCAACACGTGGTTTTTATCTCTTTAGCAAATTCAATGACTTTTTCACATTCACTACAGGAACTTGGTTACATATTTTTGCACAAAAACGCAATAAGAAAGTTACATGTTAATACAAAAGTCACAGTACGTGTAACGCACAATACTGTTTTGTAAATTTAATTTTAATAAGACGTTACAAAATACGTTTGCCGTCTCTTTAGGTTCAAGGTTACGCAGACAGTGCGTCTGTCGCAGACAACCACGTACACCACACAGAGTTAGCTACGTTCTCGAACAACATGTGCACCTCTTTAACCTTACAATAGCTTTTACAAACATGTCAGGCGTGCAACGTGCTTAACAACTTTCATGAAGCGCTTAACCCGAACGGTATTCAGTCGTGAACATACTTGTGCAGTTGGCCAAATCTGGACCGTCCACAAACTCGCTAGCTCAGATTACGGCAGAAATAATGCCCTACAATCTAATCGCAAATTCATTATATCATATTAACTCTACTAAACACATCATTAAGTCAATTTCTAAGGGCGAGCCGAAACAAAGTTACAATATAGAAAAAGTAGAAGTATTCCTAACGATCGTTACTTACGCTGAGTGCTGCCCACGCACCCGCCTGCACTAGCGACCAGGTTGGTCTACAACATATCAATCCAAAAGTACGCCGAAGAAGACCGAGTTAACCAAATTGAAGTCTTTATATAGCCTTGACATGATGTCGGCGCATGCGCAGCGTGGACAGGTCCAACTCAGGAGGGGTAAGGAAGGAAAATCGGACCTAGAGGAGGGGAAATCAGCAGTCCCGCGGCGGTCACTTCAAAATCCAAGTCATTACGTCGGGCTGCCGGCTCAACAGCTGACGCAAGATTGGATCCGCCATCTTGGATCTGCCATCTTGGATTCAGCAATTTTTTTCCCTAGAACTTTCCGCCATTTTATATTATTACATCCCCATTGAAATTTTCGTTATGGCAACCATCTTGAAAATCCGTAATTATTAACAGAAACATAAGGAAAAAAATAAAATTTATAAAATATATAAGTAATCAAATTTTGATTAAATATTTTGCATTCTTGAATTAAGTCATCAAGGTTGCACATTTCGTTATGATTGCCATAATGTATAATAAAAATGTTGCACTTTTTGTTAAACCCACCATCTTAAATCTGTATGACATCATCATTGCACATTTAGTTTTGGCAGACAACTTGGATTCTAGAACCTTCATATTTTCTTTAAGGCCACCATCTTGAAAATCCATATTTTAATGCTAGGAAATCGTGAAAAATTTTAAAATTTATAAAAAATTAATTAAAATTTAAAAAAATCCCCATCATATTGAAATATGATGTAACATCCGCCATTTTTAAAAGCCATAATTATTATATAATTATAATTATTATCAAATTTTAATGTGAAAATTTTTTTAAAATTTTTAATAAACAAATGCTAATAAAATTACAATAAAAAACGAACTTACATCATGGGGTCTTCCGTTCGACTAGGTGAGAGCAAAATAATAAAAAAAATGACAGATCCTTCAACAACAGAAGCCTCTGACGGACTGACATCCCACAACTATTGTATATATATCGCATGTCCACCATCTTGTTTTAGTCTGATGGAGGCAGCCATCTTGTTCTCATCTGCCAGAGTGCACTGGCGCCATGTTAATTTATTTTATACCAATTAGAGTGAAGTATATAATCATTTATTGCTGTAGCGCCAAAAAATTTGAAATTTGGATGCCATCTTGAAAATCCGTAATTATTTAGCTATAAATTCGGGAAAATTTTCAAATTAATAAATTATCACTTATTAAACCAAAGATTGATTCAATCGATTTCTGACCTTTCTTCGATAATTGACCGATGTAAAATGTTTTCATTTGATATAAAAATACTTATTCAATAAATATGACAAAAATCCTAAAAACAGCTTAATTCCTCTACTACTAGTCTCTAGTAAGCTTATAATGACATATTGACCGCCGTCTTGAAAATTCGAAATAATTTTAATAGAAAATCGGGAAAAATTCCAAAAATCATCGAAAGATCATTTATTAACTTACTAAATGAATTGATGGATGACTGTTCTTGCTGCAATACTTCACTGTTGTAAACAATTTTATTTAATAAAATTACCAAAACATAACATGTTCAAGAAATAAAACATTAGAATTATAAACATAACATTTATTACATAAATCCTACATTTATGCACAAACACTTGCTAAAGTTAGCAATCTAATAAATATTTACTTCTGCATTGGCTTGAATTGACTGATTCTTAGTTCTGAAAGGTTTACTAAAGACAAAGACCAGTCGTATCCTTTTCCTACATAGTCTTTTTCTTCCCGACAGATTTTCTCGATACAGTATTTAACAGACTGTTTCACATAGTTGGAATTGTGAATGGGATTATTCACTGTCTTGAATGCGCACTTCTTCATTTGGTTCTCAAACGAATATAGTTCACCATACACGCAGTCCAGCCACAAATATTATATTTTAAAGGCTCATACATTTATACTTCATTAGTAAGCTGATTTATAATGTCCTGCTTGTTTTCGTCAATAATAGTGCAAACGTTTTGCTTTCAACTGTTTAGGGCTCCAACAGTCTTAAGTTTCAACTGTCTTTGGCTTCAAAAGTCATTGGCTCCAACAGTCTTTAGATCCAACAGTCTTTGAATCCGTCTCCAAAGGCTCCAAGTGCTCCAGTTTTCTTTTTATCCAACACTGATTTGCTCCAAAAGTCATCGCTCGATTGTTCCAATTGCTCCAACATATCCAAATGCTCTAATGCTCCAATTGCTCCAAGGCTCCAAATTCTCCATTTGCTCCAACAATTCCAACTGCTCCAAGTGCTCCAAGTGCTCCAACTGATACAACAGTTCCTACAGCTCCAGTTGCTCCAAGTGCTCCAATAGCTCCAAGTGATTTAACTGCTCCATTAACATTTGGCTCCAAATGATTTAAATTTAATTTTTTGATCAAATTTGGCATGATGGCAAGTATTAATTTAAGAAATAAAAATAATAAATAAAAAAAGGCAAAAATTTCAATATCTGGCTTGTGCTAGAACTTTGTACTTGCTAAACAAAGGTGATGTTCACAATCTGGTAGAAGGTGTTTTTGAATTTTTTACTTTTTTATTTTAATTTTGTTTATTTTTCTGTTTATTTTATTTCATTTTATTTTTAGAATTTTTTTTTTAATTTTTGTTTTTTAATTATCTATATTTAGGTAAACGTGTGTTAATTTTTCCGTGTGCTTCTGTTTATTCCTGCATATATTGTTGGTTTTCTCCGAATTTTCCTGATTATTCCTGGCTAGAAACTTGCTGATGATCTCCGAGTGCTTTTGGTTATTTCTGAGAAATTTATCTCTGCATAAAAAAGTTTTACTAAATTTTTCATGCAAATTTATTCAGAGGTATATTTAAAAAGTAAATTTCAGTAATTAAAACAGCACTTAAAATATTTTTACCAGGTGGAATTCAATCATAAATATCACTACATATTACATTAATATGTGTTAAGATGGCTAAGACTTACAACATGCACGACCTATTTCCTTATCCTGGAGGTCTAGCAAAGCCCTCGTTCTCTTGCGATCGAGAGTGAGTATCCCACATCCCACATTGAAAATAAATAATATTTACCTCCACGCAACATGTGGCGACAATTGTTGTTGATAAGCAGAACTCATTCCGACTAGTTTATAGTATTATATGAATATCTCTCGCTAATGAAAAATTAGCAAAAATTCTATTTAAGTAATTGTTACAATTTAAAACTCTCAGTTTGCATCTGGCATTAGTCGCAAAAGCTAAAATGTATCCTGGTTTGTTGTCTGTATATGTATAAAAAAGACATCGCTGTAGGTACTGCATCAAGGAGTTTACCTTGAGGAAAGATGCTAAACGAAATAAGAGAAGCGAGTGTATTTTGTGTCCTTGCCAAAAACCATTAAGTTACAGTCAGTGTCAGAAATCCTTTCGTCGAAGATATTTCTTGAATAGACATTGCAAGACCTGTACAACTAAGCTGACTAAAGATAACGACAACTTGTCTACAACACCGAGGAAGAGGAACAAAGGCAAAATATTAGACGACTATAAAGATTACGAAGAATGTAAAACTGCTATTGCTAAAAAT
Organism: Bacillus rossius redtenbacheri; assembly: GCF_032445375.1. Lineage (NCBI taxonomy): Eukaryota > Metazoa > Arthropoda > Insecta > Phasmatodea > Bacillidae > Bacillus > Bacillus rossius. Next base: position 230,997,629 of record NC_086330.1, read on the forward strand.
ACTATCCTAGATCTCGACAATAATATAAAATTTTTAACAAACGAAAAAGGGAGCAACTACATTGGAAATGAAAATATGTATACACCAAATTCAAGTAGCCTCCATGAAAAAGCGAACAAGGTGACCGACTTGAAGCTGACAAGATCGAAGACTGCGATGAAACATCTGACGCTGACATGATTGATGACTATGATGACACATCTGAGGCTGACACTATCGAAGACTGTGATGACGTACCTGAAACCAAAACGTTGGAAACTACGTGTTAAAATAAATTATTCTGATCAAGCTTGCGATGATCACTGGGTCGATGACGAAAGTGACCATGATACGGATGTTGAAACGAAATACTCCAAATATCTTAATAATATTTATTTAAACATGCAAGGAAGATGATAGCGGCAGAAGAGTTTGATCACGCAACATGAGAATAATCTAAGATATTGGTAAACAGGTTAAGACTTGTACATGCTTCGCTTTGTGCAGGAAACTATTCGTACATCAAATAAGTAGCCTTCATACTCAAAGAACTTAGGAAAACTGGCTACATACAATAATGACTTATATTACTTGCATGTGTTGTGCCACTACTCAGCATTTGCTGGGCATATGCTCAACTTCATATCTTTTTTTTTTTAAGGCAAACTGAAGAGCTGCTTATTTTTTTATCTGTTATATTTACTAATATATTTGTTATTGTACACAAATTAATATAACAATATAATAAAATAATACTATAATATAATTATAGTGGATTGATTGTAAACTTTTACTTCATCAAATATGAAATTTGTGATATATTTCTGAACTTACAATATTGTAATGAAATATAAAAAGCTAATTATTTAAAGTATTTCTTTGTAAGGCATTATGCCAAAGGTATATTGGAACACAACTTTTGTTTTGCTCTGTTCTATACAGTGGTGATTCTTTGGTCACAGCTAAATTCCTAGTAATTTGCTGTCTCTGCCTTTTTCATGTCGTGGCAGCCATCGTAAACATGCTTTAGTTGTAGCTTCTGGTGTATAGTAATAATATGGAGTAACTTAAGAGCATCTAACCGCCTGAAGGGGTGAGTTATTTCACGATTCCTTTGAGGATCGTGTTTAAAGTATTATTTTCATGATCCATTTATTATTTATGGACTTGCCATCTGTTGTTTAGCGGTGGGCGTCCTGGTGTGACCGAGCCGTGTCTGAACTGAAATAAATACCTGATTTTCAACTAGGAGTGGATTTCCCTCCTCTCTCCTATGGCCTCAGGATGTTCACCAGATAAAAGTTTCTCTTGTGTTCTCTGCATGTAGCATGCATTCTTCGGACAATTAAATTTATCTTTTGGATACATTAACCTGCTAAAGTTAAAATCAAATTCGAATATAACAAAAATGTTTAAATGTATTGTACTCTATAATTAATTCTTTTCCTGATATAAACTAGTTGGGGCCCCAGAGATAAACTTATGATCAATTGCGAGATTAAAATATTCTCAAAAAAGGTCACTTGATTTTTTTAAGAGTTTATATTTATTATTGTAATTTGGTTTTGTAATTCATAATATTTAGTAAAAAAAAGTAAGTAAAGTGTAATATGGCTGCCCTCTGAAATATGTCTAAATAAAGTTTTTATTTATTCATACCTTCTAACCCTTAAAATTACTTTACAGCATTAAAATTGTTTGATCTTTAATATATATACTTTATTAAGCACCTATTGTACTTAGGCAGCATATTCGGCCGGCCCTCTTTGTGCTTAAACTTTCCATTACAGGATTTACATATATGTACATAATAACATAGTACTTACAGTAAACATAAACGATCCAACATGTCTGAAACTTTCATATGTTATAGTGTCTTTGGGTAACCTTCAATGCCACACATTGAGGTTATGTAGGATGCTATAACAGATTAATACCTTTTAGTCAAACATGTCACAAAATGGTAGCAGAGCGTGGTTTGCTGTTTACTTTGTTATTATTAATTTGTTTTATATATATATAATTTTGAAGAAACTAAATCATAATTTTAATTTTAAGATTTTATAACCTTAAATAAGTTGTGTAAAATAACTCATAAACATTCTCTTTTGTGTGATATCTCTTACCTTTTGCGATCTTTAATAATTCTTTTTATGAATTGTTATAGGAATTTAAATTTTTGTAAACAAATATTTTTTGTAATCTCATACCTAATATTTAAAAGTACAAAACTGTAATAGTTTTAATGTTAGATACTATTATTTGCATATTCTTTATTAACATAATTCTAAATGGTATTTCACTTTAAATATTGATGCAAGTTTTGTTTGTTGGGAGAATTGTTTGAATATTATTTCTCGTTTTCATAATATTTTAATTTTTTAAAATCTTATTTTGCAGATTTTCGTATGTTGAGTTGTCTGTGGTTTGCTGTTCTTACTTCAATAATTTTTTTAATCGATGTTGTTTTGTTTACTCTTCGTGTATCACCAATTGGGGCACGTTTTTCTTAACCTAACCATGTAGGTATATTTATAGTTTTGTTGCCATCGTTTAATAAGTTCTCTTTTTTCAGCAGGTGGTTTTAATCATTATCTTAATGTTATTTCCTTGGCCCATGTTGTGTTATAGATCATCTTGGGTATGTATTTGATTAATTTCTTACAAGAGACATTTTCTCGTTTTCCTTATATGTTTATTTAATGTGTGTTTTAGTGCTTTTCATTGCACAATTTAATAATTTAGGTTATGGTATTGTTCTATAAGTATTTAATTTGCAGTAAACTTATCTTTGAATCAAGTATTTGGGTAATATTTTTTGTCTTGAGCTGTGTTTGATCTTCATTTAAATTTATTCTTCTGGAGCCTATTAATGTTTGTCTTCATTTAAATTTGTTTCAGTGTGATGCATTTTAAGGTCAGTGATTTTCATCTGTTAGAATTTTGTCGTTTCTCTTTTGAATTTTTTTAAGCACTATTATAGAAAGTATTATAGTTTTAATGTATTGTTATATGCAATTTTGTACTGTGGGAGTAAGTGACTTCCAGACGATATTTGTTTTTTTTAATTGTTTTGTTGACTTTGCTCAAGTTTAGCCAGTGAGCAAACTTGTTATTTTTTTTGGGTCATCTGAGCCAAGAGCCAAGACCATTTGACAAGTGTTTAGGCTTCACCAGCACTTTTCCTTTTGCATACCTCAGTCATTTTTTTTTTTATCAAACCATATATCTGCCATGGACGATCTAATCGCTCATTTTAATAGTAGTGTCATTTTAGGTTCATAATCTGTTTTGTGATTTTATTTGTTTTTTAATATTAATTATATTTTGAGTGCTAATTTTGTATTATTGTTATTCTATTTTCTTTGTCTTGCTAGTGTCATCTTTTAAAATAACACTTTAGTATATTTGTTTTGTTTCGTGTCTTGTCATCCTATATATTGCCTATACTTTTTTTGAATATTCTGTTTTGTAGGTTATGTGGTGTGTTGTGTGGGGATGTGGGTTTTGTGTTGTTGTTGAGTGTATTGTCCATCTTTCCACACAATACAGCAGTGTCTCATGTATTCCACACATTTCACAGTGTAGTGTCATCAACCTAATCAGTATTAAATTTCTTGCAAGGTTTTTTACTTTTTGTTTTGAACTTAGGTAGGCCTACTCTTCCTTGTTTTGAATTTGTGTAATAGGTTTGTTGCTGTATGGTGTGCCGGAAATTTAGTATTTCAACACGTTATTTTTTTTAATTTTACTATAATTTTAAATTATTTTTGGAAATTTTATTTGCTATATAATTTGGTTACTAAAGGGCGATTTACACTTTGTTAGGCTGGTGTACTCCCCTTAGTTAAACTTTGTGCCAGTAGTCTGAAGCACCTTTCCCAGAGATGGATCTGATATTTTGCAGATCTAATACTTTGCTGGCAGCCAGTTTGAAAATTCCTCGCTTACAGGCACGTCCCAGGCCTGTAACGTTACTTCACTTCATGACTAAAACTGCATACAGCAGCTCTGGACAAGCTGTTACCATTTCTAAGAGACAAGCTGACCATAGCCTTTACTGTCACGAATACGTATTAGGTTCACTCCCCTGGAAGCACGTCATGGATGCTTGTTCCCAGCGTCGTTGCGTTTTCTCCACCCCACCCCCACCTCTTCAGTTCTAAGAATTCATCTAAGGACAATGACCGGTCAGAAACCCCAGCAGACAGCGACAGTCTCCAAGGACGCCTTGCATAAAAAATGTGTGTGCCAAGATGGACCGCACACGATACCTAGCGGCAAATTCGCGAACCGCCCAGCAACTTACCCTGTAGGCCACCAGAGCGCAGCACTAGAATGCGCCCTTTATTCTCTTGGTAAAGCAGGCGCCTTGGGCGAGTCGATTCTTTTTTTATTTCAGACACCTCTCAACAGGTAGCGCTAAAGTCGGCCAGTGCTACCAACTTCGAGACATCAGTCAGAGTTTTTTTATGACGCCCACTCGGGAACTTCGGGACCTTTCGGTCCGGACTCCCAGCCTCCCTCCCCTCCACTTTTGATTCAAGATTTACTTTTAATTAGGAGACGCGGTTCTTCGCGGGGCACTTCGTGTCGCGACTGCAGACGGACCGTTTGATTATCGGCGAGTCGACGAGACACTGCAAGACTTCCATCCGGCCGCAACCGACTATGTAGTCGCCTAAATCAGGGATGCTATCCCTATAATCTTTTTCAAGTAGTATAGTCCGTCTGCATAGTACAATGTGTAATAGATATTTTTCTTTTAATTTCTTTTGAAATGAAGAAAACATCCGCGCCCAGCCACGTATTCGCGGGATCAAGTTCCTGGCTGGCGACGCATCGGTAAACAGAAGCCAACTTCCCTGTCTGGTGAGTGACGATCCGCGTCTTTCCCCCAACCCCCCCCCCCCCTTAACTTTTCCGGGCATTTTCTGCCCCGTATACTGTCTGTATTCAAGTTCTGATCAGTTTTGATTCGGACTGTTCCAGACAGGGTCCGAGAGCCGGACGCCGAATTGGCATTTTCATCTCCCTTCCTCAACAGGACACAAGCGCCCTGGCATCATGTACCCGCGTGATCTCCGGGAAATGAAACCCCGACCTCCGGTGCTTCTGTATCTTTTGACCCTTTTCTGAACTTTCTTTAAATTACGTCGTCAGATGCAGTTAATTAGATAAACATAATTTCTGGACTTTAAGTATATAACCTGGGATCGTTTAAACATATTTGTATTTTTTTTATTGGTTTATATATTTTTTAGTAAATGAAACATTTGATAATTCTATGTACGGCCGGCCAATAATTTTTTTTGAATATACCTGAGAGCTGTTTAAGAATGTAATTAATATTGTACATTAAAATTTTCTTGTATCTGTTATAAGTTTCCTCAGTGTGGAGTAATTATATTTCAGACGGAATCACACCTTGTTTTTGTTCATTTCTAATAGACTGGTGAAACCTTTAAGATCCACCCAGCAAGGCAAAGATGGTGGTCAGACTGTGGTTTGCTGCTACAAGAATGATGGCAGTTGGCATGGTTTGAACCTTGCTACAATGGCATCTATCCTGTGGGGTGTCTGCTGCATGGAGTTTGCTAGGGTGGTTGCGGCTTCGGCTCGGTGTTGCTGTGACTCACCGTTTCAGCCATCTCTGGTGAATTTCGTGTTGTGGAGTTCTGCTTGGTGAGACTGTCATGTAGTGGCACTGTCTTCATTTCAAGGTATGGTATCGACTTTATTTTTTCCACACTTTAAATTCCTTTGTATAAATTTTACACATTCAGGCTTTGTAACATTACACTTACTTTGCTGCAGTGGCGGATACAGAAAAATCTCAAGGGGGGGCGCATGTCTACCTCTTCCACACACTCCCTTGTTACGTCACCTTGGTTGCTTGGATGCAGCCAGAGATCTTTTTCCAAGCTCTATCCGTTTCATTTACGTCTCGCCCGAATATTTGCTGTTGTTGGTGCATAATTGTGTGCTATATGTAGTTAAAATGGCCAATTGTGCAGTATACAAATGTCAAAATCACTACAGAAAAACTAAAGATTCTAGTCCCATGCAAAGCTTAATAAAACTTTATTCAAACTGTTTCCAAGACATGAAGTTGTTAAAGGTAAGTGTATGAAGGTGTATTGTATAACATCGGCGGCCGGTTGCGCGCCCTCCCCTTGCCAAGAACCTTTCTTGGTGCTGGGCTGCCCTGGTCAAGGGGGGGGGGGCGCGCCCCCTGCACCCCCCTATGAATCCGCCACTGCTTTGCTGACCTTCTATGTAATTTTTTATGCAAAATGTTTTTGTTGTTGTCGTTAGTGGTCTTGTTTGCTTCTGCAAGCATTTAAATTGCGTGTCTAGGGTATGGGACCTAGTCATTCTCTTTTGGTCGGCCATAAGCTACAGTTTTTTGTTTTCTATTTCACATTTTTCTTCCCTGGGTTAGGTTATTTTTGATATTTGGTTTTTCGTCAGTTTACTTGGCTCATGAGTATTTTGGGAGTTGTGATTTGGTGTGCTTTTTGTAAGCATTATATTTCAGAATTTTAATATGTCGTTTTGCTCTTGCATATCGTTATTATCATGTGGTGTTATTTTGATAAACTACAGTGTTCAGGAGGGTATTTCACGATCAGGATCTTAGTGACCAAGATTTATGTAAGGGTGAAGAGTCCCCATTTTTTGGTAATAAGCAGGGGTGAAGAGTTCCCAATTTTGTTAATATGGAGGGTAAAGAGTCCCCCATTTAGCTGAATATGTAGGGGTAAAGAGTCCCCACTATTCTGTATTAGCCGACAGGCATTTTATATGAGGTATGGTCCTCTTTAATTGTAGTATGTAACTGGCTGTCCTGGGTATTTGTACCACCTTTCTGTCCTGTTTTGTTTCTACTATTACACACTGATTTTTTTGTCCTTCAGCATTTTGATCTTCGTTTTTATTTCCTCTTTAGCTTTCAGATTTGTCTTTCGTAGGTATGTGATCATCCTACGTTCAGCTAATTGATGTCGATTTCGTGACCAAGTTTTCTATATTTTTCTTGAGCGAGCATTTAAGTATTTTCAATATTAGGGGGTGAGTAGTCCCCATTTTGTATTAATAATTGTATGTAGAGGTGTATATTCCTCATTGAGTATTGAGTTTATAAGGATATTAATCTATTGTTTCTCAGTAAATATCTGAGTTTTATCCTCGTGTCTGTGCTGTTTGTTTCTTCAGCTGCATAATGATTTATTTTTATTTCTATATTTAATACAGTCTTTGTCGTTTTTGACATCACTATTTCTTATGTCTCTTAATTTGTAAATTGAATTGTATTTGATGGCAACTTTAAAAAATTTTTTTAATTAGATGGTAGCATCTGTTTTGAGGGGTGGGGTGTGTGCCACTATTCAGCATTTGCTGGGCATATGCTAAATTTCATATCATATATTTTTTTAAGGCAAACTGAAGATCTGCTTATTTTTTTATAAGTTATATTTACTAATATATTTCTTATTTTACACAAATTAATATAACAATATAATAAAATAATAACAAAATATAACTATAGTGGATTGATTGTAGTCTTTTACTTTATCAAATATGAAATTTGTGATGTATTTCTGAACTTACAATATTGTAATGAAATATCAAAAGCTAATTATTTAAGGTATTTCTTTGTAAGGCATTATGCCATAGGTATATTGGAACACAACTTTTGTTTTGCACTGTTCTATACAGTGGTGACTCTTTGGTCACAGCTAAATTCCTAGCAATTTGTTGTCTCTGCCACGGTCTAAGAAGGGGAGGTCTGGACACTCCCCAACCAGGTCAGCATGCAAAAGTGGCACACCTAATGTATCCGTAGTTCCGCTCCGCTCCACCATCTGACCTGTAGCGTTGGTTGTTCTGCGGTGGTATTTTAAGCTTTGTTGTTATGAACAACTCAACATAATAATCATTTAAATTTTCATTTAAATGTTATAAATGCATTAATCTCCAGATATCGATACAGTATTAAATAGGATGTGTTTATTTTTTATAAGTTTGGGAATTATTTCATAAATTAGGTCAATTAGGTTACGAAGTATAGTTTCCACATTGGCATTGGCGGGAAGCCGGGAACTTCATTGTGAGCAAGGAGCATTGATTGTTAGTAAATAGAATAAGCTTATATTGTCGGACGAGAAAGTTGCAATATTCCGAGTTCCCAATGATGACAATGTTAGGCAATAATTGTGGCAGAAAGAAATTCCATGAGACAAGTTTGTACTTAAAAGATCCCATTATGTATGCGAAAAACATTTTGTGGAAGACGACATTCTCACAAAAAAAAGGAACACAAAGATCAGTTCGGAAACGTCATTGGAATAGTAAGTTAAATTTTATTATTTGTATGAATGTAGTCTAAATATTAGGCCTACTTATTTTTGTATAGGCCCGACTTTTTTAAAAAATGGAATGTATGATGTCGAATTTTATTAATGACCAGCACAACCCTGATAATACTTGTTTGTAAGTAGTTTGACAATACACTATTTTTTATTAAAATACAAAATTTGCAAAACGAGTGCGGTCTCTTCCTTAAAAAAATAATAAAAATCCCAAAATACTTTTATTCAGTGCTCTAAACTTTCCTTTGTTATTTCAAAAGGCGCAGCTACGGAATTCCAACTCGTTTAGGAGTAATCGCCGTTTGTAATTTACATTACAATACCTGTGCATTCATGCGGTCAAAGCATTTATTTTTGTTTGCTGTGTATGTGCATCTTGTTTGTTTTCGACAACTTATAAAAACATATATATATTTTTTATTTGGATATAGTAAGGCAATGTAAATAAAAAAATTAAAAAATACGTCCGTACTATGCACCAAAGCTGAAGCGTCAACACTTGACATGAGACACAAAACATTGACGATAGCACTTATTTGTGTAGCAAATAATGTATTGTAAATGCAGGTTTGATATTGTTATTCAAATACGTAAATCAGCCAAGTTATGTAATTTGATCCAGCCTTTAATTTTAAATAATAAAATATAGTGTAATTATATTAAAATTCATTGCAGTGCATCAAATACTGTCGTAACTCTCTACGTTTGTAATTATGGAGTAGAGGGCCACCATGGAAATAAAAAAGTAAAAAAAAACTTATTTTTACTTCCTTACATGATTCCTGATCATTCTGCAAAACGGCATTGCGATATTTCCAGTAATTTGCATAAAATTATTAGGTTGCGGAAATGTGGCCCTATGCCCGATTATCACGTTACTATGCGTCCTCCGGCGATGATTTTAAACTATCGTTGTGTCGTATATTATTTACATCTTGTTTGTTTTTCACGAGAATTGACAAATTCATCATAAGGCCTAGTGATATATTTCCACCGCAAGACACCTAGCGCTAGAGTTGAATTGCGGACGTCGAACGAACTATGGAGACAGTAAGTTGTCACTTTTATCTGGCGAGTGTCCAGACCTCCCCTTCTTAGACCGTGGTCTCTGCCTTCTTCACTACGTGGCAGCCATCATAAACATGCTTTAATTGTAGCTTCTGGTGTATCGTAATATTATGGAGTAACTTAAGAGCATCTAACCGCCTGAAGGGGTGAGTTATTTCACGACTCCTTTGAGGATCGTGTTTAAAGTATTATTTTCATGATCCATTTATTATTTATGGACTTGCCATCTGTTGTTTAGCGGTGGGCGTCCTGGTGTGACCGAGCCGTGTCTGAACTGGAATGAATACCTGATTTTCAACTAGGGGTGGATTTCCCTTCCTCTCTCCTATGGCCTCAGGATGTGCACCAGATAAAAGTTTCTCTTGTGTTCTCTGCATGTAGCATGCATTCTTCGGACAATTAAATTTCTCTTTTGGATACATTAACCTGCTAAAGTTAAAATCAAATTCGAATATAACAAAAATGTTTAAATGTATTGTACTCTATAATTAATTATTTTCCTGATATAAACTAGTTGGGGCCCCAGAGATAAACTTATGAACAATTGCGAGATTAAATATTCTCAAAAAAGGTCACTTTTTTTTTTTAAGAGTTTATATTTATTATTGTAATTTGGTTTTGTAATTCATAATATTTATAAAAAAAAAGAAAGTAAAATATAATATGGCTGCCCTCTGAAATATGTCTAATTAAATTTTTTATTTATTCATACCTTCTAACCCTTAAAATTTCTTTACAGCATAAAGTTTGTTTGATCTTTAATATATATACTTTATTAAGCACATATTGTTCTTAGGCAGCATATTCAGGCGGCCCTCTTTGTGCTTAAACTTTCCATTACAGGACTTATATATATGTATATATATGTATATGTACATTTATATGCATATATACATATATTTACATATATATAATGTACTACATAATAACATAGTACAGTAAACATAAACGATCCAACATGTATGAAACTTTCATATGTTATTGTGTCTTTGGGTAACCTTCAATGCCACACATTTAGGTTATGTAGGATGCTATAACAGATTAATACCTTTCAGTCAAAACACATGTGTACAGTGTATATAATTGAGTTATATATATATAACTTCAAATGTGAACGTTTCCTTTTTTTGAAATCTGATCTCTATCTAATGCCGATTTTTCGTAAATCAACTACTAAATTAAAAAAATTAAAAACATCCTCATTGACACGAAAACTGGAGAGTATCTAATAATATAGTAATACTTGCAATCAGGCCAAGTTCGATCAAAAAATTCAATTGAAATCAGTTGAAATTAAATATAGATTGAGCAGTGGGAGCACTTGGAGCGATTATAGCAATTGTAGCAACTGGAGCAGTTGGAGCTCTTGTAGATGTTGGAGCACTTGAAGCAATTGGAACAGTGGGGGCTGTTGTAGCAGTTTGAGCACTTGGAACATTTGGAGATGTTGGAGGTAAATACGTTAAAAGTCTGTTGGAGGCAATGACTATTTGAGTCAATGATTATGGAGCCACAGCCTGTTGGAGCTAAATACTGTTGGAGCCAATTTCTTTGCCAATGTTTTTTGAAGCCATAGACAGTTCTATCTAAAGACTGTTGGAGTCAAAGAAAGTTAAACGCAAAAACTTTTGTGGTTATCTTGACGATAACAAACAGAATATAATAAATCAGCTTACTGATGAAGTTTCAACGTACGGGCCTTTAAAATAAAACTTTTGTCTGGACTGCGTGTATGGTATAAGTAACATAAAAATGTGCTTCCTGCACTTGGCTTCTAGCTTGAGGAGAAAGAGAAGATTTCTTGAATTTTGACGTCACGGCGGCCATCTTGGATGACATTTACCTTGGACCTTAACATTTAAAAAATTTTTTAAAATTCGTAAAAGTCACAAAAAATTCCAGTTATTAGGAGAAAAATATCCTCAAAAATGAATAAAATTGTCTATTATTCCTAGAAATTTTTCTATTTCAAGTGAAAAATTCTCGTTTTGAAATAAAATTTTCCATTTTAGTCCTCAGATTTGGCAATGCCTTAAAAAGTCTGCAAAGTTGCTTAAGAATCCATATCTACGAATCTCCCTAATCCACCGAGGGCATGATCTATTCAATTAGGATGCCATGGTCCCTATCTTGAATTACGATATAACTGTTTGAATTATCGTTAGTACTGTCAAATTGAAAATCAGTAATTTTTATGTTAGAAATTCGGAAAAAAGTTAAAAAACCAATAAAAAAATATCATTAATAAAATTTCAATAAAATATTATATATTAAAACATGCCATTGTACATTTCATTCTGGTCGCCATATTCGATTCTAGAAAATTTGCACTTTTCGCTTCGCCCTCCATCTTGGATGTTCATGATGTCATCGTTGCACATTTAGTTATGACCGCCATATAGGATTCTAGAACATTGTAATTTTCGTTATGCTCACCATCTTTAAAATCTTTATTTTATTCCTAGATAATTGGGAAAAAGTTAGAATTTATATACAAATTATTTAATAAAAATTTAAAGAAACAATGATCAATCTTGGATTATGTCGTCACTAAAATCATATAAAAAAATCAGTAACTATTAACAGAAAAAAAGGAAAAAATTTAGAAATAAATGCATGAATAAAATTTTATAAAACACACACACCATGGATACCTCGGTTTGAACCCGATGAGGGCAAAATAATAATAAAAAAACGACAGATCATTTCACAATGGAAAGCACCCACAAACTGACCTCCCACCACTAATGCCAAGGTATATATCTATATCGTTAAAAAGTATGACTTCACGTCCGCCATATTGTTTTCATCAGCTGCAGGCTACCATTTTTTTCGTCTACTTCAGTGCGCTACAACCATGTTAGTTTTGTTTTTACCTGCTAGGGTGTAGTAATTATCTATTATTATGTGGCACCCGTCATCTTGAAATTTGGACGACATCTTGGGAATTCGTAATTATTTACTATACATTCGAGAAAAATACTTACTGTGCTTGGTTCGAAACATGACGATAAAAAGTTATTTTATGAAAAAAAAATATTAATTTCAATAAATATTTTGGAAAGTCCTAAAATAAATATAGTTACCTAGCACACCAGCCAGTCGTATTCGATGAGGACATATTGACCGAAATTATGAAAATTCTTAATAATTAAACTAAAAAATTCTGTAAAAAATAAAATATTCACCGAAAAATTTACTCATAAATATAATGATTGATTCGATCGATATTCGTCCTGCTTCGCTACTTTATCAATGCAAACAAAATGTTTTAGACAAAATGTACTTATTTAATAGGCCTATATCATGTTAAAAATCCTTTAAGCAGCTTAAGTTCCTTATATAACATCCTCCTACAAGGGATTTGAATACCTACCATTTGAAAATATGTATTTATTGACCTAGAAAATAATTAATAAAAAATAACTTATAAAATTAATGATTGGAACGATATAGGTATTTCCATCTTTGGTTTGATTCTCGGCCAGTGCTAAGGATAACTAAAGCTTAAAATTAATTTGATTGTAGGTTTTGCATTACCTTTCGTGGAGTTTATTAATCATTCACTCTTCGAAAAACAACATTAGACAAGATACCTGTCCGACAAATTAAATATTTCGCGCAGCCTAACACGAAATACTTTTTTTTGATGCATTAAACAAATTACAACCAGTTCACGTATAATGTTAATTGTCTTTGGACCAAGAGACCAGGTAATGAACAATGTCAGACGAATTGACCAGAAATTTCCGAACCTGAATACCTTCTTCGTCTGCAGATAATATACCATATATTAAGCATTCAAGACAAAGTCTTGGAACTGTCAGACCAAACGTAAGGCTAATATCAATTACATAAATAAGAACAACGAAACATGTTTTAAGGTTATTAAAGGGTCACTAATCCCTGTAAAATTTAGTATCAAGACCAAGAGGTTTTGAACCAGTAAATATTCAAAGCTACTACAGATTGGACTATGCACATTTAACGAAATGACACACATTCAACTAAAGAAAAGAAAACACAGTATTCACAGTAGACACACAGGACACACAGTTTACACACAGTACACACATTGGAAACACAGTAGCCACAGAGTTCACACATTGGACACAGAGTACACACACTTAACACAGTACACACACCGGTAACTCAATAGACAAACAATATACAAAGGACACACAATGTACACACACAGGACATGCAATAAACACACAATGCACACACTGGTCACACATTTGACACAGTACACACACAGGACACACACTGGACGCACAGTGTACACATACAGGGCACGCAATGAACAAAAATACACTCACAAGACACACAATTGACACATAATACACACAGTGAACACACAGTATAGACACAGTGTATACACAGTACATACACTGAAAAAACAGTACACAGAGTACGGTCAAACACTACACAAGGTTAACAAAAAACAATAAAAACACAATAAAGACACAGATGAGACAGTACAAACAAGATACGCGATGAACACACAGGATTAAAAGTACACATAATGGACCCACACTACACACACCGGACACACAATGGACACGCAATGACCACACTGTACACACTGGAATTGCAATGATCACGCAATTGACACACACCACGAACACACACAACGCACACATAGGACAATCTTTTGACTAAAAGTATGTACATTTTCACGAAAATTCAACACAGTCGGATGCGATCGCCAATTTACGAAAAGGATGTGATGCCTCCAATAGTCTATGGCTCCAACAGTTTTTTTTGGCTGCGAAAGTCATTGGCTCCAACAGTCTATGTCTCCAAACAGACTTTGGCTCAACAATCTTTGGTTCCACTGTCTTTGACTACATAAAGTCTTTGGCTCTAATAGTATTTGGTTACAAAAATTATTTTGGATCCAACAGTAATTGTCTACAGCAGTCTTTCGCTCCAAACGTCAATGGCTTCAAAAGTATTTGGCTTAAAAAAATTATTATGTTTCCAACAGTCTTTGGCTTCAAAAGTATTTGGCTCTAGCTGTATTTGACTCCAGCTGTCATAGGCCTAGCTTATTTTTGGCTAAGAGACTGGGAGGCTAATTAGACCAAAATCTCTGAAAAATGTTTTATCAAAACCAAGAGGTTTTTAACCATTAAATTTCAGAGCTATCTTAGATTATACTACGCACATTTAACGAAACGACAAAAAAAAACGAATAATAATATAAATAATAATAAACAAATAAATAATAAAAATTTACAAAAACAGCTTCTGCCAGGTTATGAACATCTCCTTTGTAGAGCAAGGATAGATAGAGTTCTAGTATAAACCAATATTTTTTTTTGTAATATTTATTCATATTTTAATTTTAATTTTTGTTCTTTTTTAATATACGCTAATCTTAAATTTTATTTACAATTTTGTCTATAATTTTCTTATAATACGGAAAGCTGGCGTTAGTTTTCTCCGTTTGCTCCTGATTATTCCTGCCAATATTTTTATGTTATTATTCGTGTGGACCTTATTATTCCTGTAGAGATTTCTGATATTATCTGAATGCTTCTGGTTTTTAATGAGAAATCTTTATCTGAACAAAGCATTTCTTTTATTTAATGTTTCACGCTATTTTATTCAGAGTAACATTTAAATTTTGAATTTCTGCTACCTATTTATCATTAAAAAATATTTTTATCAAGTGGAAATCAAACAAAAACAACCACTAATCAATTTAATAATATGCCTTGAGACAGATGAGAAGCACTATAATGCAAGACAAACATCCTTCTCCCTCATGTCTTTCGAAGCTATCGTTCTCTTTCGATCATTAGTGAGCATCCCTCATCCTATATAAAATAAAGAAATAATTTTTACCTGAACACAAGAGGCGAAATCTGTTGGTAAGAATCGGGACTACTTACAATAAGTTCCTTTTCATGAGAATAATTAACTCTTGCAGCTGAATGGAGTCTAAGACAGAGTCAAGTAGTATCATAGCCACATAGACTTGTAGACTTGTAGCCTCGTAGACTTGTAGCCTAGTAGTCTTTTAGCCTAGTAGTCTTTTAGCCTAGTAGTCTTGTAGTCCTGTAGTGTCTTAGCTTCGTAGCCTCTTAGTCTCGTAGCCAAATAACAGCTAGTTCTAAGAAAGCTGGAGCCAAAGACAGATGGAGGCAAAGACAGCTGGAGCCAAATACTTTAGAGCCAATGACTGTTGGAGCCAAAATACTCTTTTCGGAGCAAAATACTATTAAAACCAAAGACTTTTTGATCCAAAGACTGCTTTAGCCAATGACTGCTGGAGCCAATATAAATTTTGGAGCCAAAGACTGTTCGTGCCAAAGTCTGTTGGAGACAATGATTGTTGGAGCCAATGACTGTTTGAGCCAATGACTGTTGGAACTTTTGGAACAAAATAATTTTGGAGCCATAAACTGTTGGAGTTATAAAATGTTAGATGTATTATATCCTATCGTAAGTTGGCGATCGCATTCTACTGAATTTGAAAGTTTGTGAAAATGTACGTTCTTTTCGTTAAATATCCATGGTCAGGTCTGTATTATTGTATGCTGCTGATGAGATCGTATCCTCTTGATGAGATAATATTACACTAAGTTAAATTTTTGTCCAAATGTACTTCATTTTAGTCAACCGCATGTCCTACATGTGTATTATGTGTGTTCAATGTGTGTGCCTATTGGATGACATTTTTAAGCTTAGCATGTACTGTGTGGTCATTGCGTATCATGTGTGTGTACTTTGTGACCATTGCGTGACCTGTGTCCTCGTCCTGCTGTAGGTACACTGACAGGGATTTGTAGACGTATATATTTTTTTGTAATCTAGTTGTGCCAATTAGCATTTTTTGGGACAATTTTAAATTTGAATTTTGAACCATAATTTTACCAGTATTGTTATAACTAAAACTTAAACTTTTCCCGCTCTCTGCACACTCCTACTTAACCTTTGTCAGGCTTTGTCTTCCCAAACTGTTCCCAGCACCAGATCAGATTTTTGCCAAATCTTTGCGAGCCAGCACGTGTCTCGTCTTATCCCTGCTTTGATGCACGCCCGTCGCCTGTAATTCTCCCTGGAGCCGTGACAAGAACTGTTATGCCCTGAAAGCTATCAGAGCAGCTCGGTCCTAAGAGTCCTCCTGACGCGAGCACCCAAAGACATGAACACGAGTCGTTTTATCCAACGTCCCGGCACGTCTCCGGCCCCTGTAGAGCGAATTTACAACCGCCGTGCAGTTCCAACCTCCCTCCCCCCTTCACCAAGATTTCCTGGGAACACTGCCCAGAGCACTGACCGGTCCTTAACCCCAGGCAGGGCGACCTGTCTCAAAGTCTGAACACCAGTGTCCAGACGTACCATCTCTGCTCTCTTGTGGAGAAATTAGCAACTCCTCCAATCAGTGGTCAATCTCAGTCTGCCGCCTGGTGACTCATGCAACAAGCAATGCCCTGTAGTTATTTTGGGAACCGTCAGATAGCTACACCAGTCTCTTTTATAAGCCCTCTTGTTTTAGCAGTGTACTCGTGCGAGCGCACAAAGTCAATTTGTGTTTTGTTTCTGCCACCACCCAAGAGATGGCGCTCCACTTGGGCCGCTAACGACAACATCAAGGTATCGATGCAGGTGTTTCTTTGCCATCCATTCGGAAATCTTCGCAACATTTCGGCCCAGAAGCCAAACTCCCTTTTTTTTAATCAAGCTCGTGTTTTAATTAAGCGTTGTTCGCGCCACAAAGGGACTCCGCGCCGCGCTAGCAGACTGGCCATTCCAGATCCTTGGCCAACACACAGCAAGACTTCAGTCGGTCGTCATACGAAAATGTAGTCTGCTAGTCAAGGGATGTTTTCCCTAATTTTTATCTTAACCAGTAATTAGTCAGTCTGTGTGCCTAGTAGAAATTGTTATACTGTGCCGTTAATTAGTAATTTCGACACGATATATTTTAAATTTTTATTATGATTTTAAATTTTTTGTGTGGAAATTTTATTTGCTCTACTATAGTGTGATTTTAATTTGTTAGTCTGGTGTACTCCTCTGAGTTAAACTTTGTCTCAGTGCTCTGAAGCCCCTTTCCCATCGGCGTATCGGATATTTTGCTGGCCTAATCCCTGACATGCAGACAGCTTACCATTTCCCCCGCCTTCAGTCACGCCTCAAGCCTGTAATATCATTTCTCTTCGTGACCCTAACTGCATAGACAAGCCTGTAGCTTGCAGGCGACCAGCTCTCAGAGACGAGCTGAGATTGGCCTTTTTCATCACGTATTAGTGTTATGTTCGCTCCTCTGCAGCCACGACGGGACGCAGATTCCCAGCAGCGTTGCATTTTACCCTCCCCCCCCTTCTCAGTTCCAAGTAAGACCAATGACCGGTCGTAACCCCCTGGACAACAGTGACCGTCCCCAAGGTCTACTCGCAAAAACGAGTGCGCCAGAACTGATAGCAAGCGCTACCTAGCGACCAAGTCGCGAACTTCTCTGCTAGCCTACCCTCTAGGGCGCCAGAGAGCAGCACCTGCTTTCCCTTGAGTTATATGGACGCCGTGGGCGAGTCGATTGTTTTCAACTCAGACCCCTCCGACAGAGTTCTCTACTGTCGCCCAGTGATGCCAACTTCAAAGCTGCTGCCAGAGTTTTTTTTCCGCCCGCATTCGGGCAAGTTCGGAATCTTTCGGCGGCCCAGACCCCCCTCCACCTGTAAGGGCCGGCGGCCACTTTTAATTACGAGACGCGGTTTGCCGCGACACAGATAAACTCGCGTCGCGTCTGCAGACAGATCTCCAGCGAGTATCGGCGAATCGGCAGACTCTGCAAGACTTCATCCGACCGCTAACGACTATGTAGTCGCATTGTATAAGGGATGCTATCCCTCAAGTCAATCCTAGTAGATTAGTCTGTCTGCATAGTTTAATTATTTGCCTTCGAAATTTTTCTCTTTTAAATGTTATCATGAAGAAATCATCCGCGTCCTGCCGCGCAATTCGCGATCTCCAGACCCTGGCTGACTCCACGACTGCAGCGTGCTGGGAAACCCCCCTGTTTTGGTGAGTGATAATTCGCGACCCCCCCTTTTTTTCCCTTAAATTTTTTTTGGGCATTTTCTGCCCCATAGACTGCCTGTATACAAGTTCTAATCAGTTTTGATTTGGACTTTTGCAGACAGGGTCGATGACAGGGAGAGACTGATTGCTCCCATCTCGTGCCCCCCCCCCCTCCTGTTCCATGGGTCACATTAGAAGAAACGTTTCTACTACCCGACGTGATCGTTTGAAGACCCCGGGTGGTAATGTAAATTCAACATTTCCCCCTTACCTAGCTACGAACTATCTTAAGCGGATGACCAACCCACCAGCGACCAGTGTTTTCCTCAAGAACATGTAGAACGAATAGAACTAATTATCAATGTAATCATCGGATCCATCCAATTTTGGGTGTGAAACTCATAATGCAAATGTCTATATTTCAAACTAAGAATGTAAATTGTTTTAAATAATCGCTGGCCGGCCCCTTTTCGTTTTTTTTTTTTTTTTTTTTTTTTAAATCTTTGAAACTTGTTAAAACCTTTTGTATGTAAAGTAATGGAAACAAGATAATTCATCAGGGCAAATAAAACAGGGAAACTATAGATCAAGTTAATCGTGTAGTTTTTATTTATTGATTTTAACGTTCCACCAACTTCCTCCTTGCTTGTTACAAGAAGTTCCTAAATTTTGTTTGTTCCCCACCTCGTGTCGCCTTTGGTAAATCAATTTATTTAACTTATTTTTTTTATCCAGCAAGTTTCCAAGGCTCCATTTAATTAATTCAAAATAATTCAATTTTGAGGCACGAGGGGTGTTACAACTTGGTAGCAGAGCATGGTTTTCTTGGTCTATAGGCATACCTGAATAATATAAAAATATATAAAATAAAAATAAAAGTACAAAAAAATTTTTTTAAATTAATTTTTTATAATAGCAATTTTGTAATAATATTGTAAACTGATCGCTGGTACACCCGGTAGTTATATTGCTTTTCAATTTTAAAATGTGTTTTAATTTTTACGTCCTACTGTGATTGTGTTTGCGCGCGGTGAGACACCGCACGGCCCCGTCGGCGCGACGTCCTTCAGGCAGCGTGCCTTATCAGGCACGCGTGTCTTTCCTCCTGTCATCATCTTCACCCCTCCCCTTCACACCTCACCGGCTGGAGGAGACAAGGTCATGTCGTTGCCCCCGTGTCCGGCAGCGTAAATAACGCGTTACAATCTAGTTTGTTCCTCACGGCCGACTGTGCCCTGAGTTTGTTTAAATTCCTCCTTTTATCTGTGTTTTTTTTTAAAACACATCCGCCTGCAAACCAGGCCATCTTTGTAAAAAAACTCATCATAGGAGTCCTTTCGGACATCGTGGTATTTTTGTTTTGTCTCTCGGCGCCTTGCGCACGCCGACATGTTATCTTTCCACATGACAGGGCCGCCAACCACGCGCAACTATTCTCCACTCCACCCACGTGCCACGTATTTTGTAAACAAACTACCCATGCATTGTATGTCTTTTTAATATTATTTTAATGTCACCAAGACAGGCACTATAAATAATCTATACTGCATTAATTCTAGCAGCAAAGTATTTTCTTAATCTAGGGAAACGTAAATTATACCATAATATATTTATATAACTTATAATTATATTAACTATACAAATAATATGATAATATAAACCTTTTGTTTTAGCTAATGTTAAGAAACTTCCATTGTTTACATTTTCTAAGTATCATAAAATTAACGATTAAGTATTTTAATAGTACATAAAATAAATTTATAAAGGGTCCATTCATTAAGTAATATAAAATAAGAATATGCTCATAAGTAATTTTAACATGTACTCTAATCCTATTTCATCGTTCACTAGCAACGTGAATATACTTCGACGTACCATTTCATTGTATCACCATACACACCCATGTGTCTAGCTTTTGTTTAGATTTATTTCGTGATCACCCAACGAGAGGTGCAATCACTCATGCCTTTAAGGAAAGGTTACTGAACTAAATTGTTGATATACACGGGTTGAATCCCCAATACTTTTTACGCTAGTCATGAGGTGAGGAATTTATTGTAAGATAGAGTACTATACCTTTTTTTAACGTCGAGTTTTCTATGAGCAATTTACCATTTAATCTAAGAATGCAAGGTAAAGAATAAATAATATTTTTGTAATTATGAATTTTGAGTAAACAATTTATTAACTTTTATATTTTTTTTGGATCGGTGTTAATTTCCTTTATAAGGTGGTGTACAGTTATGTTTTTAAAACATCTAAATTTTTTTTCATTATCCATTTTTCATCCAAATTCGTTGATCTTTCGGGTTTCGAACCCGAACTAACTCAGGGGTGAAATTCCCTCGTAGGTCTCTCTGCTTCAGCCTGATGGTCTGATCTACCGTCAGAGCTTGAACATATTGAGCCTATGTGAGTTAATAAATGTAGGTATCCGGGACCGAGGTGTACTTCGCTTTTTAAGCAAGTATTAAATTCATCTATTTCGTCTGATCCATCGTCAGATTGTGCAGAGCTATGACTCAATGCCTTCGACTTCTTATGGACAGCGAAACAATTATGTACAGGGGTTATATTCCCAAATTTAGTTTGTAAGTTACGGGTTACCATACCTATTTACAGGGGTTACAATCCCCATTATTCACTGAGTGCTCAAGGACGCATTTCCCTTGTTTCGGCCTCAGTGCTTTTCGGCCTCCCTCATAGCGCCCATTTTGTGTTCCTACACGATATCCAATATCTGAGATCAACAGGATGAATTTCATTTCATTAATATAGCAAAGACATAAATAGTTGTAAGCTTACAAGTACTTTAAAGTTAAGCTTTAAATTAAATTTTTTATTTATTAAATGATTTTAAGGATTTATTTTAAATAATTCAAATCAAGTTTAAATGGACTCTATTTAATTATTAATCTTGTCTTGGACTTATAAAAAGTTACAGTCAAAGGTCATGTAATTAATTCTGCTTTATTACAAGTAGTAGGGCAACATGCATCCTTTTTTTGCTCAATAATAATAATATAATCACGCATATAAAATAAGTTTTTCCCCTAAATTAAGCAGCTACGAGGTGACTAGTATCATTTTTTTTTAATATTTAATGTAATCACCGATAAGGGTGAAATACTTTCAACCCCCAACGAGAGGTCCACTTAATTAATTTGTGTATGTTTTAGCATCCCATTTCTAGGCTAGCACAAGCTAGGTAATTTAAGATATTTTAATTTTTACATACCCTATTTCAGTCTTTAACAAGCTACTTGACGTAAATAGTTTAATGTTTTTTACTCAGAATACCTCTCAGATATTTTTTGAATCTTCACGAATCTTGTTCCACGATTTCATATATTTAATTTCTGATTACGTTCCTTTTTTTTAATAACCATAATTCGTAAAGTAAGCAAGAATAATGTTTGTAGTGTTTTTTGTTCTGATTTTTCGTTAATACTTGTACATGTTTATTTCTTTATTTTCCCTTGCACGTAAATGTGATGTACAGTGACGTACATAGAGTCTGAGCACTGAAGCTGTCACATCTAGCCATTTTTCTTTTTCATTTTGCATTCTACCCCAAAGTTGTATTTCTTTTACATCGTTATCGATGAGATTGTTTATATAAATAACAGCTATGTGACTTCCAGACGGCAAACTGGTTTCTTTTATGTGTTTTTATAAAATAGGAGCTAGGTCAAGCTAGCCAACGAGCGGCGCAAAAGTTAGGGTCCTCTGAGCCAACGAGCTATGACCAAGGTCCTCTGAGTGAAAAATCTCATGACCATTTTCGAGTGTTCTTTGGGTTACATTCCCACCACTCATCTTTGGACGGCCTATGTTCAAACCCCCTCTCAGGCAGTGCGAAGCCTATAAGCAGTCATGGAAGATCTAACCGCTACATTATAATTTATTCCTTTTTGATTTATAATTGTTGGTTTATTGCATTTTACATTTCTTTAAATAATTTAAATTTGAGTGCGAAGAGTCGTTAATTTATCGTTTTGTTTCCAGAATACTTTAAATAATAAATATTAGTAAACATCAGAGTGGTATGCGCTGAAATTTCTTAATTTATTGAATATTTAATATTTTTAAATTCATTTATTCCTACGGATTGTTGATCTTTTGGGGTTTTCATCCCCAGTCATATAAAATTCCGCCAAGGGAATTCCACCCTTAGGTCCTGTGTCACTCTGGGACTGAGGCTCTGTTTCGCCTCCGAGCAAGCAGCAAATTCGACTGTCTTCTCCATCGCCTGACTGTGCAGGGCTGAGTCCCAATGCCTTCGGCTTCTTATGGAAAGACTATTGTACAGGGGTTAACATTCCCACTTTCATTATTTTCAGGGGTACACAAATCCCCACATTTCTTTACTGGCACCCGATGGACCAAGTTCCGGTTCCGGCCCAGTGTTTTCGGCCCGCCTCACAGCGCCCATGTTTAGAGTTTTGTCACGTGACATCAGTCCCAACATCTGAGATCAACTTTCCTAATTACATAATTCACCGTTAAGGGTGATTTAAACAATTATAATACACTTTCGATTTTATCAACATATTTTTTTTGTAAGTAGTAGGATACAGGCGAACCTGGTACTAGTTTTACTAAGAAGTGTAAGTTTGTTTTATTTTCCCTATATGCTCCGCATTCCAGCGGGGGAGTATGTGCCGTTAATTAGTAATTTCGACACGATATATTTTAAATTTTTATTATGATTTTAAATTTTTTGTATGGAAATTTTATTTGCTCTACTATAGTGTGATTTTAATTTGTTAGTCTGGTGTACTCCTCTGAGTTAAACTTTGTCTCAGTGCTCTGAAGCCCCTTTCCCATCGGCGTATCGGATATTTTGCTGGCCTAATCCCTGACATGCAGACAGCTTACCATTTCCCCCGCCTTCAGTCACGCCTCAAGCCTGTAATATCATTTCTCTTCGTGACCCTAACTGCATAGACAAGCCTGTAGCTTGCAGGCGACCAGTTCTCAGAGACGAGCTGAGATTGGCCTTTTTCATCACGTATTAGTGTTATGTTCGCTCCTCTGCAGCCACGACGGGACGCAGATTCCCAGCAGCGTTGCATTTTACCCTCTCCCCCCCCCCCCTTCACAGTTCCAAGTAAGACCAATGACCGGTCGTAACCCCCTGGACAACAGTGACCGTCCCCAAGGTCTACTCGCAAAAACGAGTGCGCCAGAACTGATAGCAAGCGCTACCTAGCGACCAAGTCGCGAACTTCTCCGCTAGCCTACCCTCTAGGGCGCCAGAGAGCAGCACCTGCTTTCCCTTGAGTTATATGGACGCCGTGGGCGAGTCGATTGTTTTCAACTCAGACCCCTCCGACAGAGTTCTCTACTGTCGCCCAGTGATGCCAACTTCAAAGCTGCTGCCAGAGTTTTTTTTCCGCCCGCATTCGGGCAAGTTCGGAATCTTTCGGCGGCCCAGACCCCCCTCCACCTGTAAGGGCCAGCGGCCACTTTTAATTACGAGACGCGATTTGCCGCGACACAGATAAACTCGCGTCGCGTCTGCAGACAGATCTCCAGCGAGTATCGGCGAATCGGCAGACTCTGCAAGACTTCATCCGACCGCTAACGACTATGTAGTCGCTTTGCATAAGGGATGCTATCCCTCAAGTCAATCCTAGTAGATTAGTCTGTCTGCATAGTTTAATTATTTGCCTTCGAAATTTTTCTCTTTTAAATGTTATCATGAAGAAATCATCCGCGTCCTGCCGCGCAATTCGCGATCTCCAGACCCTGGCTGACTCCACGACTGCAGCGTGCTGGGCAACCCCCCTGTTTTGGTAAGTGATAATTCGCGACCCCCCCTTTTTTTTCCCTTAAATTTTTTTTGGGCATTTTCTGCCCCATAGACTGCCTGTATACAAGTTCTAATCAGTTTTGATTTGGACTTTTGCAGACAGGGTCGATGACAGGGAGAGACTGATTGCTCCCATCTCGAGGCCCCCCCCCCCCCCCCTCCTGTTCCGTGGGTCACATTAGAAGAAACGTTTCTACTACCCGACGTGATCGTTTGAAGACCCCGGGTGGTAATGTAAATTCAACATTTCCCCCTTTCCTAGCTACGAACTATCTTAAGCGGATGACCAACCCACCAGCGACCAGTGTTTTCCTCAAGAACATGTAGAACGAATAGAACTAATTATCAATGTAATCATCGGATCCATCCAATTTTGGGTGTGAAACTCATAATGCAAATGTCTATATTTCAAACTAAGAATGTAAATTGTTTTAAATAATCGCTGGCCGGCCCCTTTTCGTTTTTTTTTTTTTTTTTTTTTTTTTATATCTTTGAAACTTGTTAAAACCTTTTGTATGTAAAGTAATGGAAACAAGATAATTCATCAGGGCAAATAAAACAGGGAAACTATAGATCAAGTTAATCGTGTAGTTTTTATTTATCGATTTTAACGTTCCACCAACTTCCTCCTTGCTTGTTACAGGAAGTTCCTAAATTTTGTTTGTTTCCCACCTCGTGTCGCCTCTGGTAAATCAATTTATTTAACTTATTTTTTTTATCCAGCAAGTTTCCAAGGCTCCTTTTAATTAATTCAAAATAATTCAATTTTGAGGCACGAGGGGTGTTACAATACTTAGTTAAAACATTCCTAACTATCCTAATTTATGTAAGTGTCTGTGGAAAACGCACGTGTTCGTTGCTTGTCTTCGCCTCGCATCCTGGCGGGATGCCTTACATAGAGCGCTATGAGCTACTCCCTGTTTGGTGAGTTTTTGCCAACCTTTTTATTCCCCGACCATCACTGTTTTGGGTGGGCACATTTGCCCATTTACTGACTTTCTGTGAACCAATTCTGACCATGTTGTATTTGGGCTTAATCACAGACAGGGTTCAAGAGCCTGGAGCGAGCATGACGGCCACATACTCCTTCCCTTCCTCAGGGACCTAGGATGGCTAATGCGCCCTTGTAGCGTGTAACACATCACCTTCGGCCAGCTAATATGAAATCTCCATTCTTCCAAATTATCAGTGATATCTACAGCGTGCAAATTACATTATTACTTTGAAGAGATTGGAACATCCTGAAATATTACTTACAGGACTTTAATAACTCTAAGCACTAAGAATTCAAATTTGGGATTGTTTATTTTGATTATTTATTGTTTCTTATTCTGTTTAACTATGCAAAAGCAAACTTAATAATTATATTCTAATTAGGGCCGCCACATAGAGAATATGTTATAATTTTAATATTTTTGGTAAAACATAAATGTTATCTTAGTAGATTTTTAACGTGTTTACTGAGATCATATTTTTTTTGGTTCATGTTCACTTAATTAAAAGTAAAATAAATATAGAGGCACAGATATATAGACAAAATCACATTTGTTATTTTTTTTTGTATTTGAAAACTGTCCCGACTAGTCACTCTCACCTGATGACTGAGGGGAACGAAGGTTCCAGAAGGTAAAACAATGATTTCTTCCAGGCTTTAGTTTCTCTGTTTATATTTTACTTTTGATTATTTGGAATTATATAATATAGAACTACATAATGTAAATTAATTAAATGAAAGCATACTTATACAACATGGAATTAAGTTCACATTATACAAGAATGGGCCGGCCCTTATTAGACAATTAACATAAGTAGATTTAACAATTTTTAATTAAAGTTCGTAACAAGTAACATATTAAATTATCTTAGTGAGGTTCTTGATTTCAGATCAAAGAAACGTCGTGGTTGGATGCTAGTCCGAAAAAGGTTTAAAAAAAAAATTGCAAGGCTGGCGTTTCGGATATTGTTGGATGAAGTGGGGCAGCTGACGAGACGTCAGAGGCCCTGGGCGATCCGCCCTGTGTAGACGGATCTGGTCCTTGGCAAAGTACCCGGGTCCGGTGTTCGGTGCCTGGCATGAGTACTCTGGCACGAGTACCCTGTCTGTGAACAGAGCCAAACACATATGTTAAGGACTGATTCACAGACAGTTGGTGGAATAGACAAAAAATGCCTTCTAGTTACGATGACTGGTGGGGGAGGGGTAGTGGTAAAAACTCACCAAACAGGATGATGTCTTCCAGGGCCTGCCCACTGTTTGAGCAGACGAGCGTGACGCGGATGATCCATGATTATCGAAAAAAAAAAAATTATCTACGATGACTTATACATGACTACTTTAGCTAGATTTAAGTGGACTGACTAACTTGTCTAATCTGATCACATCTTAAGAGAACAACACGGCGAGGCGTTCCGATGATGTCTGGTTCTATGCAGTCAGTCCTGAATAGCAGCACGCAGTGAGCTTGGGGCGGCCAGACTCTCGTAATTAAAAGTGTCGTTAACGTAAGAATGGTGGGGTGGCTTCGGCTCTCGAACCGAAAGGCTCCGAACATTACCGAGGTGCTTGTCGAGGAAGGCAGACTTCAATATCTCGAAGTTGGTGGTACTGCCCGATGTCAGCGCGACTTACTGTGGTGTGGCTGAACTGAGTAGAGATCGACTCGCGCGGGGCAGTTAGTGGCAGAATTGCACTTATGGGGCTGACGGAGCCAGCGCTCTGGTGGCCTGGGAAGAAACTACAGTACTGGTTACTGCAGGAGACGCCAGAGAGCAGGCGTTCCACAGCGTTCAAACTCCCAGGGGAAGTGATTCGCAAAACTACCGCTAGGTGGCATAAGCATGTACTTCATGTACTACTGTTGTGGCCTTGGAGCGAGGCCAAGCCTGGCCGGGGTTGGTGGCCGGTCAAAGACCCGGGGTGGTGTTCCCAGGAAAACTTGGAGAGGGGGGAGGGGTTAAAACTGCGGTGCCAGGCGGAAAGAAGAGTGGGGAGAGAAGTTGCAACGATTTATTGTAGAGAGAAAGGTAGGGGGGATTTTTGGCGAGAATATAAAATAATTTTTAATGTAGGAAGTGAGAAGGGGAGGGGGGGGGGGTCGGTAGTGAAGGGGAAAAAATTCCAAGTAAAATTATTTTTGGTTGGTAGATGGGAGGAGCAGGGTAGGAGGGAGTAGGTATGGGAGGGGGGAGTTCATATAAACAATTTCATTAGTTGTGGGGGTCAGCTGAGTGTAACCGACATGGGGGAAGTGTCGGTCGCCATTTTTTTTTATTTTTGCTCTCACCGGATTCGAACCGAAGACTCCATGACGTAAGTGCGTTTTTAATTAAAATTTTATTAAAATTTTATTAATTATTATATTTTATAATTTTTAAAAATTTTCCCGATTTTCTAGCATCTATGCATCTAATTTATGATTTTTAATACCTAAAACACACATGTATAACACTCAAAGATCTTTCACTAACTTGACTTAAATAAGCTAAATACCAATTTAACGGTAAAACAAACATTTGCTAATTCTTAGAATGAAAACATTATACGGGTAAAATGAATCAGACTTATAATGTAATAGTTCAGTTTTATTACAAGTTACGTCGTTTATATATATATATATATATATATATATATATATATATATATATATACACATACATACACATATACACACACGCACACATTAGCGTTGGTTGTGAATCGACTGTGTCTGATGTTGGTATAACGGATTTCTTCTTTACGGGAAGGGGGGGCGATATACCACATTCTAAAATTATGAAAAACCAGAAATCACGAACTTCAAAGGCAGTGATGTATGTTGAGAATGATAATGTAGCTGTCCAAACCCCCTTTAGTTGACATGATATTTTTTAATACAAATATTCTAAATATTTTAAATCGCTTCCATAAATAAATTCCTGTATTCGCTACTGAGCAGCATAGGTTCTCCTAATGACAACCCCCTGGAACCAACCAGGTAAATGCTTGACGATCAAATTGCACGCGAAACTTGGGATGTTAGCGCCTAATGAAAATTCGTGAAGTGGCTAAGGGCGGGAGGGAGTGTTGGGAAATGAATTAGCGGAGCGGTTTTATGTTAAGGTAGAATCCAGCAAACGCGCTCTGCAGCTCAACCGCAGGTGAATCAAGTATGGCGGGCTACGGGATAGATTTGTAACATCACCCTCCTTCTCCACTCCTCTTTACGAGAAGGGGCAGGTGACAATGAATCGATACTCGGTCGTTTCCGCCAGCGCTCGGCTGCGCTCGGCGGATCTTATTAGGGGGGGCCGCGGACCGGGCTCCGCCGCGCGACTGGCTCGCAGTGACGCGCGGGCGGTGCGACGCGACTGCTGCGACGCGACACGCGCGGTCTCCGGTGGTCGCTCGGCGCCCGACACACTGCACTTCCCGTCTGCAACACCGTGGCCGACTGCGTGGAAACCCGATCAATAATCACTTATTTATGATATTAATAACAAACGTAGTTTTTTTTCAAGTAGTGACTAATATAAACATCTGCAGTAAAAAAAATAATTAAAAATATCGCAAATAAAGTGACGAGTTACCAATACAAAAATAATAGTTTTTTTCCGGTAGAGTTGACGACGTGTGGTTGATGGAGACACAGGCGCGAGCCAGCTGGTGTCCCTGAGTTGCCCCGGCGAGACCCGGGCAGCACTCGGAGCGCACCCCTGGCTGCGCCATGACCGAGGACGAGCCGGGCCACTCAAGGGACAGGTAAGGCAAACAGTCCCTACAGACAAACAAAATTAATATACACGAGAAATCATTTCTTACCAAACCGTATTTCAGTTTTATTTATGCTCGTCGGTTTTACGTGATTTCTTCGATTAAAATTAATATTAAATTGAAATTTAACCTATAGAAACAGAAAATTTCAAAACAATTTTCCTGAATGGCGTTAATTTTTACTAAATTAAAAAAAAAATACTTTGTGACAGAAACGCATCAGTGTTCAATATTTTGATACATACACTACATAAAATTATATAATTCGAACATTATCTGCATGAAAAAGTAATGTTTAACATTGCCTTGAATCAAAAATTCTAAAGTTCTCTATATCTGCAGTAGTAAAAAAAAATTAAAATTATTGTTATTTTATGATTTACGAAAAGCAACGAAATATTTTGACGTTATTAAAGGGAAGGAGGTGGAGTCATATCAATATTTTGTCTTTAAAAGAACTATCTTAAATGTTAAAACGTGATAACATAGCATGATTCTGAGCTTTCTGCTACCAAATTCACCGGAGCACGACCGTGTACCGAATTCCTGTTAGG
Organism: Bacillus rossius redtenbacheri; assembly: GCF_032445375.1. NCBI lineage: Eukaryota > Metazoa > Arthropoda > Insecta > Phasmatodea > Bacillidae > Bacillus > Bacillus rossius. The sequence goes on from NC_086330.1 coordinate 231,027,209, forward strand.
TCTGTTTTTTGCGTGTGTCTCATCTACAAGCATGTTGTTACTTGAAATAGTGGTTAACCCGGTCTTGCACGCACCTGTGACGACTATTACTCACTCGATTAGTCGCGTCCATCACAGCAGAAAACCTTCAACCGCGATGTTTGATGATGCGAACCTGAACAAAACCCTCGTCACCTACATTTACATGAAAGAGGGTTATTAATATTACGGAAATGTTTTGTGTCAATATGGTCTACAAAACACTATAATGTCTTTGCACTTATTTACACGGGAATGTTATTTTCGCAAATAAAATCTGATCACTTATTAGACTGCAATAAGGTATGTCTGCACTGGCGATTGTTCACTTGTGATTGGCGGCCGTCTGCAAGAGAAGTCATTGTCCCATTTGGCCGGACCATACAGGACGTGTTTGCTTTCGCAATGGATGGCTATGATTGGTGTGCTGAAAGTAGATTTGAACTTGAAATAAACTAGCCAACCACCAAAAACCAGACAATAAAATTTTTTCGCGAAAAATGCATGGCCCTAATTTAATCGGAAGAAATATTTTTGACAATATGTAGTTATTTTTAACGAGCCATAAACATTATTTAACACCACCGCTGTGTTCTCATAGGCTCATTCAAGAAGCTACTCTCGCCGTACAAAGTCAGTAACGATAAGTGTTGTAGACATTAAAGCGTGTTGAAGTCTAAAATGTCAGTTTATATTTCCGTGATATATCACCATACTTTAAAATATTACATGTTACATCATTTTTTTCCCCCAAACCATGTTTCTTAACTTTAATAACCTTACTCATACACTAAATTAAATTAAAATTAAATAAATCATGTCGTACTCAAAATAGTGTCTAAGAACTTTCTCTTCATTTTATATTAGGCCGTTTGCGCTGAGATTGTGTTCATAAGAAACAATATTAATTAATGATGTTACTGCAATTATTAATCTTTATTTCGTATCGTCTAAATAAAATATACACGGCAAACAAAACTAAGCTCATTACATTATACTGGATTCAACACAATCATCGTCTTGGAAAAATTAACAAAAACTATTTTTAACGGAATACATGCCAACATGTCTCACCTTACACGCTAATGCAAAGAATATCGTCCTTCGTACGAATCATGTGCCCTCTACTAGTAAACATACAACCATTTTGACAAAACCATATTTTAATTGAACGTAATGCTGGGATTTAAATAATTAGTTCATCAGTATATGAAAAATATTAATTTTTGGAATTAACGCTCTTGAAAAGTAAGGATATTTTATTTTAAAATTTACTCATATTCTTATGGGAGGAAACTCCTGAACTAATTTCAACAATTCTTTCATTGTTTAAAAACTAAGTTATTTCAGATAAACCATTACTAAAATTTATTTAGTAGATTATTAAGTGGTTGTGCAAAACAAAGCTTTTATATGTGATGCAATTTATAACAGATATAAGATGTGCAGGACGTTATGTCAAATTTATCTGATGGCCACTATGTTGAAAATAAAAAAATTTGCCGTTAAGTGAAACATTACTTTAAACTATTATAAATAACTGCTTTCTTTTTTCCACCTGAATATGAGTACACTAACGATATGCCATAGGAAAATAAATGGCTTGCAATGTTTTGAACTGAAAATAAATAAACTCATACTTCCTTACGAAATATTAAGTATGACTGGTTTACGATTACTTCGTTAATCAAATTATGAATATAAATATGCACATTTAAATTTTACTTATAACTACAGGAAAACTAATTGATGTTGAAAATTTCTTGTTTTAAATTATTTATTTTTCAACACACTTTTATTAGCGTGCCTTGTATGTTTGAATGGACTATGTAATAAAATATTTCCATTGAATTCTACCCACTTTTTGACGTCAGAATGTGTGAAATTTTGCAGAAATATAAAGAAACACTGAAAATGAATAATTATTTGATGACTTAAGACCAGTGTTAAGGAGGATTGAGGTGGCCAGAGAGTCAAAAAACCACTAATTTCAAGCTATGGGTAATAACCATGCTATTTTTGTATCCATGAGGTCGGGTTATTTTGGGAATTTACCCCGTGGTCAACTATGCCCCTAGGGTGACGAGGGGGCAATGACCCAAAAACGATTTTTTTTAATCAATGCTTTTTTCGATTTGGAGTGTTTCCGATCCAAAAGGTCGGGTTATGGTAAAAGTGTGTCCCTAAAATTCCGAACATTTTTAAAATATATTCTTTTTGATTAATAGTGTTTTGAAGATTGGATTATAGCAAGAAATGTGCCCGGTGTTCCACTGTCTTCCCCTCAGCGCCGGTAGGGGTAAATGACCATATATATATTTTTTTTAATTTTAATATATATTCTTTTCGGTTGACACTATTTCAGAGATCGGGTTATGGTGTAAAATGTGCCCGGGGTTCGACTTTCTCCCCATAGGAGGGGGGAAGTGGTATTGACCCTAAATTTCAAAAATTAAAAAATATATAATATTTTTGATTTAGAGTGTTTCCGAGGTCGGTTTATAGTGGAAAATATGCCGGCGGAGGGGTTAAAGCTCCAAAATCTTTAATGCTCCCACAACCCGCCTTGGAGACTGATTTTAGGAAAACACCTGAGTTCAGGTAATGTGTCTGTGATATAAAGAACATCCCTGTCAGTTTCATGACTGTAGACATAGGCTATACTTGAAAAACGGCCAAGAGCTTCTATTTTACCTAGAACTCACAAAGTTGGTTTAGTCTTCCTTTAAATTAGTAGTTCAAAAAAATGCATAAAACCTTTAAATAATAATAAATAATTAGGTATTATGCAATCTTTATTCAGGATCAGGGAATATAATTTCAAAGTATTTGTTACCAGTTTTAAATCTTGTGATGATATCTATGATCATCTTGGTTGTTGTGAGGTGACTTGCACCTTCTTCTCTTTTAATCAGCCATAATGTGAACACATACTTTTAACTTAGGGTTTTATTTTAAATACACTTGATTTTTGTGGTAATTAATTTCCCCGCAGCAGTAAATGAGTATTTTTTTTTGCTTTATGTCCCCGGGAACCAATTGGGTTATTTATTTTTGGCCGATGTGTTATTTTAAATATATATTACTTTCTTTTAGCAGTCCTCGTGTTGGAGTGAGACATCCCGGCTATGGGTAGTTAATTTTCACTGTTTTTCGGGAATAAAGACGGAGTCTTTTACCCTCTTGAACAGCTTTGGGATTGTACCAACAATTATTTTTAGGATTGTTATTCAGTATTTTTTTTCTTCTTCCTTCTTCGCATGCAGCTTTGGCGCATGTTTTTTTACGTTTTTGGAACTCCACCGAGCTATCAAATCGCTGAGATTCTAATCAAAATAATAAACGTAAATCGAAATAAAACTTTAAAAAAAATGAATCAACAAATTGGTGTGCTACATGTTCTCAGAATAACTGTGTAACTACCACAGCAATGTAAATTTTTAAAAGTAATTTTATAGTCTATCTTATTTGTTTTGTGAGGCCCCAAAAGGTAAAGAAATTATGTTAAAGTTATAGTGCAATAAACAATAATCAAAAAGTGAATTCTCCTTTTTGTGCGATATTTTGTAGTAAGAAATCAACAAATGTTGACCTCCAAAATTGTTTTGTTTGAAATTGCGTCCAATTGTTTTGACCTAAATTTCCTTTTAACAACTTCTCCTATTTGATTATTTTTTTGCACCCTTTTGGATGGGCAACATGGCTAGCCAGTCAGTGAAGTTTACCTTTTCACTAATACTTTTTCTGCACTTCAAATTTTTGCCTAAGGTTCATGGAGCTTTCAATGTCAAACTATTTCTTCCTGGCAAACCTAACCTAGGAGGGTTAGTTTGCAGAACTGTTACTTATAAATCATTGGCAACTGATAATGAATGGGACTGATCCATTAATAAATGTTAGTGAAAATGGTTCTTTTGAGATCCTCTTATTATTCTTAATTCTGTTAAACAACATTGCTATATTTCATGTAGATTATCATTGAAATGGTTGGTTAGATGTGGTGAGCTACATTCAAAATACTGTAAACGTGCATATATATTTTTCCATATTTTTTTTAAATCATAATTTTAGTGTCTAGACATTAATTTAAATCATTCGCTGATACTTCAAGAAGTTTTCCCGTGGTTTACCATTTTAATAAGAGGTAATTTATCTACATTAGAAAACTGTAAAAATGTGAAAATGGTTTGTTAGGTTAGATTAGCTATATTTAATTATTTAAATATTTTTGCACGGTTATTTAGTATGGTAGCAAAATAAACAAATACTGTTTTATATTTTTACACGCTTTATATTAGCTTCACCTGTATGTTTGTATGCTTGTTTGTATGTTTGTATGTTTGTAGCCGACTCCTTTGGGTGCGATTTTGACCCAATTTATACAGCCAGATTTAATTGAAACTTAATAGATTTATCGAGGACCGATGACAATACACTAATTTAATAAGCTTATTACATTATTCAATTTGCAAAATAAGATTTTTGTCAATTTATATAATTTCACACTATTTAGTAGGCTTGGTTTATATCACGCCAAAGACAAAATGAAAGAAAAGAGTACGCACATTGTAAAGAAAACTATTTCGCTCATGTGCGAACTCTTTTCTTTCAGTTTGTCTTTGGTGCGATGTATACAAAGCCTACTTTATATTGTGAAATTTAATTAAATGAAAAGTGAGAGTGGGTTATGATTATTGTGAACAATATACTTTCTTGAAGAGAATATTATATATTTGTAAAAATATGAAAAGAAAAAACGGTAATAAGGGCTTTAAATGTTGTTTCTTTCGTTAAATAGAGAAACACAATTACATCTTTGTTTCATTTTACCAATTAACCAAGAGTGAAACATTATTATAAAACAACATTTTCTGCAAATATTTCACGAAACATGGAAAAATTGAGGTTTAATTTTGCTGTGAAACCAACAGCAGATGGGAAATCAAAAAACACCATATGCATTACCTCAATAGGTACACCTGATGGGCAGATTTTTGAAATTCCACTGGAACACCAACCTGCAAATCTACACCAAGCAGTTACAAATACTCCAAACTATGCCAAGGTCAGTAAATCATTAAATAAAATACATCAAACACGGAAAATATGGATAAGTTTGACAGGAGATGTATCAAAAACATATTTGGATAGAGAGCAAAACTTACAGTTTAAGGCCTTTTACCTGGAAGAAATTTCAAAAAACAAAAAGTGCTGAATCTATACCTAGTGGATCAAATAAAAAATTGGAAAAACTGTTAGAAAAATTTCTTGAAGAAAAAATAAACTGTATTTGAAACTCAATATTTAAGGAAAATTTCAAAAGATTTCATGATTGAAAAATTCACGAGCAGAAACTCAAATGCTTACCAGTGGATTAAAGATTTTAACAAAGAATGTGAACGTTTCCTAATCAAAGAAGACAAAAAGAAAATATAAATTTTAATACATTTCTTAGAATACTCCAGTGTAGTTTGGTACAACTGTATGCAAATGAAACTTACAGTGGAATCGGACTGGAACAAATGAGAGAAAATATTTTGTGAGACATTTGCAAACAAAGGATGGTCACCCATCAGAAATGCTGACTTAGAATAAACATCAATGACTTCCCGAATATATTGATTTTCATAGCAGAATATTAAAATTATTGAGTACTGTAGTTTTTTAACACGCTTTATTGGATATATATTTTAGAAGCAGCCAATATCTACTCAAATTCACTTTAATAGTAAAGTCCTGTAATAAATAAAAAATTGAGTCACATCTAGAGACACTTCTGAGATAAAACAATATTTATCTATTTTATTTTAACTGCAGCCAATATCTATTCCAAATCTACTTTAATAGTAAATTGATGTATTAACTATGTAGTTTTTTTTTACATTGTCATAAAATTTCTTTCATAAGTCGATAAAGAAGTATCACTTTAAATTATAAATAAACCAAACTAAAAAGTAGAAAATAAATAATAGTATTAAAAAACAAAAAAAAACACGCTTTTATAGAAAACTGAACTAAAAAATAGAGAATAAATTTTAATAAATTTGAATTAAAAATAGTGTAAATTAAAAAATGTATTTTATTTAAAGAAAAGCGTGGGGTACTTTTTAAGATCTTATCAATATGATAATCCTTATACTCATATATGTAAATAAAATAATTATAACTATTGACACCATGCACCCCGCGCTTTTTTTTAAATAAAATACATTTTTTTATTTTACACTATTTTTAATTCAAATTTTTTAAAATTTATTTTCTATTTTTTAATTCAGTTTTCTATAAAAGCGTGTTTTTTTAGTTTTTTAAAACAATGATTTATTTAAGTTTGGTTAGGGATTTCCAATGGAAAATAAATCTTATGTAATCTAATCAACCATCTACACATATTTTGTAAAATTATTAATGTAGCTAACCCTGCTTAACCAAACATTCACACAATTCGTGTTTTTAACATAGCTTTTCTAACATAACCAACTGGCTACATTATTTTGCGTTATATATCTTATAATTATTTGTTAGTTGTGGGAACGTTTGGTACGGTAAAGTTAGCTTCATTAAATTTTATGTGTTAATATGTTAATAGTTTGTTAGGAATTACATGTAGGACAGCAAACCCTAATCCAACCAACCATCCACACATAGTTAGTAGTATGTAATAGTTCCTCCACGCACAGGCGCCAGGCTATGGAGCCGGGAGCCGAGTCAATGACCGATTTCTCTGACGTCACGGCGGCCATCTTGGATGACCTTGACCTTGACTTTTGGCATTGACCTAGACCTTTGGCCTTGACCTTGACCTTTGACCTTCAAAATTGGTCAACATTTGCCCAAAATTCCTCAAAATTCGCCAAAATTTCCTTTTTTTTTAAATTCTCCCATAAATTCTCAAAAAAATCCACAATTTAAAATCAGGATTTCGAAACACCACAAAATACCCTTTGCCTTAGAAAGAACACAATGTCCTAAAAAAGGCTTAAGCATCCATGTCTAAAGCCTCTGATAAGCCTCTGACGTCATCTAGGATTATTTACGCCATCTTGGAATACGACGTCACCGTTGCAATTTCCGTTACGGCCACTATCTTGAAATTCCGTAATTTTTATGTTAGAAATACAGGAAAAATTTTTAAATTTATAAAAAAAATTAACTAATCATATATAATAATAAAATTTAAAAAGAAATATTTAAAACAAATAAATGTACACTTACGTCATGGAGCTCGGAGTCCTCGATTCAAACCCGGTGAGGTCAAAAATATAAAAAATTACGACCAATCCTTCCTCCACGGAAGCTGCTGGCAGACTGACCACCCACCACTTATGTCAAGGTATATATATCGTCAGCGAGTATGACGTCATGTCTGACATCTTGGAAATCTTTATTTATTCTCCGATTTCAATGGAAATTTTTTTAAAATTTATATAAAAAAATTTTTAATAAAAAATTTAAATAAACCGTTTCAATTATCGTTACGGCTGCCATCTTGAAAATCCGTAATTTAAATGCAAGAAATTCAAAAAATTTCCAAAAATATTTTAAAAATTGCCTATTTCAAATGTAAAGTTACAAAACGAATTCGGTCCTTGGTTCGATTTCCGGCGAGAGTAAACCAGTAATTTATTAATATATTGAAAAAATTCTCAATAAAAAGTAGTAAAACGTTTAACACCACATCAGACATTTTGAATTATATCACCACTGTATCAATTATCGTTACGGACGCCATCGTGAAAATCTTTATTTATTATCCGATTTTAATGAAAGAAGTTTAAAATTCATCAAATAAAATAACCTATTAGAATACTGATTGATAAAATCGATTCCCGTCCTTGGTTCGAAACCGGTAAGAGCAAAAAATATAAATCGACATCCTACCTCAACAGAAGCCACCTAAACTAACCTCTCACCACCAATACCAATGTAAATATATCGTAAACTGGTATTAGGTCATGTCCGCCACCTTGTCTTCGTCTGATGGAGGCCACCATATTGTTTTCGTCTGCTAGAGTGTGCTGACACCTGGTTAGTATAATTTTCTGTTCACCATACCTTTTAACTCGACTGTTGACATTGAACTTTGACCTTGACCTTGAAATTTGATCTTTACCTTTTAATTTAACCTTGTACTTAAAATGTGACCTTGAAATTGGACCTTTACCTTGAAATTTGACTTTGACCTTGGCGACTATCATGAGTCCGATATTTTGTGTTCAGTAATGCTACCAGGAGCTACCACCTGCTAGAGGACATTGCCGCCATCTTGTTTTAGTCTGCTGGAGGACACCATCTTGTGTGTGTGTACTCGTCTTATAGAGTGCATTACCATCATGCTAGTTTAATTCGTACTGTATATTGGCGGGATCGTATTCCTGTGACGAGATCGTATCATACCGCATCGAATTTTCGTAGCCTACATATTTGCTTACTTTTTTTAAACTAGATATTACTTGTCACCTAATGAACGTACGTTCCTGAACGTTGAATAGACATTCCTGGCTTTCGACTGGACGCGTATTGACACCAACTTGGCTTGCCTGACCGTCGAATTCATTCCTGTCCCAGGACTAAATATACATGATTGGTTAATCAACTGTTATGTATAACTGACTCGAAAACACAAGTCAAGACATGCGAAGGACTCTCTTCACCTTCTAAGAAGAATGTATAAATCGATAAACGCTAGTTATTTACTTGTTTGTGTTGAATGAATTGATCTAATAAGTTTTAATTTTAATTTGTTTAGCTTTATTTCTCGAATCTGTCTTGTGTGGAATTTGTATTTTTTTTTGCATTGCCCGGGGATTGATCCAAGGAGGGAAATCTATAGCACTCATCATTATTGTAATGTGTGATTTTTGATGAATTTGGGGATTTTTTCCCGAATCTCTAGCTAAATAATTACGGATTTCCAAGGTGGCAACTAAATTTCAAGATGGCGGGCACCTCAGTAATAATAAATTATTACTGCACTCTAGAGGGTAAAACTTAAACTAACATATGGTAGCGCACTCAAGTAGTCACAGTCAATATGGCTGCCTCCATTAGACGAAAACAAGATGGCGGACGTGATTTCATACAAGCTGGTGATATATATATATCTTGACATTAGTGGTGGAGGTCCGTCTGCCGGTGGATTCTATGGACGAAGGATCGGTCGTCATTTTATTTATTTTGGACTCACCGGGTTCGAACCGATGACTCCATGGCGTAAGTACGTTTGTATGTATTTTTTATTAAAATTGATTAATTAATTTTTTATAATATTTTTATTTCTTTTCTGAATTACTAGGATTTGAATTACTGTTTTTCAAGATGCTGGTCGTAACGAAAATTGGAACATTCTAGAATCCAATATGGCGGCCGTACCGTAAAGTTTAACGATGACGTAATAGTAATACAAGTTGGCGGACGTAACGAATCAATCATCATTTTTAGAATCCAATATGGCAGGCGTAACGATATATGCAATGGTGTTTTTAAGTAATATTTTATTAAAATTTTATTAGTTAAATTGTTTTTATGAATTTTTTTTTATTGAAATTGGATAGTAAATAAAGATTGTCCAGATGGTGCCGGCAACAAAAAGTTCAACGGTTACGTCATAATCCTAGATGACTTTAGAGGCTTATTGGAGTCTGTAGACATGGATGCTTTATCCTCAATAAGGAATATGTGTTCTATCTAATGAAAAACTCTTTTGTGGTTCTTCGAATTTATAATTTTTGAATTTTTAAGGAATAAAACGGGAATTTTTCCCGCTAAATTGGGGAATTTTTAGAAATTTTATGTCATTTGAGCCATTTTTGAGGAATTTTTAAGTCCAAAATGGCCGCCGTGACGTCACAATCCACGATGGTGGTCAGCACCAAGCACCACAGTCATGAAGCCAGGTTCCGGAGCCCCCAATATATACTACTCGTGTCCGTCACATTCCTTGAAATGCGTTTTCAGTGCATCTCTATATGATAGTCTATTAACCAGGCATGTCCAATAAATGGCCACACACATACATATTTAGTGACCAGGAACGTTAGATCAATTGTCGCCTAGACACGCCCAGTTGGTGATTAGGCAATTCCAGTTTATGGTTAGGCTAATTCTACCAGTTAGCGACCAGGCACATTCAGTTGGTGGTCAGACACGACTATTCAGTGACTAAGAACGCACGTCCAGTAGGTAGCAAGGTACGTCTAGTTGTTTGCTAGGAGCAAAAGTTGTGCGCTAGGCACATTGTCTGTGGTCAGGCACGTCATACTGGACAGTCACGTCAGATAGGTTGTCCAGCCATGTTCATTTGGTGATCAGGCACATACAGTCAGTAGGCAAGAGATCTAATATTTATATACTTAGAATACCTTTCAAACAGGTCATGTACAAAGTCAGACTTGTAGACCAAGAGGTCTATAATTTAGATAATCGGTGAAAATTTTAAACAGGTCATGTACAATGTCAGGCGTATAGACCAAGCATCTCGTAACCAAGCGGTATTTTTCAACGATACTAGGCGAACATTTTAAAGAGGTCATGTAAGACGTCAAACGTATAAACCAGGCGTCTCCGAAATACGAGACCATTCATGATCTGACTACATACTTGACGATGTGCAATAAACGAAAAGGACGTAAATTTGGAAGTACATTCGTGATCAAATAGTACATACATTCAAGAAAGGGAAGCACATACAGCCAATAAAGCACATATAAGAAAAGGAAGCACATTTTGAAGTACAATAAAAAATAATCAAACTACGAAGAATAGGCCTATTCAAAAAGGAAGCATATTTAACGAACAGGACGCACACTTGGACAAAAATTAAAACTTGATATAATATGATTTCGTCAGAGAGATACGATCTCGTCACAGTGATACGATTTCACCACAGGGTTACGATCTCGCCACAGGAATACATTCTCGCCACAGGGATACGATCTCACCACGGAATTTGATTTCGTCACAGGGATTCGATCTTATCAGTACGATACGCTAATACAGGCTTGACTATGTAGGTACATTTAACGAAAAGAGAGTATATTTTAGCGAACATTCAAATCAGTAGGATGCAATTTCTAATTTAGGATGGGCTACAATACTTCCAAATGTCATTGGCGTCAACTGTCTTTGTCTCCAACTTCATTTGTCTCCAACTGTATTTGACTGTATTTGTTTTTGTCTCCAGCTGTCTACGGCTGGTATTTATAGTCGCATCTTGAGCAATGTCTTGAGACCGTCTTGACGAAGACGTTCTTGTTTCTCAAGGCAGCGATTTCAATCTCCATGTTTCATAGTCCGCGAACAAGACGAGCTTCATGAAGACTGCATGCTAAAGCAAGAGCTTGTTTGCTGTACTTACGGCTTGACGAAGCACTTACTTGAGACAGCCGAAAAGATACGAGCATACACGAACTTTGCCGATTAAACTGTTTTCGTTAAATATTCTGGTACTATTCACACCAAGCACTGAAACCCCAGAATTTGAGGCTATTTATAGTAACACGATTTAGTGAGTATATATCACTACATTCGCAGTACGTTTATACGTTTATGTGAGGAATTCATTTATTGTTTTAATACTCTTGAATCACACATGGAAAAATTGATGTTTTGCGACCACAAATATGCACACCTTCTAGTACATCTCAACTTGTGTCACTTAAGATGAATGAAATTAAGAACTTTATATACTTTCGTCTTTCCTGTGTAAGTTTAACACTAAGCAATTATGTATCTAATCCGTGTGCTCCTGATTATTCTTGCCAATATTTTGATGGTTTGTTCCCGTGTTCTTGCAATCAGTCCTGTGGTTTCTTCAAGTGCTTCTGACTATTCTGAGAAACCGCTCTCTGCATGGATTTTTTTTTGTCTAATGAGACATGACATTTTATTTGGAGTTACATTTAATTCGATAATTTTTGCTACTAAGTAAAAACTTGCTATATTTTTATCAGGTGGAATTTAAAAAATATCATTACTCAGTCGAATTAATAATATGCCATGAGACATCTGTGGATCACCAACATGCAAGACGAACTTCCTTCTCCTTGATGTCTAGCGAAGCCATCCTTGTTTTGCGAACGTTAGTGAGCATCCCGCATATCACATAAAATAACTAAATAAATTATGACTCAACACAACACGTGGCGACATCTCATGCTAATAATCGAAACCACATGTAACAATTTCTTTTGTTTGAGGTAACTTAATTCTTGCTGATGAAATATTTAAAAAATTCTATGTAAGTAATGTATCTAATTTAATTCACTCAGTTTGCATCTGACAATGGTCTCAGTACCTAATATGAATCCTGATTCGGTGTCTGTTGCTGTATTGAAAGGACACAGGTGTAAGTTTTTCAGCAAAGAATTTATCTTGAGAAAGAATGGAAGACAACACGAGAAGAATGACTGTGTTAAAAATCCACTACGTAATATGATAAGTTGTGTTAGATGTAGCAAGTCGTTTACGCAGAGAGAGAGCTTAAAAAGACATGACAGAACTTGTAATGCCAAGCCTGCGTACAAGCTAGAGGACAACGATGGCTCTACTAGGCTAAGGAAGAGCGATTTGCATTACGACAATAATTTTCCTTGTCTTGGGAGAGATTATGTTCGCGGCTCTTCCGATCTCGACAAAAAACTTAAATTGAAGGATGATGATGATTTATGGAAGAATGAAGACAATGGAAGAATCCTTAACGTGAAAAGTGAGAATAAATTCCAGCCGAATTCAAGTAGATCTTTCCTACTCTGTAAAAATGATGGACTCCTAAAAATGAAGCATGAAGACGATGAAGACACTTCGAAATCATCGGCATCGAATTCTTACGGTAAACTGGGTGAAGATGTTGCCTTCTACGGTGATTGCTACAGCGACTCTGAGGCTGTTGACAAAGGCATAGACTGTGATGAAGCAGCTAAAGCAGACAAGATCGAAGATTGTGTCGGTGTCCTGAGACCGAAACGATGGAAACGACGTGATATATTAAATAAATCTGATCAAGCTTGTGATGATCACTATCTCGATAATGAAAGTTACCCTGAGGTTGGTGTTAAAACGGAATACACCAGAGATCATAATATTTATAATAAACAAGCAAGTAAAATGGTGGTAGAAGAGATTGATTACACATCATGGAAAGATCCAAACATATTGGTTGACCGGCTAAGACTTCTACATGGCTCGCTTTGTGCAGGAAACTATTCGTGCATCAAAGAAATATCCTTCATACTCAAAGAACTGAGGAAAGCTGGCTACATACAATAATGGCTTGTTTTACTTGCATTTGTATAATGTAAAGAAATAAAATAAATAATTTGAATTATAAAAAGTTAATGTTTTTATTTCTTGTATTCTGATTTCTAAGACTTAGTTCTCATAACTTGTGCTTCCAAATATTCTTCCTTTTCGTCGATGGTGCTGCCTTTTCGTTGGCGGTGCTGCCTTTTCGTTGACGGTGCTTCCAAATGGGCTGCCTTTTCGCCGTCGGTGCTGCCGTTTCACTGGCGGTGCTTCCAAATGTGCTTCCTTTTCGTCGATTGTGCTGCCTTTTCGTTGTAGGTGCTTCCAAATGTGCTGCCTTTTCGTTGGCGGTGCTGCCTTTTCGTTAACGATGCTTCCAAATGTGCTGCCTTTTCGCTGTCGGTGCTGCCTTTTTGCTGACGGTGCTTCTAAATGTGCTTCCTTTTGTGTCGATGGTGCTGCCTTTTCGTTGACGGTGCTTCCAAATGTGCTGCCTTTTCGCTGTCGGTGCTGCCTTTTTGCTGATGGTGCTTCCTAATGTGCTTCCTTTTCGTCGATGGTGCTGCCTTTTCGTTGTCGGTGCTTCCAAATGAGCTGCCTTTTTGTTGACGGTGCTGCCTTTTCGTTGGCGGTGCTGCCTTTACGATGTCGGTGCTTCCAAATGAGCTGCCTTTTTGCTGACGGTTCTACCTTTTCGTTGTCGGTGCTTCCAAATGTGCTGCATTTTCGATGGCGGTGCTGCCTTTTCGTTGTCGGTGCTTCCAAATGTGCTGCCTTTTCGTTGGCGGTGCTGCCTTTTCGTTGTCGGTGCTTCCAAATGTGCTGCCTTTTCGATGGTGGTGCTGCCGTTTCGTTGTCGGTGCTTCCAAATATGCTGCCTTTTCGTTGTCGGTGCTGCCTTTTCGATGGTGGTGCTGCCTTTTCGTGTCGGTGCTTCCAAATGTGCTGCCTTTTCGTTGGCGGTGCTTCCAAATGTGCTGCCTTTTCGTTGTCGGTGCTGTCTTTTCGTTGTTGGTGCTTCCTTTTTGTTGATTGCGCGTAGTACAAAATGTAGTGATTGAATATTTACTGATTTAAAACATCTTGGTGTTAATAAAATATTTTTCAAGTTTACTTGGTCCTTTAGATTGTATAAAAATGTCACGATGGATTAATTAAATATAATTAGCTAACGACGAAGGTCACGCGGACCTGAAATGACTAGCCTATACGTCTGATAATGACGTGACTCGGTCTCATGGACTGAAGACAATTGATCTATATGTGTGGCTTTGTACATGAACGGCTTATATGTTATTCAGATTATTGAAAAATTAGACTTTCATAATAGGCTAATCGGCACTGTATTAATTCCTTGGTCAGGTATATTGACTTGAGTTGTTTTTCGTAGAGTGAATGATTAATAAACTCCGCGAAAGGTATTGGAAAACAGAATCTAAAATTTATTTCATAATTAGTTACAACTGTCACTGGTCAGGAATCGAACCGTGGACAGGGATCCATCGATTCAATATGTAAATTAATGAGTGATTTTTTTGATGAATTTTGGAATTTTTCCCGCATTTCTAGCTAAATTATTACATGATTTCAAGATGGCGGCCAAATTTCAAGATGGTGGGCACCTCGGTAATAATAAATGATTACTGCACTGTAGCAGGTTAGAATAAAACTAGCATGATGGTAAGACGAGTACACACAATATGGCGACCTCCAGCAGACGAAAACAAGATGTTGGCAATGACCACTAACATGTGGTAGCTCCTGGTAGCATGTACTGAACATAAAATGACGAATCCATGATAGGCGTCAAGGTCAAAGTCAAAGATCAATGTCAAGATCAGAGATCAAGGTCAAGGTAAAAGTTCAAGGTCAAAGTCAAAGTTCAAGATCAAGGTCAAAGTTCAAGGTCAAAGTTCAAGGTCAAAGTTCAAGGTCAAGGACAAATGTCAAATTCAAGGTCAAGGCCAAATTTCAAGGTCAAGGTCAAAGTTAAAGGTCAAGGTCAAAGTTCAAGGTCAAGGTCAAAGTTCAAGGTCAAGGTCAAAGTTCAAGGTCAAGGTCAAAGTTCAAGGTCATGGTCAAAGTTCAAGGTCAAGGTCAAAGTTCAAGGTCAATGACAAAATTCAATGTCAATATAAGATATCGAAGTTATGGTAAACAGAACATTATACTAACATGTCGTCAGCACACTCTAGCAGAAGAAAAGAAGATGGCGGCCTCCAGCGGACAAAGACAAGATGGCGGACATGACGTCATACCAGCTGATGGTAAATACCTTGTTATTGGTGGTGGTAGGTCAGTCTGTAGGTGACTTCTGTGGAGGAAGGATCTGATGTGTTTTTTTTCCTTCATCGGTTTAGAATCAAGGACGGGAATCGATATAATCAATCAGAATTCTATTAAGTTAATTTTTTGATGAATTTTGGAATTTTTCCCGATTTTCTAACATAAAAATTACGGATTTCTAAGATGGCGTCTAAATTTCAAGATTGCGTCTATAGTTCAAGATGGCGTCTAAATTTCAAGATGGCGACCATAACGATAATTGCAACATTTATAGGATCCAATATGGTGGTCGTAACGTAAAGTGTAAGAATGAAATGGTACTCAACCAAGATGGTGGGTGTAACGAAATATGCAAAATTTATATAATCAAAGATGGCGACCGTAACGATAACTGCAACAGTGGTTTTTAAGATTTTTATTTAATTCGATTATTTAAATTTTTTAATGATTTTTAAAAATTTTCCCGATTTTCTAACATAAAAACTGCGGATTTTCAAGATGGCGGGCGTAACGGAAATCGCAACGGTGACGTCAGAATCCAAGATGGCGGTTATGGTATCCTTTTTCCTAGAAATGGCTTATAAGTGGCTATCTCTTAGGAGTTTTAAGCAAGTTTTAGGAATTTTCAGCCTCTGGGATTTTTAAGGACTAAAAACGGGAAATTTTCCCTCGAAACGGGAATTTTTCCCTGAAAACGGGAAATTTTTTCCTCAAAAAGGGAAATGTTTTAGTCATTTTGAGTCATTTTTGAGGAATTTTGAGGAATTTTGAGTCATAAATGGCCGCCGTGACTTCACAATCCAAGATGGCGGACACCGACACCACAACCACAGCCTGAAGCCTGTTTCCGGAAATACTATCCTATACTACTTGGGCTACAATACTTCCAAATGTCATTGGCGTCAACTGTCTTTGTCTCCAACTTCATTTGTCTCCAACTGTATTTGACTGTATTTGTTTTTGTCTCCAGCTGTCTACGGCTGGTATTTATAGTCGCATCTTGAGCAATGTCTTGAGACCGTCTTGACGAAGACGTTCTTGTTTCTCAAGGCAGCGATTTCAATCTCCATGTTTCATAGTCCGCGAACAAGACGAGCTTCATGAAGACTGCATGCTAAAGCAAGAGCTTGTTTGCCGTACTACGGCTTGACGAAGCACTTACTTGAGACAGCCGAAAAGACACGAGCATACACGAACTTTGCCGATTAAACTGTTTTCGTTAAATATTCTGGTACTATTCACACCAAGCACTGAAACCCCAGAATTTGAGGCTATTTATAGTAACAAGATTTAGTGAGTATATATCACTACATTCGCAGTACGTTTGTACGTTGATGTGAGGAATTCATTTATTGTTTTAATACTCTTGAATCACACATGGAAAAATTGATGTTTTGCGACCACAAATATGCACACCTTCTAGTACATCTCAACTTGTGTCACTTAAGATGAATGAAATTAAGAACTTTATATACTTTCTCTTTCCTGTGTAAGTTTAACATTAAGAAATTATGTATCTAACGATTTAATAATACCCTTGCAGCGTGGGGGTATCCAGTTAAGCATACCACCAGGGTGCATCCATGCGCCACCAAACACTCCTACTGATTATCCTACTCATGCAAGCGAAGTGTATGGGGGCACAAGAAAATCGTGTGTGGGGTCTTTGCTAGAAAAGACAGTTAAGCAGAAAGTGATAAATCATAAATACAAATAAAGAACATGAGTCGCACTCAACAACGTTATAATTTCGCAAACTTAACACATATACATACACTGTCAACGGATTCGATGCCAGCTAGAGGCATGTGCGTAGCAAATACAAATTAGCATACATTTAATGAAGTTTATTCCCTTCACAATGATTTTCACTCCTTATGTCTTTACTGAGTCCTTACTTATGGAAAAAACTAGGGTGAACCTTGTGCCCAATGTACTCTGATTCAACAAACAAACTACTACTGCGTATCTCTTACAGTCGTACGAAACAACAAGCAACAAGCAACAAGTTAATATTCTTTCTCTCTCTCCGTTACAAGTTGAATTTCCTAGGCATGCCCTGGATCATGCAGTATAAAACAGTCGCCTCTGACAATGGGGATAGACATTTTCTCATTTTCTGTGCGAAATTATGACTCAGTTACCACACACTATAAGAGAGGAGAGAAACCAATATTCAAGTATACGTGCGTACGCATTACGTTACGGCCCGGAGGCGAGCGAAGACCAAAATCATAGTGAACATTATGTCATTACACACGTGATTCACAAGACGTACGTTGCTGTTAACAACTTTAGGAACTGACTCAATATACATACAGACTATACGAGCGGTCCAAACACGTGTAGGGGCAAGGAATTATGTACTACAAAATAAACCAACACCTAATATAACGTTAATTGTGCACTCCTCGAAAAAAACATATTAAATATCTATTACTCATAGAGAGCGTAGTCCCGCGGACAGAAATGCAAGCCCAAGAGAGAAGCGAGGGATCGGTTACATGGTTTGTTACAGCTACAATTTTCAGTGGGTCTCGTCATGATGACATTCACTGCCAAGGCTAGGTAAGCGTAATACAGAGAAGTGCTCAAACAAAATATGCTAGATCACGGGGGGTATGCCTTAACCAAATGGCTCCGGTCGGGGGTACAGCTGGGAGGAAAAGAAAGAGGGCAAAATCGAGGCAAAACGATGCGTAAAATTACGTCATACGGAGCTGAAAGCTCTTATGAAAAAAAAAAATACAAGGGCGGCATCGGGCACTTAACGTGCTTACTTCTAAACCAAAAGCAATCAAAGCGTGGTCTGGATGCCGTTGAAATAAGTTAAGAGTCCACTGCCGACAATGCAAGTCGCGCAGCAACTAAAATCAAAACCACATGCAGGAGGGAGTAAGCAAATGCTTCCAGCAGAAAGAAGAAACAAAAGAAAATATTACACAGAAAATAAATTAAGTGAAGGTCAAAGTCAAAAGGGATGGCTACATGAAAATCAAGGCTGGCAAGCATATTTAATATTTACGTTACTCGCACGGCCATCGTGTGCACACACTAACTCCGTCTCCTGAAGAATTTTACCTAGACGAGCTGCCCCTCGACCGGGCCAGAGACGACCTGCTTCCACCAAGAGAGACCCACGAAATAGACAATTAAAAGTTATACGCGCTCATTTATACTATTCGCTAGATGGCGTTGCAGTCGCTACAATTGAGGAGAGGCTAGGGGGAAAGAAAGGGAAGGGGAAATTGGCACCTTGAGGCGGAGAGGGGTTAAGAGGGGAGAAGGAAAGGAAGGCTGCGGCACGGAGATGACGTCACAGAAGCGCGGCGGGCGCTTCACCCTTTTAAAAAATAATAAAATTAAGTTAACATCTTCAGAAATGTTAATACTGAATTAATACTTGTTTAAAAGCTACTTGTCTTTACAGAATTATCAAGAAATATTTCAGGTAGTGAAAAACGTTTTTTTTTTTTTGGTTGAGAAAATGTCACTCTGCTTCAGCTTCAGGATAAGGTACAGAAAATGTTAGTTTAATAAAAATATCAGATTTAACTACACAGTAAAAGAAATTTTTTAATTTAAGTAAGAAAAATGTATGATTAGAATTATAACAATAAGGTTTAACGAATCTGATAAGGGTACATAGTAAGGAACTTAAAATTTTGTAAAATCCTTTATAAAGTGTTTGTTTGTTCATCAATAATATAAGACATTTATTTCCTCATATAATAGGTTAATTTTTCTTGTTTATGTTACTTGTGATTCTATAATTTAATCGTATTTTAAGTAAAATATATAGACTTTAGTATGTCTCAAAGACTACTGCGTATGAAATAAACAAATCAATACCTAAACTGAGATATGTATTTAAAAAATATATATTAACAATTAGATTAAAAAAAATTAATTTAATAAAATTTATCTTAAAGCTATATTTGCATTTTTCATTAACTGTAACTATAAAAAAAGTACTGTCGGTGCCAGGATTTGAACTACATTCGTATTGGCATCTCCTTTCAAGGACTTGAAACCCAACTCCCAAACCATTACACTACCAAACCTCTAACGAAATTTTGAGGAAAATTATTTTATATCAATACTGTAATGCCACTTTTTCTTAAATTATTTTTAATGTATTCTGGGTGTCACGAATGTAGAATTAAATTTTCTGATTGTGATATGTACCATCAAACATCATTAAACGCATCGTTTTCCACATTCATTGTATACTCGTTCTGTGATCGATATTTAAATAAACGTGTTTGTTTAGCACTTGAAAATGTAACCACTGGTTACAAACAAACACTAAACTCATTTAAAATACATATAAATATGCTTCAGCACTTCACACAGGATTTATTTAAGTTTAAAAATACGAAGTTCACGAGAATCCGCCATTTTATACATTGCGATCAGAACAAGCAATTGCTTAAGACATGCCTGCAGTAGTCTTGGCAAAGACGATCTTATTCGTGTTCTTAAGCACGGTCTCAGCGACTATGAAACATGCTTCTACGATGGTGTTCTCAAGTCTTGTCTTGTTTTCGATCACTTGAGATCATCTCATGCAACCTCTATGGCACACAAATGTTAAATAAGAATGCATATAAGAATTTATTGACGAAGGAATTGCTCAAGACGTGAATATAAATACCACCCCACATGTCTACAAGCCTTCAACTGGGTACGCTACAAGGCTACTAGGCTATAAGACTACATGTCTGTCTTTCACTCCATTCAGCTGCGAGGATTAATTTATCTCATGAAAAATTATTTGTTGCAAGTAATCCCGATTCTTGTTAACAGATGTCGTTACATGTTATGTTGAGGTAAATATTTGTTTCTTTTTGCGTGGGATGCTATAATTATTTGGTCGCAGAAATAAACTAATTAATGAAATTTGCTTGTCTAATTACGAAAAAAAATATTATGCAGTGATATTTTTTTCAGGAATAACAAGTAAAACTCAGAGAATATCAACAGAAGTCTCGCCATAAATAACCAGGAGCACACTGAAAATCCAACAAAATATTGACACGAATAATCAAGAGTACACGTAGAATATTAAGGGGAGTTTCGTCAGATATTTCTAGAAACACTTTGAAAAAAAAACATCCAAATATTTACAGGAATAATCACTAAAAATAATCCGGAATCCACGGAGAAAACCATCAAAATATTGATGGGAATAATTAAGAGCACGTGGATAAAACCATCAAAACATTGAAAATAATAATCAGGAGTTTTGCTAAATCAAGGTCAGTGAATCACAAAAAAAAAAAAAAAAAAAAAAAAAAATCAAATCAAATTCAGTCGGCTTGTGAACATATTCTTTGTTCAGCAAGGATATAATTCTAGCGCAAGTCAGAAATCACAAAACTAAAATTTAATAATTTTACACTGCTATTTATATAGGAATTTATATACAAACTTTCTCTACTGTATTTAAAGGCTACTACTGTCATACATAAAACATAATGCAGTAATCGATATACGTATAAAATTATGTGTTGGTATTTATGTATGACGTCGATAAACTCTGACACCGTTTGACCGATCTCCATGAAAGTTCGCACATCGAAGTTATTTTTTCATGGAGAAAGTTTTTATGCTATTCATTTTTTGTAACTCGCCATTAGATTGCGCTGCAGCGCAACAACTTCTAAACCGTTCAACCGAACACCATGGGTAAAAAGAAAATCATATGTCATAGTCATACAAAAATCAATTGTGTGTCATTTCTCTATGTCTACCCCACTGTCATGAAACGCTATCCATTGTGCTTTAACTCGCGGACAATATCACCTTGTATTCAGCCCGGGCAACGCCGAGTACTGCATCTATTCAGTAATAAAACCCTAACCTTTTGCCACTGAGCAGTGGTTTAATGTGGCCCTTAACTTTCAGAAGTATTTTTGGGTAGTAAATGCACAGAAAATATTTAAGCTTCTCTTCAATTATTTGAGAAAAATATTCATCCTGCAATCTTCTTTGGCTCTTCATAAACGATACAATGAATTTTTTATGGGCCGCAATAACTTTCCCAGTCTGTCACTCAGAGGTTTCTTTTGCCTAAGAACACAAATAATACACTCACATGTAGTAGCAACGTCAAGAACCTATCTTTTATAGTGGCATGTGAACTCTAACAAAATTATTTAAAAATTTAAAAAAAAATTAACCAAAATTAAACTTAATCAAATGGATGAAGGGTTTAAATGGTTTTAAGTGACCTATGATATACTTGTTAGCTAAATTATTTTAACATACAAATGAATATAATATATCTTAAACATTGTTTCAAAACATGAATATAAAATCTACCAAAGCACACGAGCATATATATTTATATATGTATATATAACATTAATACTGATTAGATTGCGTCAACTAGTTTAGTTACGACTGAAAATATAATAATGTAATTTATTCAGCTAATTAGCATTTAAATATAGTCTCAATAACTAAAAAAATAAATTTCTAGTGGCCCACGAAAATTGATTAAATATTTTTGTACTTCAATTTTTAATATAATATCAATATCAATAAAATTAAACCAAACACGTGCTGAAAGTCAATGGTTTTTTCCAAATTTTATAACAAATATAAATCAAATGCTTATATCACTTGTCTCAGTTTAGTTCTAAAGAATTATTTATATGATTCTCGTTGGGTGTTTGATGTGTATGTTTACATGTCAACAAGCAGAGGTTGCCACAACGACGATGCGAAATTTTGAACCGCCTTTTTAATAATTTCTTACCATTACGAAAAGACGGAGCAAAGAAGTTTTAAAGTCTCTATTTAATAACGTAGTGTATTAAAAATTATTATAGTTTGCAGCGGTAAAAATAGTCAAACTGCATTAACATATCACATTGGTTTTCAACCGCCTGTCCTTCAAATATCTGTGTTCCGCCTATTCTTAGACGACTGGACTATCAATAATTTGCCAGGGATCGAAACATGTCGGAAAACAGTAAATCCTCAGTCCTTGATTACGTTTTAGAAAGCGAAAAAATGAATGGTTAAACTTTACGATGGGCTAAAAATTAAAACGCTTTATCAGTCGCTGCCACGGTAACTAAAAGGGACTCTAGAGCAGTGAGAAACCCTACAATTGTTAATAATGTAATTATAGGTTCCAGTTATAACACCTCTCAAGTAAAAATTATCGAAATTAACTGCTTGAATGATTTATGGTAATATCTGGTTAGCATCGAAGCAGTTAGAAATTATTGGTTGAGCCCGGAAAGAGAGTAAATGGGGAGGGGGGAGGGGCGATGTCACGTAAACCGTATAATACATTCACTTAATGTATTATAAAAAGCAGCATTACCAAAAAAACAGTATAACACTGAAAATAAAACAGTAGTAAACCCGAAAAAAAAAACAGTGCTACCCTGAAGGTACCAACCCATTGCAAAGTCTGCTACATTTTCTACTGGTAGAAACTATGGTGTTTGACACCACAAGGAATCCAACCCGTGTTGTCAACAGCGACCACTGGATCTGACTTATGACTTAGCCTGACCACTGAATCACCACCTCCTTGGTCCGAGTACTTAGAAGACTGTAGAGTCATTTTTAAAGTTTACTGAACCCACAATGTCCCCCAGTACTAGTAGTTATTGCTTGCATGTGGTTCATGCTGGCGTGCTACGTAATGGCATGCAATCAACAAACCTCGAAAATGGCTAGAAGTGTAACGTTTAGCCTGGACGAAATAAAATACACCAAATAATTTTACCGTTGGAAAAATTAGCTCAATAACAATCAAATCCATGCAGACTTTATTTAATGATAAATCGTAGTGACAATTTTTTTTTCCATTGATCTTTTGAATAGACATCCGAAGTCATGATATGGCCAGTATATTATACTTGGGAAAATATCACTCATTCATTGACCGTTTTACTTGAAAATTTTTGTCAACAACGCTGCCATGTTTCAATACGTCTTTGGTTGAGTGTTCGTTTTTGGCTCAGAGTCTTCAAATATAAAAAATTATGGAAAAATTAAGAAACTGCTCAAAAGATATATATATATATATTAAATTTAATTTGTGGCAAAGTGAAACCAAGAAATTTATCAGGCTGTACGGATAACTTACATTGCCTAACAGTCATACCTCACGTGATACATTATTATCAGTCTCGTGTATGCTCATCGCCATACTGAAAATTAAGCAATATTATTCTTTAGTCTGATTCACAGAGTAGAAATCCTTGGAACGCTTTTTTTTGCCCAACCTATTTCAGTTCCTCTTGGCTCACGAGCTCTAAACACGCCTGGTTGTAAACAGGTGGATTGCGGTTGTCACTCACCTCGTGTTTGTCAGCCAACGGGGCGCTCTTTGTGGTCGGGGAGACACAAATGATCGTTTCCAATATTCGATAGAAGTTTTGGCTGGAAGCGGCATAAGGAATATTTATAGCTGTATTATCTCTACGGCTGCCTACTTTATAGAAAACTAGCGGACCCAACCGACGTTGTTCTGTTCAAACGTTTTAAATTAGAAAATTTAGAGGAAATTTCCCTGAACCTACGCGCAGCACCATCTGCCGGGTCGAACTGAAATAAAAATAAAATATTTTTGAATATTCGATAACGCGATCACAGCGCTTCCTACCGGATCCAATGTAATACATACAAAGTTCAACAACAACATTAATTAAATAAATAAATTAAAAAATCATTATTTATCGGATTGAATTGTGAATCTAAACCATTCTTGAAACCACCTGAACACACACTTTAAAGCGGACCCGACAGACGTTGTCCTGTTAAAACTTTGTAAATCCAAAAAAAAATTTTTTTTAAATAAATTATAAACTAAAAATATAAAACTTCAATTTTAAATATGCTTTAAACTATAAATGTTCAAATGTTATCATTTATTTTACAAACTTAAATTTTTATTTTCAAAGAGGCGTTCAATACGTCACAAGTTTCATAGAATAAAATGAGAAGTGACAATTTAAAATTGTAGGTTAAGTTGATTATTGAATGCACGTGTATAAATAATTAAAAGTAATGAAAAATCGCGTAAAATACTCACTTCAATACTGTACCATACATATTTTGCACAATGTATATTTATTATTACACTTTAAAACGTATAATAAAATGAGAACTCACAATTTAAATTAGTAGGTTAAGTTGATTTTTATTGAATGCACGTGTATACATCATTAAAATTCACGAAAAATCATGTAAAATACTCACTTCAATACTGCACCTGACAAATTTGCAGAATGTATATTTTTAATTACACTTCAAAATGTTATTTAAATAAATAATAATATAATATTCTCAATAAGCAATTATATTTTTATTTTAATGTAATAACAACACTAAGCTACGACGCAAGTAACCGATTTGCGAAAATGCAACAAAATAAAAAAATTCATAGAATCCATCGAAAGATAAACAACAATTCATAAATAAATACACAACACACACATATAATATATATATACTGTGAACCTATACCATCCAAATATCAACAGCAATTTATAAAATAAAAATTCATTAAATAAACATTTTCCATTGTCTAAATTGTGAATCTAAACCATTCTCGAATCCCCATGAACACACACACAAAATTCATCAAAATCAGTCCAGCCGTTTAGGAGGAGTTCAGTCACATACACACTTAATACAGGCTAATATCAAACATGGCCAGTCACTGCGTTCGGCTCAAGATAAATGTTAATTTATTTCGTTTAATTATTCAATTGGTAACCTGCAGTGCATAACACATATTTTAATTGGTTAAAAAATACACTGATTAAAAAATTGCACTGTAAACTAACCGAGTATATAAAAAAAATTAAACCCATTCCCAAGCCGTTTCTAGGTTCGATTTATTGATCAAACAATGTAATTAAAATTTTATTTGACAGTACGTAAGGAATGTTAAGCTAGGCCAAACATAATTTGGTTGAATAGGCTTACTTATGTTGGCGAATTACGTTCGGTTGACAGAACATGCCCGGCAGGGCCAAAATATGGAATTTATGAAGAAGCATACGTATGATACGTTCACAGTAGTTGAGCTGTTGCCCACAACGATGACACGGACAGCTGAAGCATTGACATGTAAACATCCCGCAACAGCAGACCGAAAGGTTCGCAGTTACAGTGGATGAAGAAAGGAAACAAATACAGATCAGTGCACGGGACAGGCTCCCGCCAAGTGAGTCGTCGCCCTCAGGGACATGAAGAGATCACAGCGGAAAGCCCACAGTCGCAACGAGAACACAGCTTCTCACTGCAAAACCAGTTTACGAGAAGTACAAAGAAGCCCAGCTAACTCCCGGGATGCCTGTGGGGGGGGGGGGGGGGGGGGACATACTGATGTTATCAAGGCTCCTTATGTAAATACCAGAGTAACAACAAAAACGACCGTTTATATTCGTGCCATTGCACCTTTATATAGGAGAGTATCCCGCTTTGAAAAGAACTCACCACAGCTTAGATTAAATATTTATAACCAACATATTGTTTAAACTCATATTGGTACTCAAGCAAGAGATTCGAGTATTATCACAAACAAACACAGTTGACGGAAACAAGTGAACACGCGTCAGGAAGGATTCTTGCCAGAATGTAAGTTGCTTTTAACACTACAGCTGGATTCAGTCGTAGCGTGAGCAAACACTATGTATAAGTACTCACGTACCTTCTGGCACCCAACACATAACAGCACGGCTAGAATATTTTTTAGAATGAAAATGATTTAATTTAAAAGCAATGAATGGAACAATCTGATCGTGCTTGGATGTTAAAATTGCGTAATCAAAACATATTATAACGTAGACGACAAAAATTCCAGCCAACAATACTTCACAAGTAATGGTGCTAGCCATAAAGTTGGAGGGAATAGTAGACATACTCCAAAAATTGCATCGTCGGTTTAACAAGTACGCATTAAACTCACGATTGGACAAGTTGTTTATATCGTGAATGCAGTCTCACACTGCAAAAACATAATTGATGGAACACCAGTGGCCATTACAAATCACGTCATGATGGTATGTTATCAGTAGCATTCCCGGAGAAATATCACCAACACCTGGCAGTAATAGCAGAATTCCGACGTATCAGCTGGGACAAACAGATGTGAAAGATCATTTTCATGGGTGTTTTTGATAACAGCAGTTTGACTGGAAAGCTGTGTTGAACCAAGGATTACAACGCTATTTAAATGCCAAAGTGTGCACTTTCATGGGGGGAAAGAATCACTATAATTTTTTACACAAATGGGGTAAGATCTCGCCTATTTAAATACAAAATAATTGGTATATTTCAGACAAATATGAAGAGATGACTTACGTTAAACAATATACAGAGAACGTTTCAGCAAAATGACCTTAGCTATAAGTCCATCATGTGGGAGAGGACGGAGCGTAATAAAAGGCACATAAGCTCTATAAAAATTGTGAAGTGATGTTGTGATAACAGATTCATCTGAACATAGGAAGCTTCTACCGTTATATACAGGAAGTTCTATGCGAAACAAATAACTGATTTTAATGCAGGAACATTGTTCCTACAAATATGCATTATCATTTTTTAAATATAGTACATTCCTATGAAAAATAACCAGAAATTACGGATGGAGAAATCATACAAGTCATTTAAAGTGTGCAGAAATTGAAAACAAACGGAAGCGAGTCTTGCAGTACTCGCCAGTGATGTGTAAACATCTGAACTCGGTAACGAGCCAATTCATGTGTTCTCATGTTGCAAATAAACTTATAATAGAGATTACTTGCTTTCTAGCGTAGCTTATAAAAGCGCCTTAGAAAAACCACATGGCGATGCGTCACGCTGTTCAATGTCGAGCGTGATAAATAATCGCTTTTCAAGTACGTACATTCTCCACCCGCCTCTATAATTCGCTGCCTGAATCGTAAACGTTTATTATTGCCACCATCCCTCGCAGATAGCAGCACGAAACAGCTTGAAGCAGAAGGAAATTTTGAACTATTAGAAACTGCTCCGATTAAAAAAAAAGTGACTTGAAATAAAATACTATACCCCGGCTAGATTGCTGATTTCATGACAATGAATTTTACTAAAACTCTGCCCATCTTGTTAAAATTCATTAAACATTTATTACACTCAATTTTCCGCACATGTTAGATAACTATAAATTACAAAAAAAGTGTATAAAAGGATAGTTATTATGATGACTTATTTTTTAATATCTATTCGGACATTCTTTTTAATATAAATTTAACTTATTTTATTTTAAGTAAAAAAAAATTATATAGGCCTTCTTATTATGACATAATCAAATCAATTAACTCAGATAAGTAATTGGTAATATTTTTTCAATAAGATAAACAAATAAATGTATTCATATATATTTGCTTGGATCGTATTTTGTATAATCCAGTAATCTGTCATTAAATAAGTAAAAACAAATTTAGTAACGATATTTAAGGCAGGTAAAATATTAGTCCTTGAGCTTATCAACCACGCGTCCTACCACTGCGCTATCGTTACTATTGAGGTTTTGAGGAGACTACGTATTATAATTTGTGTAATGCCATTTTTCTTGTGTAATATAAAAATTTATATTACTTTATACAATGACTATTTTAGTTAACATAAGTAGTATGTAAATGGGGCTACTAGATCTGGGTTCTGGGTGTGGAGCCGAGAGCCGGCTCCGCCATATTGGATTGTGACGTCACGGCGGCCATCTTGGACGAGCGTAACGGGACACAGCGTAACGGGACACATCGTAACGGGACATAACGTAACAGGACAAGTAGATCACGGCGGCCATCTTGGATCCGCCATTTTGGATGACGTCATTGTGTTCTCGAAAATTCCGGCATTGTGTTTTCCGCCATATTGGATGATGACGTCACCGTTGCAATTTTCGTTACGGCCGCCATCTTTAACTTTTTTATTTATTATCCGATTTCAACAAAAAAAATTTTAAAATTTATAAAAAAATTTTAATAATAAAATTTTAACAAAATAATTATAAAAAATATACTTTTACGACATGGAGCTCGGAGTCCTCGGTTCGAACCCGGTGAGGGCAAAAAAATAAAAATGGCGACCGATCCTTCCTCAATGGTGACTGCTGGCATACTGACTCCCACCACTTTTTTTAAAGCATATATATCGTCACCTAGTATGACGTCATGTACGCCATCTTGAAATTTGGACGCCATCTTGAAAATCTTTATTTATTATCCGATTTTAATGAAAAAAATTCCAAAATTCATCAAAAAATTAACGTTTTTGAATTCTGTTTGATTATATCGATGTACGTCCTTGGTTAGATTCCCGGCGAGAGTAAACGGTCGATCCTTCCTCCATGAAAGCTACCTAGACTGATCTACCACCACCAGTACCAAGGTATTTATCATCAACTGGTATGACATCATGTCCGCCATCTTGTCTTCATCCGCTGGAGACCACCATCTTGTTTTCGTCAGCTAGAGTGTGCCGATACCATGTAGTATAATTATCTGGTCACTAAACTTTTGCCCTCAACTGTTGACATTGAACATTGACCTTGAACTTTGACATTGACCTTGAACTTTGACCTTGACCTTGAAATTTGACCTTGACCATGAAATTTGACCTTGACCTTGAAATTTGACCTTGACCTTGAAATTTGACTTTGTCCCTGAAATTTGACTTTGTCCTTGTCGACCATCATGGATCCGACATTTTATGTTCAGTACATGCTACCAGAGGATACCACCTGCTGGAGTACGCCATCTTGTGTGTGTACTTGTATTATAGAGTACATTTCCATCTGGATTATTTTATTCTAACCCGCTACAGTGCAGTAATCATTTATTACGGAGGTGCCCCCCGCCATCTAAAAATCATGTAATAATGTAGCTAGAAAAGCGGGAAAAAATCCAAAATTCATTAAATAAATCACTCATTAACTTACATATCGATTCGATCCGCTCCAGTCCTTGGTTCGATCCTCGATCGATGCAAAACATTTAATTTTATGAAGAAAAAAAAATAATAATTCCAATAAACCAAGTTCAACATTCTTAAAGAGACATTAAATCATCTACTACCATCATCCTATCAGACATCAAGACCACCATATTGGAAATTCGTAATTGTAATGCTAGAGATTCGGGAAAAAGTTCAAAACTCATTAAATAAATTTGTAATCTATAAACTGATTGATTAGATCGACTAAGGTCCTTGACACGATCCTGGACGAAGCTAAAATAAATTTAATTAAAATACCAGAAAAGTGTAAGGTTCGAGGAATAAAACACCTAAAAGTCTTTTACAAACATAATATTTATTACACAATTTCTATCCTACTA